>NC_086129.1:48052192-48352192 GCF_963921235.1 Mobula hypostoma
GGTGTGCCTCAGGGATCTGTACTGGGTCCAATGTTGTTTGTCATATATATTAATGATCTGGATGATGGGGTGGTAAATTGGATGAGTAAGCATGCAGATGATACTAAGATAGGTGGAGTTGTGGATAATGAAGTAGGTTTTCAAAGCTTGCAGAGAGATTTAGACCACTTAGAAGAGTGGGCTGAAAGATGGCCAATGGAGTTTAATGCTGATAAATGTGAGGTGCTACATTTTGGTAGGACTAATCAAAATAGGACATACATGGTAAATGGTAGAGCATTGAAGAATGCAGTAGAACAGAGGGATCTAGGACTAATGGTGCATAGTTCCCTGAAGATGGAATCTCATGTGGATAGGGTGGTGAAGAAAGCTTTTGGTACGCTGGCTTTTATAAATCAGAGCATTGAGTATAGGAGTTGGGATGTAATGTTGAAATTGTACAAGGCATTGGTAAGGCCAAATTTGGAGTATTGTGTACAGTTCTGGAAACCGAATTATAGGAAAAATGTCAACAAAATAGAGAGAGTACAGAGGAGATTTACTAGAATGTTACCTGGGTTTCATCACCTAAGTTACAAAGAAAGGTTGAACAAGTTAGGTCTTTATTCTTTGGAGCGTAGAAGGTTGAGCGGGGACTTAATAGAGGTATTTAAAATTATGAGGGGGATAGATAGAGTTGACGTGCATAGGCTTTTTCCATTGAGGGTAGGGGAGATTCAAACAAGAGGACACGAGTTGAGAGTTAAAGGGCAAAAGTTTAAGGGTAACATGAGGGGGAACTTCTTTACTCAGAGAGTGGTAGCTGTGTGGAACGAGCTTCCAGCAGAAGTGGTTGAGGAAGGTTTGATGTTGTTTAAAGTTAAATTGGATAGGTATATGGACAGGAAAGGAATGGAGGGTTATGGGCTGAGTGCAGGTCAGTGGGACTAGGTGAGAGTAAGCGTTCGGCATGGACTAGAAGGGCCGAGATGGCCTGTTTATGTGCTGTAATTGTTATATGGTTATATAATATCACAGTGTGCACAGTACTGGGTCTGCGATTGGATCCCTGCTCCAATGTCCTGACAGTTAATTTAGTTTACCTAAACTTTTACCAGTGAACCACACTGATTCAGAGGGATGCCACATTCAGTCAGCATTTCCCAGCATCCCAAGATCCGAGTCACGTTTATGTAGTGAAAGGGATCTTTCATAAATGCAGAATTGGCTTTTTATTCAAACAAAATCAGTAAATAAACAGAACTAAATCAGATTTAAATGTGAAAGCTTGTGTTATTTTAGAAGTACAATGAAGCAAGGGTGGCGTGATAGCATAGCTATTACAGTGCCAGTGACCAGTGGTTCAATTCCCACCGCTGCCTGTACATTCTCCCCGTGACCAAGTAGATTTCCCCCTCCCCACCCCGCATTCAAAAGATGTACTGGTTAGTAGGTTAATTGGACACAAGTTGTGTAGTACGGGCTCATTGGGCTGGAAGGGTCTGGTAACGTGCTGTTTCCCTAAATATTAAAAAAGTCAATGGTGGATAATGAATTTTTGAGATTGATGTTCATTCTTAAGTGTTCCTGCATGAACACAACTTTGAAGATAGTATTAGCAGAATGGCTCCACAAAGGGAATTTCTGCTGTCTAGTAGCTATTTGCAATGTTTAACTCAGGTCATCAGGGTCACAGAGGGTGAGAGGAAATGACTGTATACCTTCAAAAACAATGTTCATAGTCATTTTGTTGTTTCATACTTCTGATTCTTGGAACAATAAAAAAGGCCTGTTGCTAATGTAGCACTTCTCATGATCTCAGTAGATCCAAGGTGTTGTAAAATCCTTTTGTAACTATCTCAATTGTGGTATGAGAAATATAAGCGCCTATGACAACAAGTTGATAATAACCAGATAATGCTTTCAGTAAGGATGAATATTAACCAGGCACAAATAACATAAATACTATGGGATCTTCTGCATGAGAGAGCAGTCAGATCTCACTTTAATATTTCATTCAATTGTTACCTTATCTCAGTACTGTCATGGAGTGGAGTCAATTTTGGCTTTGCAGAATAAAGTGTAACAGTTAGAGAGTGCAGTGCTGGTAGAGAATAAGGTGCAAGACCACAAGATGGATGATTGACCTCACAATCTACCTTATCAAAGTTAAGACAAAATTTATTATCAAAGTACATATGTTACCATATAATACCTTCAGATTCATTTTCTTGCAGACATGTACAGGAAAAAGATTCATGTACTAGGGAACCATTCAAGTCTTACAACAATGGGATAGAAGTTGTCCTCGGAGACTGGTGGTATGGACTTTCAGCCTTTCGTATGCTGTGCTCAATGGGAGGGGGAGAATGTCTAGGGTGGGTGGGGTCTTTGTTATGCTACTGCTTTTGTGAGGCACTGAGAAGTACAGACAGAATCCACTGAAGACAGTAGCCCTGAAATACAACATGGAGCTTTGTTAGCTTTGGTGTATATGGTTGGACGCTACTTGAGCAGAAAGAAAAAAGCCGGATTGGATATCCAAGATCTCAAAGAATCAGAAGTTCAGACCCTCTGGAAGACCAGTTACTTAAATCAACAACAAACAATTAGTAATTAACTTAAAATATCATTCAGCTTTGTTTCCTTGTGTTTGTGTTTATTTAGTTTTTCATAAGTATAAATTAAGGTGTTATACTTAAATGCACGCAGCATAAGGAATAAGGTGGATGATCTTGTCGTACAGCTACAGATTGGCAGGTATGATATTGTGGCCATCACTGAGACGTGGCTAAAGGATGCATGTCTCTGGGAGCCGAACGTCCAAGGATACACAGTCTATCGGAAGGATAGGAAGGTAGGCAGAGGGGGAGGCGTGGCTTTATTGGTAAGAAATGATATTAAATCATTAGAAGGAGGTGATATAGGATCGGAAGGTGCAGAATCTTTATGGGTTGAGCTAAGAAATCGCACGGGTAAAAGGACCCTGATGGCAGTTATTTATAGGCCTCCAGACAACTGCAGTGATGTGGACTACAAATTACAACAGGAAATAGAAAAGGCTTGTCAGAAGGGCAGTGTTATGATAATTGTGGGGGATTTTAACGTGCGAGTGGATTGGGAAAATCAGGTCGGCACTGGATCTCAAGAGAGAATTTGTAGAATGTCTGCGAGATGGCTTTTTAGAACAGCTTGTTGTTGAGCCCACTAGGGGATGGGCTGTACTGGATTGGGTATTGTGTAATGAACCGGAGGTGATTAGAGAGATTCAGGTGAAGGAACCCTTAGGAGGCAGTGATCATAACATGATTGAGTTCACTGTGAAATTTGAGAAAGAGAAGCCGAAATCTGATGTGTCGGTATTTCAGTGGAGTAAAGGAAATTACAGTGGCATGACAGAGGAACTGGCCAAAGTTGACTGGAAAGGGATGCTAGCAGGAAGGACAGCAGAGCAGCAGTGGCTGGAGTTTATGTGAGAAGTGAGGAAGGTGCAAGACAGATATATTCCAAAAAAGAAATAATTTTCGAATGGAAAAAGGATGCAACCGTGGTTGACAAGAGAAGTTAACGCCAAAGTTAAAGCAAAGGACAGGGCATACAAGGAAGCAAAAATTAGTGGGAAGACAGAGGATTGGGAAGTTTTTAAAAGCTTACAAAAGGAAACTAAGAGGGAAAAGATGAACTATGGTAGACAGCTAGCAAATAATATCAAAGAGGATACTCAAAGCTTTTTCAAGTACTGTATATAAGGAGTAAAAGACAGGTGAGAGTAGATATAGGACCGATAGAAAATGATGCTGGAGAAATTGTAATGGAAGATAAGGAGATGGCGGAGGAACTGAACAAGTATTTTGTATCAGTCTTCGCTGAGGAAGACATCAGCAGTATACCAGACACTCAAGGGTGGCAGGGAAGAGAAGTGTGCGCAGTCACAATTACGGCAGAGAAAGTACTCAGGAAGCTGAATAGTCTGAGGGTAGATAAATCTCCCGGACCAGATGGAATGCACCCTCGTGTTCTGAAGGAAGTAGCTGTGGAGATTGCGGAGGCATTCGCAATGTTCTTTCAAAAGTCAATAGATTCTGGAATGGTTCCGGAGGACTGGAAGATTTCAAATGTCACTCTGCTATTTAAGAAGGGGGCAAGGAAGCAAAAAGGAAATTATAGACCTGTTAGCTTGACATCGGTGGTTGGGAAGTTGTTGGAGTCGATTGTCAAGGATGAGGTTACGGAGTACCTGGAGGCATATGACAAGATCGGCAGAACTCAGCATGGATTCCTTAAAGGAAAATCCTGCCTGACAAACCTATTACAATTTCTTGAGGAAATTACCAGTAGGCTAGACAAGGGAGATGCTGTGGATGTTGTATATTTGGATTTTCAGAAGGCCTTTGACAAGGTGCCGCATATGAGGCTACTTAACAAGATAAGAGCCCATGGAATTACGGGAAAGTTACATACGTGGATAGAGCATTGGCTGATTGGCAGGAAACAGAGAGTGGGAATAAAGGGATCCTATTCTGGTTGGCTGCCGGTTACCAGTGGTGTTCCACAGGGGTCCGTGTTGGGGCCGCCTCTTTTTACATTGTACATCAATGATTTGGATTATGGAATAGATGGCTTTGTGGCTAAGTTTGCTGACGATACGAAGATAGGTGGAGGGGCCAGTAGTGCTGAGGAAACAGAGAGTCTGCAGAGAGACTTGGATAGATTGGAAGAATGGGCAAAGAAGCGGCAAATGAAATACAATGTTGGAAAGTGTATGGTTATGCACTTTGGTAGAAGAAATAAACGGCAGACTATTATTTAAATGGGGAGAGGATTCAAAGTTCTGAGATGCAATGGGACTTGGGAGTCCTCGTGCAGGATTCCCTTAAAGTTAACCTCCAGGTTGAGTCAGTGGTGAAGAAGGCGAATGCAATGTTGACATTCATTTCTAGAGGAATACAGTATAGGAGCAGGGATGTGATATTGAGGCTCTATAAGGCACTGGTTAGACCTCACTTGGAATACTGTGTGCAGTTTTGGGCTCCTTATTTAAGAGAAGATGTGCTGATGTTGGAGAGGGTTCAGAGAAGATTCACTAGAATGATTCTGGGAACGAGAGGGTTAACGTATGAGGAACTTTTGTCCACTCTTGGACTGTATTCCTTGGAGTTTAGAAGAATGAGGAGAGACCTCATAGAAACATTTCGAATGTTGAAAGGCATGGACAGAGTGAATATGGCAAAGTTGTTTCCCATGATGGGGGAGTCTAGTACAAGAGGGCATGACTTAAGGATGGAAGGGCTTCATTCAGAACAGAGATATGAAGAAATTTTTTTAACCGGGGGTGGTGAATCTGTGGAATTTGTTGCCACGGGTGGCAGTGGAGGCCAAGTCATTGGGTGTATTTAAGGCAGAGATTGATAGGTATCTGAGCAGCCAGGGCATCAAAGGTTATGGTGAGAAGGCGGGGGAGTGGGATTAAATGGGAGAATGGATCAGCTCATGATAAAATGGTGGAGCAGACTCGATGGGCCGAATGGCCGACTTCTGCTCCTTTGTTTTATGGTCTTATGGTCTAACAGCACCTAATCAAACTCTTCTGTACTTGTGAATGTTCCGGTTATGTTTCTAAAGTATTTTCAGTAAGTGAAATTTGCAATGAAGCTTTCTGTTTTACAATGTTAAATTATTTTTGAAAGATTTTGTGTTTCTTTTTATGAGACCGCAAGAAAAACTCTTAGTGTGGCATTGTTCAGCAGTATAAACAATGGCCTGCTTAACACACCTGAATAAGTCTGAAAGACATAACAATAGAAATTTTAAGTTGCCTTTGAGGAAAGAAACACAATTGAACTTTCGAAATGGAGTTCGTTGCCTACCATGTTGCAAGCCCAGAACACTAAGATTGGAGGCATTGTGGACAGCGAGGAAGGCTTTCAAAGCTTGCAGAGGGATCTGGACCAACTGGAAAAATGGGCCAGAAAATGGCAGATGGAATTTAATGCAGACAAGTGTGAGGTGTGCATTTTGGAAGGACAAATCAAGGTAGGCCATACACAGTGAATGGTAGGGCACTGAGGAGTGTGGAGGAACAAAGAGATCTGGGAGTTCAGATACATAATTCCCTGAAAGTGGCATCACAGGTAGACAGGGTTGTAAAGAAGGCTTTTGGCATCCTGGCATTCATAAATCAAAGTATTGAGTATAGGAGTTGGGATGTTATGGGGAGGTTGTATAGGACATTGGTGAGGCCAAATTTGGAGTATTGTGTATAGTTCTGGTCACCTAACTATAGGAAGGATATCAGTAAGATTGAAAGAGTACAGAGAAGATTTACTAGGATGTTGCCAGGTCTTCAGGAGTTGAGTCATAGGGAAAGATTGAACAGGTTAGGACGTTATTCCTTGGAGCGTAGAAAAATGAGGGGAGATTTGATAGAGGTTTACAAATTATGAGGGGTATGGACAGAGTAAATGTGAATAGGCTCTTTCCACTTAGATTAGGAGAGATAAATACAAGAGGACATGGCTTTAGGGTGAAAAGGGGAAAGGTTTAGGGGGAACATTAAGGGGAACTTCTTCACCCAGAGTGGTGGGAGTATGGAACGAGCTGTCATCTGACGTGGTAAATGCGGGCTCACTCTCAAGTTTTAAGAATCCATGGAGGGGCAGCTGGTTCCAGTGATGTTAGAGGCTCAAAGGTTTCAGCTACAAACTCAAAGGGTGGGAGTGTTACACTGTGCCCCAATTGCAAATGAATTATGGACTTCACATAAGCGTATTAAAGATGATGCTTGGGTGTAGTTCAAGACTTTCCTTCTTTCTTCGATCATATGTTTTTTTTCTTTGTGAGATGATTTCCTTCTGCCATCCACCAGAGTTGTGTTGGGACCAATGACTGAAGATAGTGCAGTGGACTGAAGTGAATCTCACTCCCAGTCTTGTTGCAGGAGACATTGTTGGACTCATGTTACAGGATGGAAATTAATTGGCATGAACCATTTTCCAGTCCAGTGTGATAATACCCTCTACCTTCAATATGGCACAACAATGAGGCAATTGGAAGAATTTTTTTGTTTTTGTTCATCTGCTTAAGGCTTTAACAAAGTAAAGTGGTATCAATGATCTGTACAAAATCATTACTGTGCAGTAAAGAGTCAAATATCAAAAACAAGCTCAAACCAAAGGTATCTTAGTGGGTAAGCAGGCGAACGCAGTGTGGGAGCAGAGGTGTATCAGTTCAATTCCTACTTATGCAAATGATGCATGAAGCCAAACCATCTTGGACTCAGCAAGCAATCTTGTAAAAAGGCTCTGCTAAACTGTCTACTTGTCATGGTCTGGTCCGTGAAGTCTGCATTCCGGTTCACGGTCCGGTCCGTGGACTCAGGACTCTGGGTCTTCCAGCTGACTCTTGTTTTGTTTGAGTTAATCATAGGCACCTGATTCCCATCTTGGGGCTTGGAATATAAGTAGTCTTGGGGTTGAGTGTGGGTGGTTGGTTGGTTCGTCTTGTCAAGATTTCCTGGGAGCAATCTGCTGGTGGAAAGCTGGAGTGGCCACTTGCCATCTTTAGGCTGTGTTGGAGAACCATTGCTTCATGGAACCCTGCTGTCAGTATTTGGAGCTGTCTTTGTGGTATGGATTTGGCTGTTTCTGTAGCCAGCTGAGGTTGCTGGTTGAAATGAGACTTGGAGCAACCCTGAAGCAGAGACGGAACTGTCTGTTGTTCTTTGATGTTTGTCTCTTCTTGTCCTTGCCTCTGTGGGGTAAGTCAGGCTGTACTGCTTTTGCCCTGTGGGGGGATCTGTCTTGTCTTGTCCTTACCTCCATGGGGTAAGTCAGACTGTTCAGCTGTAGCCCCACAGGGGGTCCTGTCTTGTCTTGTCTTTGCCTCTGTTGGGTAAGTCTGGCTGTTCTGCTGTTACCTGATAGAGGGACCTGTCCCACCTTGGTGTGGAGATGAAGTTGAGTCCTGGCTTGTCTAAGGATAAGTCCTGGCTCTATGTCTATGTACTGTCCAGTCTCATGTTAGTGTCATGTTAAAGATGAGTCCTGGCTTTTTGAAGGATAAGTCCTGGCTCTATGTTGATGTACAGTTCCCAGTCTGTCTTTGAGCCCCAGCCTGCAAGCCTCAAGAGCCAAGACTCCAGCCTGTTTCCAAGCTCAGGCCTCTAGACCACAGCCACGTCCTGTCCTGAAGCCATGTCATGTCCTTGCCTGGTTCTGGGGTCCAAGCCCGAGGCAAGACCCAGGTTCTGGGTCCTTGTCCAGTCTCTGGCTCGGAGTCCAAGCCTTGTCTCCTAGTCTATGTTTTGTAGTCCTGGTCCCGCTCTCCCTAGCCCAGGCTCCTGGTTCTTAGTTCCTTGTCTGGGTTCCCTGTCTAGTCCATGTCCTAGCCCAAGTCTGCGTTCTTGTCCCTGCTCCTTGTCTGTATCCTGTCACGTCCTTACTCTAGTCAAGTCCTGTTCCTTGTACTTCAGTGTCTGTGTCTTGCATCTGGGTCCACCCTTGCTCCCAGCACTCCCCCATTGTGACACTACTCACCTCTGATTGCATCTTTTGTGACCAGGTTGGGAAATGGCTGTGTATGGAGAAATAGATAAGTACAAATCTCAAAAGTTGCTGGTGAATGCAGCAGGCCAAGCAGCATCTCTAGGAAGAGGTACAGTCGACGTTGGCATGATGGCATGAACGTTGACTTAAACTTCTGCTAATGCCCCACCTCCCCCTCGTACCCCATCTGTTTATTTATTTATATACATACATTCTTTCTATCACTCTCCTTTTTCTCCCTCTGTCCCTCTGACTATACCCCTTGCCCATCCTTTGGGTTTTCCCCCCTCCCCCTTTTCCTTCACCCTGGGCCTCCTGTCCCATGATCCTCTCATATCCCTTTTGCCAATCACCTGTCCAGCTCTTGGCTCCATCCCTCCCCCTCCTGTCTTCTCCTATCATTTCAGATCTCCCCCTCCCCCTCCCACTTTCAAATCTCTTACTAACTCTTCTTTCAGTTAGTCCTGAGGAAGGGTCCTGGCCTAAAACGTCGACTGTACCTCTTCCTATAGATGCTGCCTGGCCTGCTGTGTTCACCAGCAATTTTTATGTGTGTTGCTTGAAATTCCAGCATCTGCAGATTTCCTCGTGTTTGCGCAAGTACAAATCTTATTACCCCATAGACTTGATTTTCCAGTGCACTCTTGTCTTGCTTTCTTTGTTCCCCCTCAAGAACATGAGGACATCTAAAATCAACCTAGCTCCATGTTAGTTCACATCAAGCCTATTCAGCTCATCATCTCTAACCTTGTTGACCTTCAAGGCTCTTGGTTAAACCACCAATCTCCCCCTCCTACCTTCCATATTATAATTCCCATCCTGATTTTGAAGTTTGCCCATGGTCTTTTTCCTCCATATCTGTAATCTCCAACAGCTCAACAGCCCTCTGAGATGTCTGCACTTCTCCAGTGCTGAACTTCAGTGCATCCCAGAAGTGGAAAGAAATATAAAGGTAAACTTTAATTGTCACATACATGGAAACACATAGTGAAATGCATTGTTTGCATCATCGACCAACACAGTCTGAAGATGTGCTGGGGGCAGCCCACAAGTGTTGCTGTGCTTCTTGTACCAACATAGCATTGCCACAACTCACTAACCTCAACTTGTCTTTCAAATATGGGAGGAACCCCAAGCACCCAGAGGAAAGCCACATGTTCATGGGAAGAGCATCCAAACTCCTTACAGCCAGTGATGGGAACTGAATCCTGATTGATGGCGTTGTAAAGTGTTCTGCCAACTTGTACACTACTGTGCCTGTGAAGCTGTGTCTTCAGCTGCCACACCTGGAAATTACTTCTCCACTTCACCCTCTCCACTCCTCCTTTTGCCAACCTTTTGGACATCTTAATATCCCTCGATTGACTCAACAATTTATTTTCATAACTTTCCCACAAATCCCCTTAATAAATTTAAGCTGAGTTAATACAAGTGGAATATCATTGTTGTATGGGATTTTTATCATCTTTGATACATTAATAAAAAATATCAGTGGGAGAAACAGACTGCGGTAAATTATCACTGCAAACACACACATATCACCAAAATGGTTACCATGGACACCAAAAGCACTTCCAGTGAGATGAATGTAGAAATACACCTGAAAATGGCACGAAATAAATCCACTGGTTCAGAGAAAACAAGACAGTAAACAACAAATGTAAAGGCAGCCCTCAGAAAATCAGGAAAATAAATCCAAAATTTCAATTATTTAGTATACAACTGAGGGGAAGAAAATAATACCAACAAGGCACAAGGAGGAATGACATTTGTTGTTTTAGTATTGATGCGCACAATCAGAAGTGGATTTTGTGAGACATGTCGCCAGCACTTCAGGACCTGAGTTACAGGAAAGGTCAAACAGGTTCGGACTTTATTTCCCAGAGCGTAAAAAATTGAGAGGAGATTTGATAGAGGTATACAAAGTTATGAGGTGTAGAGATAGGGTAAATGCAAGCAGGCTTTTTTCACTGAGGTTAGGTAGGACTACAACCAGATGCCATGGTTTTGGGTGAAAGGTGAAATATTTAAGGGGAACATGAGGGGAAAATTCTTCACTTAGAGGATGGTGAGAGTGTGGAACTAGTTGTCAGTGGAAGTGGTGGATGCATAAGACCATAAGATATAGGAGCAGAAGCAGGCCATTTGGCCCTTCGAGTCTGCTCCGCTATTCAGTCATGGGCTGATCCAATTCTTCCAGTCATCCCCACTCCCCTGTCTTCTCCCCATACCCTTTGATGCCCTGGCTAATCAAGAACCTATCTATCTCTGCCTTAAATACACCCAATGACTTGGCCTCCACAGCCGCTCGTGGCAACAAATTCCACAGATTTACCACCCTCTGACTAAAGTAATTTCTCCACATCTCAGTTCTAAATGGACATCTTTCAATCCTGAAGATGTGCCTTCTTGTCCTGGACTCCCCTACCATGGGAAATACTTTTGCCATATCTAATCTGTTCAGGCCTTTTAACATTCGGAATGTTTCTATGAGATCTCCCCTCCTTCTCCTGAACTCCAGGGAATACAACCCAAGAGCTGCCAGACATTCCAAGAATCATTCTTGTGAATCTTTTCTGAACCCTCTCCAATGTCAGTATATCCTTTCTAAAATAAGGAGCCCAAAACTGCACACAATGCTCTAAGTGTGTTCTCACAAGTGCCTTATAGAGCCTCAACATCACATCCCTGCTCTTATATTCTATACCTCTAGAAATGAATGCCAACATTGCATTCGCCTTCTTCACCACCGACTCAACATGGAGGTTAACCTTTAGGGTATCCTGCATAAGGACTCCCAAGTCCTTTTACATCTCTGCATTTTGAATTCTCTCCCCATCTAAATAATAGTCTGCCCATTTATTTCTTCCACCAGAGTGCATGACCATACACTTTCCAACATTGTATTTCATTTGCCACTCCATTCCCTAAACTATCTAAGTCTCCCTGCAGGATCTCTGTTTCCTCAACACTACCTGCTCCTCCACTTATCTTTGTATCATCAGCAAATTTAGCCACAAATCCATTAATACCATAGTCAAATCATTGATGTACATTGTAAAAAGCAGTGGTCCCAACACCGACCCCTGTGGAACTCCACTGGTAACCGGCAGCCAGCCAGAATAGGATCCCTTTATTCCCTCTCTCTGTTTTCTGCCGATCAGCCAATGCTCCACCCATCCTAGTAACTCCCCTGTAATTCCATGGGGTCTTATCTTGCTAAACTGTTTCATGTGCAGCACCTTGTCAAAGGCCTTCTGAAAATCCAAGTACACCACATCTACTGCATCTCCTTTGTCTACCCTGTTTTTAATTTCCTCAAATAATTGCAGCAGGTTAGTCAGGCAGGATTTTCCTTTCAGGAAACCATGCTGGCTTTGGCCTATCTCGTCATATGTCTCCAGGTACTCCGTAATCTCATCCCTAATAATTGATTCCAACAACTTCCCAACCACTGATGTCAGGCTAACAGGTCTATAGTTTCCTTTCTGCTGCCTCCCACCCTTCTTAAATAGCGGAGTAACATTTGCAATTTTCCAGTCAGCCAGTACAATGCCAGAATCTATTGAATCCTGAAAGATCATTGCTAATGCCTCTGCAATCTCTCCAGCTGCTTCCTTCAGGACCCGAGGATGCATTCCATCAGGTTCAGGAGGTTTATCCATTAAGCTTCCTGAGCACCTTCTCAGTCATAATTTTCACTGCACAAACTTCACTTCCCTGACGCTCTTGAATGTCCGGTATACTGCAGATATCTTCCACTGTGAAGAATGATGCAAAATACAAAAAGATGAAGCTTTAGAGTAAAGAATAAACAATGGAAACTGAAATGGTTATCAAGCAGCAAATTGAACTGGATATCTCTGAGTAAACAGGATTTGCATACACCTACACTGCAGACTTTGCTAATATGTCAGGCAGCACACCTACCTATGAGACAGTCAGCATACGGGGCACTCAAGAGGCTGTTTTGCATTTTTTTATACCACTGTTAAGTCAAGGGAAATTTAGTGGAGGGGCAAAAGTTTTCACTGACATGGTTCTTCAGACAAGAACACCATAAACAGTCGGTGCAGTGTCCCTGTCATAAGGCACAGGAGCAGAATTAAGTCACTTGGCCCAATGAGTCTGCTGTGCCATTCCATCATGGCTGATTTATTATCCATCTGAACCCCATTCCTCTGCCTTCTCCCCATAACCTTTGACACCCTGACTAACCAAGAACATAGCAACCTCTGCTTTAAATATACCCAATGACTTGGCCTCCACAGCCACCTGTGGCAATGAATTCCACAGATTCTCCACCCTCTGGCTAAAGAAATTCCTCATTATCTTCATTCTAAATGGACGTCTCTCTATTCTGAGTTTGTGCCCTCTGGTCCTAGACTCCTGCACTGTAGGAAACATCCTCTCCACATTCACTCTATCAAGGCCTTTCAATATTTAGTAGGTTTCAATTAGATCCCCTGCCTAATATTCTGCTAAACTCCAGTGAGTATAGACCCAGAGCCATCAAACACTTCTCACACATTAACCCTTTCATCCTGGAATAATTCTCATGAACCTCCTCTGGACCCTCTCCAATGCTAGCACAAGCACACCTTTTCTTTGATAAGGTCCCAAAACTCCAAATGTGGTCTTGACCAGTGCCTTATAAAGCGTCAGCATCACATCCTTGTTCTCATATTCTAGTCCTTTCAAAATGAATACGAAGATTACATTTGCCTTCCTCACCACAGACTCAACCTGTAATTTAACCCTTATGGAATTCTGCACAAGGACTCCCAAGTTCCTTTGCACTTCCGGTTTTTGAATTTTCTCCCCCTTTTTTCTATGCTTTATTCCTTTTATTCAGGTGCATAACCATACACTTCCCAGCACTTTAAACAATCTGTCATTTCTTTGCCCATTCTCCCAATCTGTCCAAGTCTTTCTGCTGACTCCCTGCTTCCTCAACACTGCCTGCCCCTCCACCTATTTTTGTATTGTCAGCAGATCTGGCTACCAAGTAGTCAATACTGTCTCCAAATCTCAAAGCATTCCAACAGATTTGTCAGGCAAGATTTTCCCTTGAGGAAACCATACTGACTTCAGCCTACTGTATCATGCGCCTCCAAGTATCCCAAAGCTCATCCTTGATAATTGACTCCATCACCTTCCCTCCCACTGAAGTCAGGCTAACTGGCCTATAATTTTCTTTCCTCTGCCTCCCTCCTTTAAAGAGCGGAGTGACTTTTGCAATTTTCCAGTCTTCCAGAACTATCATGCAACTACCTGACATTTACTCCAAGAGTCAGGAGCCTTAAAGCAGCAAATACCATTATGATTGCCCTGTGCCTGATGTCCTGATCTGTATGAAGTAGATAACCAAGGATGTTTCAGGAGAAATAAAATTGGTAAATTCATCATTTATTATTCTCACATGGTCCAAGGTACAGTAGAAAACTTGTCTTGCCCACTGTTCAGAGAGATCAAATCATTATAACAGTGCAGAATCAGAACCATTGAGGAGTTACAAGGGAAAGCAGTAACTGAATGAAGTGTCACTTGTGAGACCCTGTGAATGTCTGAAAGCAAGGGGGACTCACACATGGGCATGGTTGGTTGAGTAAAGGTGACACAAAATGATGCAGAAGTGGACATTATTGTGTTTCATTCCGACAGTCCAATCAGCAGCAAAAGCAGGCCACAGCGGTGAGGTCTCTCGCAGGTTGGCGACGCTTGTTTAAAAGTACAGAAGGGATAGGCGGGGCAGCCATTGTTGGAGTGGCCAGTGGTGAGAGTAGGAGTGACAGGCTTTGGCTCAAAAGAGGTGTGGGCTCTGGGTAAGCTTCTGTTAAGGTTCCTTTTTCTCTCTCCTCTTACCTAGTGTACCTAGTGTAGTAAATGGCTGTTCAGTGTTCTTCGTGCCAGATGTTGGAGTTCTGGGAAACCCAGAGTCTCCCAGGGAACTACATCTGTGTTGAGTGCATCTGGCTGCAGCTCCTTAAACACCATGTTAGTGATCTGGAGCAGCAACTAGATGACCTTTGGCTTGTACGGGAGAGTGAGGAGATAATTGATCAGAGTAACAGGGAAGTAGTCACCCTGAAGTTGCAGGAGGCGAGAAGCTGGGTGACTGTGAGGAGAAGGGATGGGAAAGTGAATAGGCAGTTAGTGTAGAGCACCCCTGTGGCCATTCCCCTCAATATTAAGTAGACAGTTTAGGATACTGTTATGGGGTTGACCTCCCAGGGGAATGCCACGGAGACCAGGTTACAGACACTGAGCGTGGGTCCGTGGTGCAGAAGGGAAAGAGGGAGAAGAGGGAAGCGGTAGTGATAGGGGACTCGATAGTAAGGGGAACAGACAGGAGATTCTGTGGATGTGAATGGGACACGTGGATAGTATGTTGCTCCCTGGTGCCAGGGTCAGAGGTGTCTCAGATCACGTCCACAACATTTAGGAGAGGGAGGGGGAGCAGCCAGATGTCTTGGTAATGCTGGTACCGATGACTTTGGAAGGAAAAGCAAAGAGGTCCTGAAGAGAGAATTGAGAGCTCGGTAGAAAGCTGAGAAGAAGGACCTCCAGGGTAGTAATTTCTGGATTGCTGCCTGTGCCACACGCCAGTGAGGGTAGAAACAGGATGATTTGGCAGATAAATATGTGGCTGAGAAGCTGGTGCAGAGGGCAGGGCTTCAGGTTCTTGGATCAATGGGATCTCTTCTGGGGGAGGTATGACCTGTTCAAAAGTGACGGGTTGCACCTGAACCCAAGGGGGATCAATATTCTCACTGGCAGGTTTGTTAGAGCTGTTGGGGAGGGTTTAAGCTAATTCGGCAAGGGCGTGGGAACCAGAGTGAAGGGACTCAGGATAGGACAGATGGTAAAAAAGCAAAGATAGTGTGCAGTCAGACTGTCAGGAAGAGCAGGCAGGTGATGGGACATAATTGCAGCCAGCCGGGTGAGTATCAGTGCATTAAGGATGCAGGATCAAAAAGGGTGGCAAATACAGTACTCAATGTGTTATATCTCAATGTACAGAGTATAAGAAATAAGGTGGATAATCTTGTTGCACTATTACAGATTGTCAGGTATGATGTTGTGGCCATCACTGAATCGTGGCTGAAGGATGGTTGTAGTTGGGAGCTGAATGTCCAAGGTTACACGTTATATCGGAGGGAGAGGAAGGTAGGCAGAGGGGATGGTGTGGCTCTGCTGGTAAAGAATAGCATCAAATCAGTAGAAGGATGTGACATAGGATCGGAAGATGTTGAACCCTTGTGGGTTGAGTTAAGAAACTGTAAGGGTAAAAGGACCCTGATGTCAGTTATATACAGGCCTCCAAACAGTGTCTGGGAGGCGGACCACAGATTACAATGGGAAATAGGAAAAGGCGAGTCAAAAGGGCAATGTTATTATAGTCATGGGAGATTCCAACATGCAGGTCAATTGGGAAAATCAGGTTGGTAATGGATCTCAAGAGAGTGAGTTTGTTGAATGCCTATAAGACAGCTTTTTAGAGCAGTTTGTCATTGAGCCTACTAGGGGATCAGCTATACTCGATTGGATGTTATGTAATGAACCAGAGGTGATCAGGGAGCTTAAGGTAAAATAACCCTTAGGAACTAGTGATCACAATATGATTGTGTTCAACTTGAAATCTCATAGGGAGAAAGTAAAGTGTGATACAGCAGTATTTCAGTAGAGTAAGGGAAATTACAGTGGTATGAGAGGGGAGTTGGCCAAAGTAAATTGGAAGGAGCTGCTGGCAGGGATGTCAGCAGAGCAGCAATGGCATGAGTTTCTGGGAAAAATGAGGAAGGTGCAGGACATGTGTATTCCAAAAATGAAAAAATACTCAAATGTTAAAATAGTATAACCATGGCTGACAAGGGAGGTCAAAGCTATTGTAAAGGCAAAAGAAAGGGCATACAACAAAGCAAAAATTAGCAGGAAGATAGAAGATTGGGAAGTTTTTAAAAACCTACAGAGAGCAACTAAAAGAATCATTAGGAGGGAAAAATGAAAGCAAGCTAGCAAATAATATCCAAGTGGATAGTGAAAGCTTTTTCAAGTATTTAAAAAATAAAAGAGAGATGAGAGTGGATATAGGACCATTAGAAAATGAGGTCGGAAAGATAATAACGGGACACAAGGAGATGGCAGATGAACTAAATGAGTATTCTGCATCAGTCCTCACTATGGAAGACACTAGCACTGTGCCAGGTGTTGAAGGGTGTGAGGGAAGGGAAGTGAGTGCAGTTACTGTTACAAGGGAGAAGGTGCTCAAAAAGGTACATAAATCACCCAGACCAGATGAACTGCACCCTAGGGTTCTGAAAGAGATAGTGTTAGAGATTGTGGTGGCATTAGTAATGTTTTTTCAAAAATCATTAGACTCTGGCATTGTGTCCGAGGACTGGAACATTGCAAATGTCACTCCACTCTTTAAGAAAAGAGGATGGCAACAGAAAGGGATTTATAGACATTTAGCCTGACCTCAGTGGTTGGGAAGATGTTGGAGTCAATTGTTAAAGTCATAGTCATAGTCATAGTCATACTTTATTGATCCCGGGGGAAATTGGTTTTCGTTACAGTTGCGCCATAAATAATAAATAGTAATAAAACCATAAATAGTTAAATAGTAATATGTGAATTATGCCAGTAAATAAGTCCAGGACCAGCCTATTGGCTCAGGGTGTCTGACCCTCCAAGGAAGGAGTTGTAAAGTTTGATGGCCACAGGCAGGAATGACTTCCTATGACACTCTGTGTTGCATCTCGGTGGAATGAGTCTCTGGCTGAATGTACTCCTGTGCCCAACCGGTACGTTATGTAGTGGATGGGAGACATTGACCAAGATGGCATGCAACTTAGACAGCATCCTCTTTTCAGACACCACCGTCAGAGAGTCCAGTTCCATCCCCACAACATCACTGGCCTTCCGAATGAGTTTGTTGATTCTGTTGGTGTCTGCTACCCTCAGCCTGCTGCCCCAGCACACAACAGCAAACATGATCGCACTGGCCACCACAGACTCGTAGAACATCCTCAGCATCCTCAGCAAAGGATGAGGTTATGGAGTACTTGGTGACCCAAGACAAGATAGGACAAAGTCAACATGGTTTCCTTCAGGGAAAATCCTGCCTGATGAACCTGTTGGAATTCTTTGAGGAGATTACAAGTAGGATAGGTAAAAGGGATGCAGTGGATGTTGTATATTTGGACTTTCAGAAGGCCTTTGACAAGGTACCATACATGAGGCTGCTTACCAAGTTAAGAGCAAATGGCATTACAGGAAATTTACTGGCACAGTTAGGGCATTGGCTGATTGGAAGGAGGCAGTGAGTGGGAATAAAAGGATCCTTTTCTGGGTGGCTATCAGTGACTAGTGGTGTTCCGCAGGGGTCCGTGTTGGGACTGATTCTTTTTAGGCTGTATATCAATGATTTAGAAGATGGAATAGATGGCTTTGTTGTCAAGTTTGCAGATGATACGAAGATTGGTGGAAGGGCAGATAGTGTTGAGGAAACAGGTAGGCTGCAGAAAAACTTAGACAGATTAGGAGAATGGGCAAGGAAGTGGCAAATGAAATACAGTGATGGAAAATGCATGGTCATGAACTTTGGTAGTAGAAATAAAGGTGCAGACTTTTTTCTAAATTGTGGGGGGGGAAATTAAAAAATCTGAGATGTAAAGGAACTTGGGAGCCCTTGTGCAGAACACCCTAAAAGTTAACTTACAGGTTGAGTTGGTGGTGAGGAAGGCAAATGCCATGTTAGCATTCATTTCAAGGGGTCTAGAATACAAGAGTAGGGATGTGATGCTGAGTCTTTATAAGGCACTGGTGACGCCTCACCTTGAGTATTGTGAACAGTTTTGGTCCCCTCATCGAAAAAAAGATGTGCTGGCATTGGAGGGGGTTCAGATGAGGTTCACAAAGATGATTCCGGGAATGAAAGGATTATCGTAGGAAGAATGTTTGATGGCTCTGGGTCTGTACTCACTGGAATTTAGAAGAATGAGGAGGGATCTCATTGAAACCTTTCGAATGTTGAAAGGCCGAGACCAAGTAGATGTGGAAAGGATGTTTCCAATGGTGGGGGAGCCTAGGACAAGAGGGCACAACCTCAGGATAAAGGGGCATCCATTTAAAACAGAGATACAGAGAAATTTCTTTAGCCAGAGTGTGGTGAATTTGTGGAATTTGTTGCCACATGCAGCTGTGGAGGCCAGCTCTTTGGGTGTATTTAAGGTAGAGATCAATACGTTCTTGATTGGACATGGCTTCAAAGGTTACAGGGAGAAGGCCAGGAGCTGGGGTTGAGGAAGGGAAAGTGGATCAGCATGATTGAATGGTGGAGCGGACTCAATGGGCCAAATGGCCTGATTCTGCTCCTGTGTCTTATGGTCTCATGGTCTTATTCCAGTAGGGAAAAACAATCAGATCTCAAATCGAAATCCTGAAAAAAATATGAGGTAATTGAATTTCTCAGCAACACTTTTCATGTAAGTTGCACATAAGTACCTCATCACATCACAGTGTTCTCCCTTCCCTCAGTGAAATTATTCTGTCAAAGTCAGCATGTGCATGCATTAAAATAAGCTTGAGTGTCTGTTGTACAGATAAGGTGCAATGTAGAAAACAGATAAGGAATATTGCACTTGCATAAAGAGGTAAGGGTTTGCCACTGTAATTCCTCCTGGAGCCGATAATCAGGCTGAGTTCTGCACTCTGTGCTTGCACAGAAATGGACTGACCTTATGGAAGCATAAGGTCATTGGGTTGTGGGCTTTCCATGCATGAGAAGCTGGGTCATGTAGTTTATGGTAATGGTTTAGACACAGATAACTATATTCCTTCACCAAAACAAATGAGAGGATGGGTTTAATGGCGAACATATGAAAGACGAGTGGTTTTACTATCCTACCCCCACCACACAGCATCACTCTGCAGCAACTCAATGAACTTTTTCTTGTTCTAATTAGAACATAAAACTGTATAGCACAGTCCAGGCCCTTCAACCCGTGATGTTGTGCCGACATTTTAACCTACTCTAAGATCAATCTAACCCTTCCCCCTATGTTTCTTTCATCTCTCTCTTGTGTAATTTATGTCTAATTTATCGTCTGAGTATTAGCTGTGATGCTGTTGTAAGCATATCCTTCATTGTACCTGTACCTCACCACCTGTGCACCAGGCAATCAACTCAACTTGACTTGGTTGACACTGTAAGTGCATGGAACAGGCTGCCAGGGCTGGTGGTAGAGGCAGATACATTAGGGACATTTAAGGCAATCTTAAGAGGTATATTGTTGAAAGAAAAATGGAGGGCTATGTGGGAGGGAAGGGTTTGATTGACCTTGGAGTAGGTTAAAAGATCAGCACAACATCGTGGGCTGAAGGGCCTGAACTGTTCTATACTGCTCTATGTTCGTCTAGACTTTCATGAAACCTCTCAAATCCATCAGAAGATAGATAAACCAACATCAACTCTCTGTCCCAAGCCAAGAAGCCTGTTATTAGAATCCCCACTTCACACTGAAAATGATTACACTGAGGACCAAGAGAATAGAAATCTTTCAAGGACTGCAAGATTCCATTGTTCCTCCTGGAGAGCCGTTGATGCAGATCCCATTAACACTTCACAGCTATGAAGGCCAGATTGCATAGTCTGCATATCTAAAACCAGAATCCTGATACAAGCAATGCACTCGGAGCTAAAGGAAGGTAGAGAAAACACTTTAATAACACACTCAAAGCCTCCTTGAAAGAAGTGTCACATCCTCACTGATTCCGTGGCCTGAAACAGTTCAAAAAGGTGGGAAAGCATTCAAGAATGCTCTCTGATAGGTACACATAGTGGTCAGGCCAACCAGAGGTTATAGCTCTATTTACGTCCTGTGAGACTTCCATACATAAACCAGGCTAATTCTCTGCAGTTCCAGGTGAGATCTGCATTATCAGAGAGGCTGTCTTTTGAATAAGAATTTAAGCCCCTGCCTCACCTGCTCTCAAGTGAGCAGAAATGACCATATAGCGCAAACTCAAAAATATCCCTGATGCCTGGTCTTTCCATCATTATCAAGAATGCGGATTGGAAGAAGCCAGATGTTCACGATCCAGTCCTCATTAGGGGATCAGAGGTGGAGAGGATTAGTAGCTTTAAATTCCTTGGCATTCTCATATCAGAGAATTTGTCCTGCGACCAGAACCTAAGTATCATCACAAAGAAGATACAACAGAGCCTCTATTTTCTTTGAAGTTTACATAGATTTGGCATGTCTTCTAAAACTTTGACAAACTTCTGTAGATGCACAGTGGAGAGTATCCTAATTGGTAGCATTACAGCTTGGTATGGGAACACCAATGCCAGGAATGGAAAAGGCAACAGAAAGTGATGGATACAGCCCAGTTCATCACGCGAAAAGCCTTCCCCACCATTCAGCACATTTACAAGGAGCGCTGACACAAGAAAGCAGCATCCATCATCAAGGATCCCCACCATCCAGACCATGCTCTCTTCTCGCTACTACTATCAGGCAGGAGGTACTGAAGACTTGGGTACCACACCACCAGTTTCAGGAAGAGGAACAGTTATTACCCTACAATGACCAGGCTCCTGATGTGGCATGGCTAACTTCAATCACCGCAACTCTGAACTGACTCTACAACCTACAGACTCTATTTCAAGGACTGCTTACAATTTATGCTCTTAGTATTTTTATATTTGCACAATTTGTCTCCTTTTGCACATTAGCTGTTTGTCAGTCTTTGTTCATGAATAGTTTTGTGAATTCCATTGTATTTCTTTATTTTCATGTAAATGCCTGCAAGAAAATGAATATCAAGGTAGCATATGGTAGTATAATAAACTTGGTTTGAACTTTAGTTTTATACTTTTTTGCCATGATAAGAATCTAAGAAAATCTGCCCCGTTGAGAGCCCAATTTCTTGCCATTTTACAAATAGCCCTCTTTTCTGTCATGGGGATAATTTCACGTTTTTTTTACATTATATTCCATCTGCCTTGTTCTCACCCACTCATTCAGCTTGTCTGGGTCCCCTTGAAGCCACTTTTCATCCTCCTCCACACTCACAATCCCACCTAGTTTAATATTGTTGTATCATTAAAACAGCATTGTGAATCACTCTAACACCATTTGTGAAAGTCACCAAAATGAGTGAGAACTTCAATTGTGAGATTCACGGAATGACTTTGTTGGGTTTAGCTATATAAGTGCTATGCTGAAGTTGTTGGTTTCAGTGCGGAGTTCTCTACTGATATAGAACACTACAGCAAAGTACAGGCCATTCAACCCACCATGTTCTGTCGATATTTTAACCTACTCTAGGATCAACCTAATTCTTCCTTCCTACATAGCTCTCCATTTTCCTATAATCCATGTGCTTATCTAAGGATCACAACAATAGAGAATCTGCAGATGCTGGAAATCCAAACAACACACACAAAATGCTGGAGGAACTCAGCAGGCCAGGCAGCATCTAGGAAAAGAGCACAGTTGATGTGTCTAGCCGAAACATTTCGGCAGAACTGGAGGGAAAAAAGCTGAGGAGTAGGTTTAAAATGTGGAGGGAGGGGAGAGAGAAACACAAGGTAATAGGTGAAACCTGAAGGGGAAGGGTGAAATAAAGAACTGGGAAGTTGATTGGTGAAGGAGATACTGGGCTGGAGAAGGGGGAGTCTGATAGGAGAGGACAGAAGGCCATGGAAGAAAGAAAAGGGGGAGGAGCACCAGAGGGAGGCGATGGGCATTATGTTTTGAATAGATTTGTTTTTGCATTTATATTCAGAGACTGAATCTTATGACCAAGTGATCACATATTTTAAACTTTTAAGGTGCACAAAGGCCTGCTATGGAAACACCAATGCCCAGGAATGAAAAAGGTGACAGAAAGTGATGGATACAGCCCAGTCCATCACAGGCAAAGCCCTCTCCACCACCGAGTGCATTTGCATGGAGCGGTGCCACAGGAAAGCAGCATCCATCATCAAAGACCCCAACCATCCAGGCCACGTGCCCTTCTCACTACTACCACCAGGAAGGAGGTACAGGAGCCTTAGGTCACACACCACCAGGTTTAGGAACAGCTATTACAACTTTCCTTGAAAGTTGCCTCACAGGTAGATAGGGTAGTTAAGAAAGCTTGTGGGGTGTTAGCTTTCATAAGTCGAGGGATAGAGTTTAAGAGTCACGATGTAATGATGCAACTCTATAAAACTCTGGTTAGGCCACACTTGGAGTACTGTGTCCAGTTCTGGTCGCCTCACTATAGGAAGGATGTGGAAACATTGGAAAGGGTACAGAGGAGACTTACCAGGATGGTGTCTGGCTTAGAGAGTATGGATTATGATCAGAGATTAAGGGAGCTAGGGCTTTACTCTTTGGAGAGACGGAGGATGAGAGGAGACATGATAGAGGTGTACAAGATAATAAGAGGAATAGATAAAGTGGACAGCCAGCGCCTCTTCCCCAGGGCACCACTGCTCAATACAAGGGGACATGGCTTTAAGGTAAGGGGTGGGAAGTTCAAGGGGGATATTAGAGGAAGGTTTTTTACTCGGAGAGTGGTCGGTGTGTGGAATGCACTGCCTGAGTCAGTGTTGGAGGCAGATACACTAGTGAAGTTTAAGAGACTGCTAGACAGGTATATGGAGGAATCTAAGGTGGGGGCTTATATGGGAGGCAGGGTTTGAGGGTCGGCACAACATTGTGGGTCGAAAGGGCCTGTAATGTGCTGTACTGTTCTGTGTTCTATTACCCTTCAAGCATTAGACTCCTGAATCAGTGTAGATAATTTCAATCAACACTACTCTCAACTGATTCCATGACCTACAGACTTATTTTGAAGGACTCTACAATTCATGATCTCAGTATTATTTATTATTTATTTCTTTCCCTGAATATAGTGACACAGGTAGTAGTGAAGAAGGTATCCTTACCTTCAGAGGATAAGGTTTTGGGTCTAAGAGCTGGGATTCCATGTTGCAGCCCTACAAAACATTGGTCAGTCTACGCTTGAAATATCGCATTTTGAACCGAGCCCTTTCATCAAGATTTTGATGAAGGGTCTTGGCCTGAAACACCGACTGTTTATCGCCCTCCATAGATGCTGCCTGACCTGCTGTATTTCTCCAGCACTTTTTGTGTGTGTTGCTCAAGGTCTCCAGCATCTGCAGAATCCCTTGTGTGTATTGTGTAAGGGTTCCTTAAGGTTGTTACAGCTGGGGGTGTTAGTGGGGATAAGCTCCCATTACCTATTAAATGGCGTACATCTCAAATAGTCTCTGACAACCAAGTCCACCTCCTGGCCTTCACGTGTGGCTGAACTACTACTGACAGGAGAAAGGGCAAAGGCGCGTTACTGGTGCCTTAAAACCAGTCGCTTCAGGCAGATCGGGCTTGTCAGATGAGCTTGGCAGCTCATCTAGGAGAAGGAAAACTCTGGTCTCAAACCTCCACTGCCTTGCGGCTATACCCACTCACGGGGAAAGCTTCAGGAGTAAACCCCGAGGAAAAATCCAGAGCTGGAGTCCCTAAGGCAGTCCAACACTTGAGTTCAACGCTAGCTGGCAACTCGTGTGATGCCACTGGGGCCAAACTGTGTCAGTTTCTGCCGTTCCTTTTGATTCATCAGCTGTGTGAAGAGGGGGAGCCTTCCACGAGGGGGACAGTTTGCTCTCCATATCATACTGTCCTGGCTCACATATCACATAGTCACTTGGCACACAACATCCATGGTCAACCCTGAACAAAGGAGGGCCTCATTGTATAAAGTTCTGGTCTCCACACTACAGGAGCAATGTGGTAACAGAAGAGCTTTACTCAGATGTTACTTGAAATGAAGGGGAGACTAGAAAGATTTTTTTCTCATTAGAGTGCTGACAGAGATTTATAAGATTATGAGGAGCATTAACAGAGTAGATAGTCAGGGTCCTTTAGCCAGTGAGGAGGAGTCTGGCACATAGGTTGAAGGTGAATGGGGAGAAATTTAAATTGATAAATGATAAGTTGGTTTATTATTGTCACATGTACAGTGAAAATTTTGTTTTGTATGCCATCCATACAGATCATTTCAGTATATCCATGCATTAAAGTAATGCAAGGGAAAATATAACAGAATGCAGAATAAAGTGCTACTGTTACAGAGAAAGAGCACTGCAGACAGACAATAAGGTACAACATCAAAGCGAGGTTGATTGGGAGGTCAAGAGTTATCCTGTCATAATAGTGGACTATTCAATAGTCTAATAACAGTGGGCAAGAAGCTGTCCTTGAGACTGGTGGTACTGTATGTGCTCTTCAAGGAGATGTGAGGAGCAAGTTTTTCACACCAAGGTTGGTAGTTATCTGGAATGAGCTGACAGTGGAAGTGGTGGAGGCACTTGGACAGGTACTTAAATATACAAGGCAAATGGGGTGAGAGTGGAGAGGCATCATAGTATGCTCAAAGGTTGATTTCTGTGCTGTAAAGTCCTATGACCGTGACTCTATTCCACAGCTCCTTGTTGGACTGTTCTGTGAAAGAACAACCTGCTGCATCCTCCACATCATTCCTTGTTTTGGCAGTAAGGTAAGATTCAAGGGTTCATGGGTAAAATGGCCTATTTTGCTCTCTTTCTGCATCTATCGATCTACTTATTTTCTGTTTATTTATTTATTATTTATCTATCTACTTATCTGTTTACTTATTTATCTATTTTTATATATTCTTGTTGTAATTAAAAGTAATTTTATGTATTGCACTGTTCTGCTGCCACAAGGTAACAAATTTCATGACATATGCCAGTCATAACAAACCCAATTCTGATCTTATCCTTTCTATTCATCTAGCAATGTGGTGTAAAGGAGGATTTTGAAGTGCAGGTGGACTTTTAATGAGAACAGAAACAGCAGAGGGTCCTGATAAAGGATCTCGATACAAAACACAACTGTCCTTTTTCCTCTACAGATGCTGCCTGACCTGCTGTAGATCATAAACACAAGAGATTCTGCAGATGCTGGAAATCTGGAGGAACTCAGCAGGTCAGGCAGCATCTGTGGAGAGGAATAAAGAGCCAATGTGCAGCACCTTGCATGTTGCTCAGTTTTCCCTGCTGTGAACTATGTGAAACGACTTAAATAGCAGTTGAAACCTGAATTTTGTGATGATGACTTTTTTGCCAGGCATAGGTGGGATTTGGATCCCATTTCTTCCAAAGTTAGAAGATGTTGTTTCACTGGACTGTGAAGTTAAACTTCAGAACATGGTCCTTGAGTTGTGTTGCAGGGCATGGATACAAAAATCTCTGTTTATTAACAGACCAAATGTTTCCCCTAAATTAACTTAGCAACTAATAGTATCTCTTCCTTTCCTGATTGTTTATCAGTTAGAAATCACAGTTTGTGCATTTTTGACATCAAAACAAATGCTCACAATAAACTGAATGTGCGCTATGATTGTGGGTGCTCTTAGCAACATAATGCCAACACTTCCATCACTTGTAAAACAATTTATAGGCTCAGGGTTCTCACTAAGACAGTACAGGGCACAGACATTGTGATGTGTTTTGTTTCAGACAAAAACAAAATACAAAATAAACATCGACTGTACTCTTTTCCTAGATGCTGCCTGGCCTGCTGAATTCCTCCAGCATTTTGGGTGTGTTGCTCCAGTTTCCAGCATCTGCAGATTTTCTCTTAGAAACATAGAAAACCTTCAGCATAATACAGGCCCTTCGGCCCACAAAGCTGTGCCGAACATGTCCTTACCTTGGAAGTTACCTAGGGTTACCCATAGCCCTCTTTTTTTCCTGAGCTCCATGTACCTGTCCAGGAGTCTCTTAAAAGACCCTATTGTATCTGCCTCCACTACCGCTGTTGGCAGCCCATTCCACGCACTGACCACCCTCTGCGTAAAAAAGCTTACCCCTGACATCTCCTCTGTACCTCCTTCCAAGCACCTTAAAACTGTGCTCTCTTGTGCTAGCCATTTCAGCCCTGGGAAAAGGCCTCTGACTATCCACACGATCAATGCCTCTCATCGTCTTATACACCTCTATCAGGTCACCTCTCATCCTCTGTCGCTCCAAGGAGAAAAGGCTGAGTTCACTCAACCTATTCTTGTTTGATTCCAATCACAATCTTGTTTGTGATTGGAATATAAGGAGTTGCTCCTCCAGCTTGAGTAGAGGAGGAGGTGGACCAATATCTTGGACTGGGAATTGGGATTGGAATTAAAATGGTTGGCCACTGGGAAATTCTGCTTTTTGCAGATGGCTCATGGGTGCTCAACAAAATGGTTCTTGGGTAATGATGAGTTTGAGTACAGAGGGGAAATTAAGAACCTGGTGGCATGGTGCAAAGACAATAACCTATCCCTCAACGTCAGCAAGACGAAGGAATTGGTTGTTGACTGCAGAAGGAGTAGCGGACCGCACGACCCAATTTACATCGGTGGTGCGCAAGTGGAACAGGTCAAAAGCTTTAAGTTCCTAGGGGTCAATATCACAAATGACCTGACTTGGTCCAACCAAGCAGAGTTCACTGCCAAGAAGGCCCACCAGCGCCTTTACTTCCTGAGAAAACTAAAGAAATTTGGCCTGTCCCCTAAAACCCTCATTAATTTTTATAGATGCACCGTAGCAAACATTCTTCTAGGGTGCATCACAACCTGGTATGGAAGCTGTCCTGTCCAAAACTGAAAGAAGCTGCAGAGGATTGTGAACACGACGCAGCACATCACACAAACCAATCTTCCATCCTTGGACCCACTTTACACCACACGCTGTCGGAGCAGTGCTGCCAGGATAATCAAGGACACGACCCACCCAGCCAACGCACTCTTCATCCCTCTTCCCTCCAGGAGAAGGCTCAGGAGCTTGAAGACTCGTACGGCCAGATTTGGGAACAGCTTCTTTCCAACTGTGATAAGACTGCTGAACGGATCCTAACCCGGATCTGGGCCATAACCTCCAAATATCCGGACCTGCCTCTCGGTTTTTTTGCACTACCTTACTTTCCCTTTTCTATTTTCTGTTTATGATTTATAATTTAAATTTTTAATATTTACTATCGATTTGTAATCCAGGGAGCAGGAAATGCAGAATCAAATATCGCCGTGATGATTGTACGCTCTGGTATCAATTGTTTGGCGACAATAAAGTATAAAGTACATCGGGTGTCACCAATGTAGTGGAGGCTGTCGTCATCTGGTTGCTGCTTGATCCTGAGTTCCTCCAGCAATTTGTTTGACATTTTGGGTCAAGACCCTTACCAAAATGCTGACTGTTTATTCCTCTCCATGGATGCTGTCTGAGCTGCTGAGTTTCTCCTGCATTTTGTGTGTGTTACTCTGGATTTCCAGCATCTGCAGAATCTCTTGTGTTTCTGTGTGTTGTTCCAGATTCCAGTATTTGCAGTCTCTTGTGCCTCTGTTGTAATATTAGGCTCTTTCTTCTAAACCTCTCTACTTAGTAAGTGAGTGGCATTTAACAAAATTCCATTTCAAAAGTTACCAGAGATCCTTGAGTAGCTTGGGTTTTTGAAATATATTTTTATGTAGCACTGAAGACAAATACCAAGGAAATTGATCCTTACAAGGGGTAGGTAGGAAGGCAAACTGAAATGTGAAAGAATAAGACAAAGACTTATGGGATGGCAGAGATCAAAAGGGTCCCGTAGATGAGCCATACAGA
Organism: Mobula hypostoma; assembly: GCF_963921235.1. Classification (NCBI taxonomy): domain Eukaryota; kingdom Metazoa; phylum Chordata; class Chondrichthyes; order Myliobatiformes; family Myliobatidae; genus Mobula; species Mobula hypostoma. Next base: position 48,080,396 of record NC_086129.1, read on the forward strand.
ATGGGCTGATAGAAATCATTAGACAAAAACTAACTTGATTTTATGCCAATAATTGTTTTACAATCACGCCATCACAATTTTAGTGAGACTTAGTGATACTCTTGCATTGTAACAACTTGAACAATAGGAGCTGACATTGAGAGTCACTTTGCTCTATTGATAGGGCGATATTTAAAGGGGATTGCATTGTTAAGATCTTCCTGTTTACAAGAATCACGGTTGCAGCATTGCATCACTGCCTTAATGTCAGAGACAGAGGGCAAGCTGTTTCAAATACTTTTCATGTTTAATAGGTTTTAGATTGTAGGTGTCAAATTGTTACTGTAATAAGCACAGCAAAGTAGAGTTAACATTTAATGTGACAGTATCAGATTGACTGGTGTGTAAATTGCCTGAGAGAAGCAGAAGTCTATATTCACTCATTATGAGTGACAAATGAAACAAAAAGGTTTTAGGAAGAACTTGACAAGTTCATCATTTCAAGCTTAACGTGTGAAAACTAACTGCAAAGAAATAACCTTCCAATAAACTTATTGTATTTGTGTGCGATGTGGAATTTTTTTTTAAATGTGCACTATTTGTGAAGTTTGATAAAACAGAGTATATTCTTAAAACCACCACTTTTTTTGCCTTAGAGAAGCATAACCCTATATTCACTTGTTATGAGTGAATGTTGAAGAATAAAAGGAGACTAAAATGATTAAGGAAGAACTCAATTTGTTCCAAAAATTTCAAAGCTTAACGTGTGGAAACAAATTAACTACAGATAAAACACATTCTAATAAACTTGTTATTGTGTTTATGTTCAATTTGGAATAAAAATATCTGTAGTCACTATTTTATAATAGAGAGTACATTCTATTTTTCGACATTTGCTCTGCAGTCGAATTGTCCTACAGGAGTATAATTACTGATAATGTTTAATTTACTTTTAATCTACTTTTTGGTAGTGTATTTCTGAAAAATGCAGAGAAGGAAATATCATCAGAATTTCTATATTATGAACAATTCTACATTTTAAAACTTCATTTACCTTGTAAGGAGGGTTTTATGACCCATCCCCATCCCAGTTTGTGAAAGGTGGATATATAGGCCAGTCTCAGCATGGAGAAACAGCAGTTCAATGCACCAAGTGAAGTTCCTTTCATGAACACTAGCAGGTGGTTCCTTTCCTGTGCTTTGCCAACATGACTGCAAGCAGAGAACAAGGTGTCTCTCCCTAGGGCTGGCAGGCAAAAGCAGAGGTGAGCCTTAGTCTCATGTGTTCTCCAGCAGCAAGTTGTTTGATGTCTCTGGGTTCCTTGAGGTGATGCACCAGTATGCAACTCCTTTCATGGCGAGACAAAAAGACAAAAGTGCTACTGCTAACGAAGGCCATGCGACCAAGAAAAATTCACAATAACTATTGATTTTTAAAAATATATACAAACTGCTGGAGGAACTCAGCAGGTCAGAGGAATAAAGAATCGATGCTTCTGGCTAAGAACCTTCATCAGGACTGGAAAAGAAGGGTATATTTTAATTGACTTTTCATAACATATCTCATTAAATTGATGGCATCATATAACATGGACAAAAAAGCCTTGGGCCCACCATGCCTGTGCTAGCCATCAAACACCCACCTATGCACCACCTTATTCTGGATTCTTCCTCCTTCCTCTCCAGACCTGATGAAGGGTCTCGACCCAAAATGTCAACTCTTTACCCCCACCATACATGCTGCCTGACCTGTTGAGTTCCTCCAGAAAGTTGTGTGTATTTTTGGGATTTCCAGCATCTGCAGAATCTCTTGTGTTTCTGATTTTTGTTAAACCTGTTGTTTTGTGGGTTTTCTGTATAACATTACTCAGAATCAGCTTTTTCCTATTTCTCTGATCAGGTTCAATGGGGGCAGTTGCAGCCAGGGCTTTATTTATTCATCCAGGCTGCAATGTACCCCATTCCCATGCCCTTCTCAAACTCCCGAAATAGGTACAACACTAAGGACCACCTCGGACTGTGTTGGTCGTTGACTCAAACAACCCATTTCACTGTATGTTTCAATATACATACGACAAATAAAACTAATCATTAAAAAGTTCTATCTTTAATCTTTGTTCGCTGCAGTCTTTTTTCTCTCTACACTGTCTGGTGTATTATGTGTGTTCTCTCTACCTAAGTGCCCATAATGTTGCTACAAGCAGGTTTTTTTGTTGTACCTGTCCCTCCCGTACTTGTGGGCTTGACAATAAACTCAACTTGACATAAGACTATAAGACCAGAAGACACAGGTGCAGAATTAGGCCATTCAGCCCATTGAGCCTGCTCTAGCATGTGAAGAGTTTACCCAAACGACAGAGGAAAACATTCAATAAGACCATGAGACCATGAGACACAGGAGCAGAATTAGGCTGTTTGGCCCATCAAGTCTGCTCTGCCATTCTATCATGACTGATCTATTATCCCTCTCTATCCCATTCTCCTGCCTTCTCCCTGTAATCTTTGACATACTTACTAATCAAGAACCTATCAAACTCTGCTTCAAATATAGCCAATTACTTGGCCTCCACAGCCACCTCTGGCAATGAATTCCACACATTCACCACAATCTGGCCAAAGAAATTCCTCCTCACATTTAACTGTCATTCATTCTTTGGAGCACTCCTCTGATCTCGTGGATGTTTGCGAAGAAAAAGAATTTCAGGATGCACGTATATTGTATACATTTCTCTGACATTAAATGTACCTATTGAACCTATCAAACCTATTGATCTCTGTTCTAAATAGACGTCCTAGACTCGCCAACTACAGGAAACATCCTCTCCACATCCACTCTATCTTGGTTTCTCAATATTTGATTCCATTGTACCTCTTTGTTCTACCTTGAATGCCTGTAAGAAAATGAATCTCAAGGTAGTAGATGGTTACATGTACGCACTTTGATAATGAATTTACTTTAAACTTGGAAAGTCACAGCAGGCTTCTCTGCTATTTTCCACCTCATATGCTTTTGGAAAATGCTGTCTATGAGGTCTACCCAAGACCATTTTCTTCCCACACAGATCTTAGTATCTCAAATGATGGAAAACTATTTCTTTTTGGAGTGAAGCCACATGTTTACAAACTTTCAAAGAAAGTTGATTTATAATAAACCAACAAAGTATGAGAGATCTGAAGATTCTATTGGATACAGTTCAAAAACTGTTTAATAACTTTCATTAAACTCCTTATCAGGGAAGGGCTATTGTAATGATGTCAGAACCCCACCCCCCCCCCAATTTTCAAAGTGACAGAGAAATTCCTTTTATGGCTTACATGGTCACAGCAATCATGCCGAACTTTCTGAAAATGAACTGTCAGATTAGGCCACAATGACCAATTTTCAGAAGTTTAATAACGGATTTCAAGAAAATAACACCATTAAATGAGTGCTCAAAAACTTGGTGAATGTCTTCCTGTTCCATTTTACCTCACATATAAGTGAATCTCATTTACACTCAGTGGCCATTTTATTAGGTAATCCATTACACCGGCTTGTTAATTCAAACATCTAATCAGCCAATCACATGGCAGCAACTCGATGTATAAAAACATGCAGACATGGTCAAGAGGTTCAGTTGTTGTTCAGACCAAACATCAGAATGGGGAAGAAATGTGATCTAAGTGACTTTGAATGTGGAATGATTGTTAGTGCGAGATGGGGTGGTTTGAGTATCCTAGAAACTGCTGATCTCCTGAGATTTTCAGGCACAACAGTCTCTAGAGTTTACAGAGAATGGTGTGAAAAACAAAACATTCAGTGAGTGGCAGTTCTGTGGGTGAAAACACCTTGTTAATGAGAGAGGTCAGAGGAGAACGGCCAGACTGGTTCAAGCTGACAGGAAGGTGACAGTAACTCAAATAACCACACGTTACAACAGTGGTGTGCAGAAGAGCATCTCTGAATGTACAACATGTCAAACCTTGAAGTGGATGGGCTACAGCAGCAGAAAACCACAGACATACACTCAACAGTTACTTGTACGTTGTGCTTTTTGGATTACTTTTATATTAATTGTGTTTTTTTATGCTGCATCGAATCCAGAGTAACAATCATTTTGTTCTCTTTTACACTTGTGTACTGAAGAATGACAATAAACAATCTTGGATCTTAAATCTTGAAGCTTGAACACAAAAAAGAGTATTTTTATATAAAAAATATTTAGAAAAGAGCAGGTGACCCGTTGAGGCCAATAATACAGGTCACAACTGAGGATTCAACAGATTTGGAGTTAGTTGAGTCAAGGAGCAATGAATCAGATACAACACAATGTTGTGAAGTGTAAATTTTAAATGTAGTTTTAGGAGATATTGAAGGAAATCAGAAATTCCAGAGACTTGAAATTTTAGTTATGTATTTTTTGCATCACAGTCTGGTATGGAAACACCAATGCCCTTGAATGGAAAATCCTACAAAAAGTAATGGATACAGCTCAGTCCATGATAGGTAAAGCCCTCCCTACCATTCAGCACATCTACATGGAGCATTATCACAGGAAAGCAGCATCCATCATCAAGGACCCCACCCCCCAGGCCATGCTCTCTTCTCACTGTCACCATTGGGAAAGTGATGTGGGTCCTGAGGCTCCTGGCAGCTTCAGGCAGTTTGAAAGAGATCTCTAAAAACTCTAATTTCTAATACATACTGTATATCCTTGCAGTTTATGGAGAAAACATTGATCCCATGGTACTGCTCCACTGCACATCTCTGTTGCGATTAATTACACAAATGGAGCATTCATTAAATTCACTAATTCAGTCATTTCCTTTAGTAAATATGATCATGACGTCAGATAATGAAAGTTCAGTTAAATGCATTTGTACTCAGTGACATTCTTTCCTAATGATAATGAACACTCAGTAAGATCACATCATTGAGACAGAATGACATTCTGACTGGAAGCAAAGTTTAACCTTGTTAATTGCATCTGTTACTGTCCAGATGGTGAAATTTATTGTGTGAACAATGCGACTTAACCAGGCTCTAACTGTATTTCTAGGTCCTACCAACTTCTGACTTGTTTTGGCACAAAGGTTTTTGAATTTCTTGAACAATACAGCTTCCTCCTGCCAATAACAATTTCTCAGAAAATAATTCATTCAATTTAGGTTAAAAACATCCAGAAAAAGATTACTGCTTGTAATGCTATGGAAATAAAAACCTGTTGTGTAACTGTAACCAAGGGAACAGCCTCCACAATTGTCTTGAAACCCCAAAGCGCTTGTACTCTCTAATTTTCCAAATGGTGCACCCCTCTGTTAAAAGCTCAGCTTGTGTTCCAGTGTTGACCTCAGTCAGAAGTGGAGCTAACGTGAACCATGAACGTGAACATGAACTAAAGCACAATGTTCCCAATTTCACAATGAGGAAGGCTGAATTTTAGGTACATGGGTTCAGATTGAGATGGATGATGGGAAGAGAAAGTTGCAAAAACAAGAACCAAAGAGTGGGGTGTAGCAGTTGGGAATGGAAGAACAGATCAGAGAGTGTACAGAGAGGAATGGAATCTCTTCAAAATGGGAAAGGGAGGGTGTTGGGAATTTGTTTGAATTGGCATAAATTGCAAAGTAACACCTGCAAGATGCAAGAGGAATTCGACAGGTCGGGCAGCACCTATGGTAAGGAATAAACAGTTGACATTGTGGGCTGAGACCCTTCATTGTGAGTCCTGATGAAGAGTCTTGGCCTGAAATATCGACTGTTTATTCATTTCCATGGATGCTGCCTGGCCTCCTGAGTTCCTCCAGCATTTTCTGTGTGTTGTTCTGGATTTCCTGCATCTGCAGAATCTCTTGTGTTTAGACGTTTTAAAGGGTGATTTGTTAAATACAGAAGCTGTGGACAATGGTGTAGAACTAGAGGAGGTGTGAGCAAGGACTCTCTTTGGTATGGTAGAGGGACAGTGGCAGGTCAGGAAGAAAGAAAGCATTTCAGATCAGATTCAGATTCAGATTAATTTATCACATATATCATGGAAACATACAGTGAAATATATCATTCGTGCTAACAACCAACACAACGTAAGGATGTGCTGGGGGAAGCCCTCAAGTGTAACCATACATTCTGGTGACAACATAGTACACCCACAATGCTCGGCAGAACAACATGGAACACAACAGCAAAACAAGCCCCTTTGCTTATTCCCACCCACAGCTCCAGGGCAGAACAACACAGGTTGTTCCAGCCATTTACCCAGATTGCACTTTCAGGAAGGAAACCTGCTGAGTCTCTTCACTCAAAATTTAGTAAGATGTTCCTTCAATGAAGAAACGTAATACACCAGAGGAGCACCAGAATCATCTCATTCCACGTACAATCGAACGTGGTTTGTGCAAGCAGCAGATTCAAATCACTTTCCCACTATTCCATTATTGCTTAAGCCCTTTGTATCCTGTTGTTGGCACACGATGGTACTGCATTGTTTTGGAAAAGATTCAAATTGTTTCTCAGATATTGGTGAATGATTGGAACCAATGTCAACATATTGTTGCAATCACAAAGAAGGCAAACTTCATGAAGAGTTTGAGGAGGTTTGTTATGTCAGTGATAATAAACCTGACTCTGAGTCTTGTATGTCTTGCAAATTTCTACAGATGTACCGTGGAGAGCTCTCTGACTGATTGCATCTCCTTCTGGTTTGGAGGCTCCAAAGCATAGGATTGAAAGAGGCTCTACCAGAGGATTGTAAACTCAGCCAGCTCCATCATTGTCACAACCCTCCCCACCATCAAGGACATCTTCATAAGGCAATGCCTCAAGAGGGTGGCATCTAACATTGATGACCCTCACCACCCAGGACATGCCCTCTTCTCATTACTGCCATCAGAGTGTCATGATCCGGTCCGTGAGGTCTGCGTTCCGGTTCACAGTCCGGTCTGTGGACTCCGGACTTCGGGTCTTCCGGCTGTCCCTTGTTTCAGTTGAGCTTAATCATAGGCACCTGATGCTCGTCTTGGGGCTGGGAATATAAGTGGCCCTGGGTTGGAGTGTGGTGGGGGGTTTGTTTTGTCAGTATCTTGTCCTTGACTCTGTGGGGTAAGTCAGGCTGTCTTTTCTGTTACCCTGAGGCTCGACTGTTCCCTTCCCTTCCCTTCCCCTTCCTTCTGAAGCCTTGCCTGTAACCTGTGTCTGGAGCCTTTGCCCTGCAACCCTGTCAAGTTCAACCACCGGAGTGCGACTGGAGCCTTACTGTGTCAAGATAAGGAACTGTCTATTGTTGAGTTGGAACCGTCTCTGTGTCCATGCCTTTGCTAGGTAGATCTGGCTGTTTGCCGTTACCTAGTGTTGGGAACTGTCTCATTGTGTTCAGCATTCTGTGTAGAACCCTGGCCCCAAGTCCTGTTCCCAAGGAGGGGTCCTGGCTCTGCGTTCTGTGTATGAGTCCCAGCCCTAAGTCCTATTCCCAAGGAGGGGTCCTGACTCTGTGTTCCATGTCCCTGTGTTCCTGTCTCTCAAGTCCAAGGCTCCGTGTTCCCGTGCTCTATACCAAGGCTCTGTGTCCTGTCCTCCCCAAGACCAAGTTAAGGCTTCTGGCTTTGTGTTCCGAGGTTCCTGTCGTCGCAAGTCAATGGCTTGGCTGTTCCTGAGTACCAAGTCAAGGCTTTGTGTTCTCATCCTGTCCATGTGCCTTGTCCTGTCCACATGCTTTGTCCTGTGCTGGGGTACCCTCATCCTGTACTGGAGTTCCCTCGCCCTGCCCAGGAGTCTCTTGTTCTGTCCTGTAGCCTCGCCTAGTCCTGTCTCCCAAGACCACGTCATGTCTTCGCCTAGTTCTGGAGTCCGAGCCCGAGTCTAGACCCAGATTCTGGGTCCTTGTCCAGTCTTCGGCTTGGAGTCTGAAGCCAAGTCTCGTCATGTCCTCGCCTCGAAGAGCCCAAGTCTTGGAGTCCAAGCCCAGGCTCCTAGTTCCCAGTTCCTTGTCCTGGTCCCACTTGCCTAGCCAATGTCCTAGCCCAAGTCTGTGTTCTTGTCCCAGCTCTCCAGTCAAGTCCTGTTCCTAGTACTTCAGTGTCTGTGTCTTGCATTTGGGTCCACCATCAATGACGCCCCCATATGACACAGACAGGGGGTGCAGGAGCCTGAAAACAGTAGTAGGCAGCCGTTGATCCCAGGGGATCATGAGTTTGCGCCTCTGGTGGACTGTGTCCTCTCCCAGTGCAAGCTTGGGCAGGAAGATTTGAAGAACTGGCTGTTGCCCATGCAGCGGGACCCCCCTCTCCACGTCACTCACTGATGTAGTCCAAGGGAAGGGCAAACACCAATACAGCTTGGCACCAGTGTCGTCGCAGAGGTTGCCAGAGTGAAGTTGTAAACAACATCAAACTGCCTTAGGGACCCTGGCTCCGGATTTCTTCCTTGGGATTTACGCCCAAAGCCTTTCTCATGGGTGGGTAAGGCTGCAAGGTAGCAGAGGTTTAAAATCAGAGTTTTCTTTCTCCTAGGCGGGCTGCCGCCCAAGGCTGACGATCTCCACCTGCCTGGAGCAACTGGTTTTAAGGCGCCAGTGATCCGCATTTGCCCCTTCTCTTGTCAGGAGAAACTGTTCTGCCCGGCCTAGTAGCTAAGCCACACGTGAAGGCCAGGAGTTGGTCTTGGTTGTCAGAGGCTGTAAGAGATGCACACCATTGGGAGCACTTCATAGGTAGTGGGAGCTTAACCCCACTACCACCCTGGCTATGACAACCTTAGGAACCATATACTCACATTTTAGGATCAGCTTGTTCCCTTACGCTCTCAGATTTCTGAATGGACAATGAACCAACCTATGAACACTACTTCATTTTTTTACTATTTACTGTTTTAAATTTATTATTGTTTTATTATTATTTACTACTGATTGGGGGATACGGCAGCTCTCAGGTCAGCAAGAGCTACATTTTCCAGTGCCATCAGGAAGAGAAAATACAACCCTTTCTGTGACACCAAAGGCACGAGGCACATGTGGGAGGGCATTCAGACCATTATGGACTACAAGTTCTACTGCATGCAATTCATGTGAGGAAGACCCTAGCCAGGATCAACCCATTGAAATGGTGGGGCTTGATAGTCAGGCGCGGAGTGACTGGACAGCCCAGTTAACAGAGGTTCTAACAGATATCTTCAACATCTCTCAGGAACAGTGCACTGTCCCCTCAGGCTTCAAGGCAGCCATCATCACCCCGGTGCCCAATGTGGCTGTCCAGTAACCTGCCTTAACAACTACCGTCCAGTTGCACTGACCCCAACAATAGTGGAGTCCTTTGAGCAGGTGGTTATGGATCACATTAAACCCCATCTTCCTGCTATATTGGACCTTTCCCAGTTCGTTTATCACTCAAATCGGCCCACTGATGATGCCATAGCCACTGCACTTCACTTTATCCTGTCTCACTTGGAAAATAGTGCCTCATATGCCAGAATGCTGTTTATGGATTTCAGCTCGGAATTTAATAGGATCATCCCTCGGAAGCTGGTGGGTAAACTGTCCTTGTTGGATCTCAACATTTCTCTCTGTAGAACTAGATTGTGGACTACTTGACAGAAAGACCAGCGTCAGTCTGTGTTGACAGAAACCTCTCTAGCCCATGTCGCTAACATTGCTAGATCCAGTTCAAGCTGAATCATCAGGTTTGCTGATGACACAACAGTGGTTGGCTTCATGAATAACTTTGACATGAGAGTGTACAGAGAGAAGGTACAGCGGCTGGTAGAATGGTGTGTGCACAGCAACTTGAGTCTCAATGTGGACGAGGTCAAAGTGGTGAAGGTGCAGGCTCACCCTTACTCACTGCATGTACACGGTTCCTACGTGGAGTGAATCAGGAGGACTAAGTTTCTGGGAGTGCAGTAATGGACGATCTCATCCAGTCCCTCAACACAGCTTCTTTGGTCAAGAAAGCACATCAGCGTCTCCACTTCCTGAGGAGGTTGAGATGAGTGAAGCTTCCCACCCCATTCTAATCAATTTTTACAGGAGCATCGTCGAGAGTGTCCTGAGCATCGTCGAGAGTGTCCTGACCATCTACATCACGGTCTGGTACGGGAATTGCAAGGCATCTGACCGCAAGTCCCTACAAAGGATTGAGGGGACTGTTGAGAGGATCGTCGTGCAGTCTCTCTTCCACCCATTAGAGATATTTATCAGGTGTTATACTGTTTACTTTTTAACTTGCAATCCTCTGCAGCTTATTCTGATCCTACATGTTGGTATCTCCATACCAGACAGTGGTGCAAGCTGTCAGAACACAGTGTATCTGTAAAAATGTGCGAGAGTCTTTAGTGACACACCAAATCTCCTCAAATTCCTAACTAATTATCACCGCTGGCATGCCTTCATCCTACTTGCATCATCAATCGTAATTGTTTCCTTTTAACAGCAGGTAGAGTACAAATCCATTTTATTATGGAGACCAAGATGGAGGCATAGTTATACATTCAGGTTCCACAGGCAGCAATATTCAAGTTGTCCAAGATGCCCATCTTAACCCTTTGGCCTGTACACCATGTGAAATATAACTGGTACTAGTGTGAGTTATTGGGGGAACGGTGCTCAAAGGTCAGAGCTTTCTTTCTTCCTCTCTGGGTGGTTTACAATAGGCAACTCAGTAGACATGTCGATGAAGCGTCAAAATGTTAACCCAAAATATTAACCCTTTTTCCTTCCACTGAGTTCCTCCACCATTTTATACTTACTGCAGCACAGTGGATTCTGGCTAATGAGGCCATCGGTTAACTGGTGCAGCTGTTTATTTGGGACTCTTAAAGAACAAAAACTAATTGAGAAAATAGCTGGGGTTCCCTTTGTTTATTTGGGACATTGTGCCCCTTAATTAGGACAGGAGATTGTTGCTGAACAGTTTGTAACTCGTGTCAGTCGTGTGTGCTTGTGTGGCTGTTGAACACTACACCATACATTCATTAGGGCAAACAGTTTTTTAAATAGTGTCAGAAGCATGTGTTTGTGTTCAAAAAGCAGTGATTATTATCACTGATAGTTGGTAAGAAATAAGCAGAAGACAATTCAGAACTGTTCCGCTCACTATGGTCAAGCATTCAGCCTTGGAGATGCCTGAAATGGCTGGAAATGAAAATGAAACGATCTCACTACTTCAAGTTAGAAACTAGCCCCAAAAAGTCAACTGTATTCTTTTCCATAGACGCTGCCTGGCCTGCTTAGTTCCTCCAGCATTTTGTGTGTGTTGCTTGGCTTTCCAGCATCTGCAGATTTTCTCTTGCTTGTGGTTGCAAATTCTGTTGGGAAGAGTCCCACACAAGTTCCAAATTAATTTTATGTACTTATTTAGAGATACAGTGTGGAACAGGTCCTTCTGGCCCACTGAGCCGCGCTGCCCAGCAACCCAGCGCATCAACCCCTAGCCGGATCACAGGACAATTTACAATGACCAATTAATTTACTAATCAGTATTACATCTTTGGACTGTGGGAGAAAACTGGAGCACCCAGAGGAAACACCAACATATACGGGAAGAATGCACAAAATGACTTACAGAGGAAGCCAGAATTGATCTCTGAATTCCAATGCCCCAAACTATGCTCCCATGTGCACAAAGTTCCAATCGAGAATGGTGGTGCCAACAGGAGTGTGGATTGGCACAAAGTCCCAGCTTTGTTCAAGGAAATTATTTCACCAATCACCTCACTTCCTCTTGCATGCACCAATAGGAATGCTGGAAGATCAGCCTATCGAAGCAGCATCTGTAGAAAAGAGGCAAGTTAACATTTCAGGCCATTCTGCCCATTGAATCTGCTCCCCCTTTCCATCATGGCCGATTTATTATCCCTCTCAACCCCATTTTCCTGCCTTCTCCCCGTAACCTTTGATGGCCTGACTAATCAAGAACCTATCAATCTCCATGTTAAATATACCAATGACTTGGCCTCCTCAGCCATAAGTGACAATAAATTCCATAGATTCACCACCCTGTGGCTGAAGAAATTCCTCCTCAACCTTGGGCCCTTGGCCTCAATAGGCTTTTCTTTCTACAGATGCCACTGGACATGTTGCTCTGTTCTTCCACCATTTCTTTAATTATATAATAGAGTTAAAAAAATACACATGGACAAAGATGTTAACTGTCCTGTGTTATCACCAGTGGGATCATCAGTTGATCTGCCACCTGTCTTCAGGAGTTTTGGCCCACTTATGATCAAGACTCCCTCGAGGTGGTGGGCCAGCAGTATTTCACTTATCTACCTCTTCCACCATACAAGTCCTGATGAAGGGTCTCGGCCAGAAATGTCAACTGTTTATAGATACTGCCTGACCTGCTGAGTTCCTTCAGAATCTCCTGATTCCAGCACCTGCCATTTTTGTCCCTCTCCGCAATGTTGTTCACGGTGGTGATGGCTTCTCCATTCTAATGGGTGCACACTCGCTGCTCCTGGAGTTCTTACAATGCCTCCTGTTTCACATGGAACATCTACCACTCATTGGATTTCAGCAACACTCCCTCCACCATAGCCCAGATTTCCACCGTTTGCAATTTCTCCACAGAGAGAAATTAGACGAGTTAATGAACAATGTATATGAAAAACAGGAACATTCAGGGTGAGCAACCAGTGCCAATGAGAAAGATTCATAAGGGGCACGGGAAACCTCTTCTTCAGTAATGTAATAAGTTAATTGTATTTGACAATCTGTTAGCGCATCACGTAACGGTTCTGTATTCCATTGTGTAGTGCAGTGCAATCACTCGAGTCGAGTATGCTGTTCTCCTCGGGGGTTGTCTATCAGTGAGTCCTCAGGTGTCTTCAGAGGCCGATCCGGGATCTATGTATTCTGGTGCCGTGTGGGCAAGAGTAAGCGGTGGTTGTGTATTCACGCCCAAAGAGTGGAAAGGATTGACTTCAACATCTGATCTTTAAACCACATAATACAAATAAACACCAGCCCCTACTCCCTCACACTCACACACCCAGACTCAGACTCACACTCACATTCGCAGACCCAGACTCACACTCGCAGACCCGCACACACAGTATGCAGTTACATGCAGACACTCATACACACACACAGTATGCAGTTACACGCACTCACTGACAGAACCACACACACAGTATGCACAGTTACATGCACTCACTCACAAATACACACACACAGTATGCAGTTACACGCACTCATTCACTCACACACACACAGTATGTGCAGTTACACGCGGACACTCACACGCACACACACAGTTACACGCAGACACTCGCAGACACACACGCATACACACAGTTACACGCAGACGCACACACACATAGTATGCACAGTCACACGCAGACACTCACTGACAGAACCACACACACACTGCACAGTTACATGCACTCACTCACAAATACACACACACACACTCAGTATGCACAGTTTCACGCACTCACTTGCAGACACACACACACACACACACACACAGTTACACGCAGACACTCACTGACAGAACCACACACTCAGTATGCACAGTCACACGCAGACACTCACTGACTCACACATTCACAGACAGATTCACTCACATACATACTCACACAGACACACACACACTTGCACACTCCCAGACACACAGTCACACATTGTCACTCACACACACACACTCTCATGCACACATACACGGACACACACTCAGAAACACACATACAGACACACACACTCACATTCTCACTCATACACTCACTCATGGACATACAGTTACACACGCATACTCGGAGACACACACTCACACATTCACCCACAGACACACACACACACGCAGTCACTCACACACGCACTCACTTAGACAAACTCACACTAACAAACACCCACAAGCACTCACACTCTCACACACAGAGACACAGTCATTCACTCACGCTCATACACTCACAGTCACTAACATACACAAACACACACTGTCAGACTTACACACTCACACTCACATAAGCACAATCACTCACATTCAGAAGCAGTCACTCATTCACAGACACATAAAACCACACACACAATTACTCACACACACTCACTCACAGACACACGCACACAGACTCATATACAATCACACACTCACACATACTTACTCACAGGCACCCCCACATACACTCTCACCCACAAACAGACTCACTTTCAGACACGCAAACCATCATTCACACAAACACACTCACAGACATACACACCCACTCACTCAGACACACACAGAGTCACACTCACACACTCACTAACATACACACACAAACACCCGCTGTCAATCACACACACATTCACTCACACACTCAGACAGACACAAAAACACATACTCACACACACGCTCACTGGCACACAGTCACCCTCACACACTCACACTCACATGCACACAGGCACACAGAGACTCACACACACACACGCACAGACACATACAGTCAGTCACTCACACATACACAGAAACACGCACACTCACACAGTGTCTTGCACATGCACACTCACACAAAGACATACACACAGATACAGACATGCACCCACAGTCACTCACAAGCACACTGTTACACACAGAGTCACTTACACTCACACAGACACACAGAGTCACTCACATTCACACACACACTGTCACAGACACACACATACAAACACAGACACACCCCTTCTCTCTCTCTTTCTCACACACACACAGACAGACACACACACACACACACACACACACATCACCAATTTCCCTCTCTGTCTAATTCATTCTCTGGCACTCTATTTGTCAGTGGTATATTTGCCACTTTTGCTTTTATGACGCAGGTTGCCCTGGGTAACTGTGAAATTAACCTGAATAATCTAGTTGTTACTCATAGCAACTAACTGCATTAATTTCAGTGGGGAAAGAGTCCAAAGGAAGAAAAAAATCCAATAATCAACATGTCCCAAGTACTGTTTTAATATTGAGAGAAAAATAAGCAACTAGGCAGTTTCAATCTAATATTTGTTATATGATTAAAAATTAAAATGTTCCAAATGAAATACAGTAGAGTTGGTGTCACTTTCTCAAGTGAGGCCTGTACCTAATGAGGTGACCAGTGAGTGGATGTTCATGGGCTTCTGCTGCTTTAGCTCATCCAACCTCGACGTTTGACGCGTGTTCAGAAATGCTCTTCTGCACACCACATCTGCTGCTCACTATTTGACAAAACAATTCACTACATTGGAAGTTTGCATTTGTGAAGCTGCACCCTGATTCCATGCCTCTACATCTATTGTGCTTGTTGCTGTGGTGGTAGAGTAACACTGTTTCACTGCCATAGAAGCATTTGTGAAGGAAAGATAATTTTATTAGCCAGGACGGTTAATAGGGCAAAGGTTTTCAGCCTGAAATGTTGATGTTTGATCCTTTCCATGGATTCTGCCCTGGCCTACTCAGTTCTTCCTGCACTTTGTGTCTGTTACTCACCATGGTCACTATGGGCATGCACAGTCATTCGTGCAATGCTTTACAGCACCAGTAATTGGAGCTTCAATTCAAACATAGAACATAGAATAGTACAGCACAGTACATGCCATTTGGTGCCGACCCTTAAACCCTGCCTCCCATATAACCCCCCCACCTTAAATTCCTCCGTATACCTGTCTAGCAGTCTCTTAAATCCCTCCGTATATCCTTTTATTGAATAAGATCATGGCTGATTCCATGTCTCATCCACTTTGCTGTCCAACCCTCAGATGAAATGGTTTCCTCAGTGACCAGAAACGTATTCCACTCCACCTTAATTATTCTCAGTAACTGAACAGCCAAAGTGGGAATTCCAAAGCTTCACAGCCCTCTGCTTGGAGTAATTTCTGCAAATCTCTATTCTTAATGGGCAACTGTTCTCACTCACCTCAACACTAAACTGTTCCACAATCTGTGGGCTCACTGTCTATGACTCTACAACTCATGTTCTCAATATTGTTTCTTATTTATTTTTGATTATTATTATTCTTATTT
The DNA here is from genome assembly GCF_963921235.1 of Mobula hypostoma. Taxonomy (NCBI): domain Eukaryota; kingdom Metazoa; phylum Chordata; class Chondrichthyes; order Myliobatiformes; family Myliobatidae; genus Mobula; species Mobula hypostoma. Next base: position 48,096,302 of record NC_086129.1, read on the forward strand.
GCCTTTTCTGTATTTGCAGTTTGTATTTTTTTGCACGTCAGTAGTTTGTGTGTAGTTTTTCATTGATTCTATTATATTTCTTTGTTCTACAGTGAATGCCTGCAAGGAAATGAATCTCAAGGCAGTGTGTAGTACCTTGATAATAAATTTACTTTGAACTTTTGAACTTTGAATCCCTCTGAGAATTGCTGAGTTACTGGTAAACTTCCTCAGACTGTGGCTTCCTGGTTAGCAAATGGGCATGGCAGCTGTGAGGTTTGTAGCAATATTTGAATTCCACCTGCTTAACATGAAGAGCTTTCACTTGGCATTGAAAAATGAAGAGAAGTGCTGATGGAAACTATTAAATTCTTTCATCTGAATGCATCTTTTTCATCTTCAGGTGTTCCAAAGAACCCAATGTCTGATTGAATTGTAGTCAGTTTTGTCAGGTCAAACACCTAGCAGCCAGTTTGCATAAAGCAGGGAAAGAATGATGTAGTAACACACACAAAATGCAAGTCAGGCAGCATCAATGAGGGGACTAAATAGTTGATGTTTCAAGCTAAACCCTTCATCGGGACTGATTTCCAGCATCTGCAGGATCTCTTGTGCTTCTTCAAAATATCATTTACGCCCTTACGATTGTTCACTAGTTGTCAGTATTCAAGGTTGTGTGCACTAGGTTTCTGGGCACTGAGAGTCTAAAGCTGCAAACTTTCTTTCACATCTGACACAAAAAGCAGCATCACTAAAAGCATCACACACCTCCAGTGCTACACTGCAACACCAGCTGAGGATCTCAGCTCGAGCACTAAGCATTCTGACTCAGAGAGGAAAGTGATGCAAACTGATTCATGGCTAAGACTTTCAAAGTAAGTATCAGGTAATATGGAGGTCGAGAGTGAATCAGACAGTGGTAATGGGTGGGTGGGAGTATTTACAGAAAAAGCACAAAAAAAAACTAATCAAGAGATTCCAGGAAAATCATCAAACCTAAGATACCCACTCAAACTCACTTGGTAATTTTAGTACCTATTACAGTTTTTGATATTTACAGGTTTTTGATACTAACATTCTAAATCACTGAGAACGCATGTTCTCAATATTATTTATTTACTTATTTTTTATTTGCACAGTTCGTCTTTTTTTTTGCACATTGGTTGTTTGTCAGTCTTTGTGTGTAGTTTTTCATTGATTCTATTGTATTTTTCTGTTCTACTGTGAACACCAGCAAGAAAATGAATCTCAGGGTTGCATATGGTGACATATACGCACTTTGATAATAAATTTACTTTGAACTTTGAAATTTAAACTTGTCACATCCCTGATGCAAATTGATGGGAACTTAGGCTGGGCGAAATTATTGGTAATTTTATTCACAGTTTTGATTTGGAGTTCACTGGTTTCCAGGACAGTGCTTTTGTCAATTCAAAACTGTGATGGCTACATAAATCTCCAACAAAAACAATTTCAAAAGCCATTGAGTTTTAGATTCATCATACTGGAAATATTTTCATTAATTTTTATTTGATTTTTAAAGTGCCAGCCTGCAGAGATAAAAGGACTCTTCTGGATATGGAAGACATAGTTTACCAAAATTTCCCTCATTCATGCACCTGAAACACTAGTACAAGATGCCATTTGAACTACGTTGCCTACGTTGACCCATATCCTTTTAAACCTTTCATATCCATTACGTATCCCAGAGTCTTTTAAATGTTGTTGTTGTTGTACCTGCCTCAACCACTTTCCCTGGCAGCCTGTTCCACGTATGGACCACCATCTGGGTGAAGATGTTGCCTTCCCAGTTCATATTAAATTGCTCTCCTCTCACTCTAAACCTATGTCCTCCATTTCTTGATTCTCCATCCCTGAGATGAAGACTGTGTGCATTAACTCTATCCATGCCCCTCACGATTTCATACAGCCTTACAAAGTCCTGGTACACTTTCTTATGCTCCCAACCTCTTGCCTGTACATCAGAGTATCGTGTGCTGGCAACAGCCTCATTAATCTCCTCTGCACTCTTCCCAGTTCATTCACAGCCATGAGGAAAGTTTGGACAAACTTTGGTGATTCTTCCTAAAGCATCAAGGGATGAGGTAAGACTTGATAGAGGTTTTTAAATGATGAGAAGCTGAGAAAGGATAGACAGTCATAATTCTTTCTCCCCAGGGTAGAAGTATCAAACACCAGATAACATGCTAGGGTTGGGGGTGGAAGCTTAAAAGCGACGTGAGGGCCAGTTTTTTTCCCCACACAGAAGTGCCTGGAATGGGTTAGAAGGGATAGTAGTGGTATCAGGCAGTTTGATAGAGTTTGAGTTTTTAAGATAGACACAGGAATATGAAGGGAATGGAGAGATATGGATGATACACAGGACTTTTAGTATAAATTGGTACAACATCGTGGGCCAAATGGCCTGTCCTATGTTTACTATTCTCAGATTGTGTTGGTTGTTAACACAAATGAGGCATTTCCCTGTATGTTTTGGTATACATGTGATTAATAAATCAATGTATTTTAATCAAATATAATTTATCTGTCCAACAGCAGGGTGAACAAATTTGAACACAGTGTTCCAAAACATCCTGTATTAGTGTTTCAGGTGCATGAATGAGGGAGCAGTGTCTGTTGACTGCTCTGTCTTCTGAAGTGACAGAGTCTGGAGCAGATCATAAACATGTGAGGTTCTGCAGCTGTTGGAAATCTAGAGCATCACACACAAACTACTGGAGTCTATTATTAAGGATGAGGTTTTGGGATACTTGGAGACTAGTGATAAAATATGTCAAAGCCAGCATGGTTTCTGTTAGTTCTTCGAGGAAGTAACAAGCAGGGTGGACAAAGGAGAGGCAGCAGATGTCATTTACCTGTATTTTCAGAAGGCATTTGATAAGGTGCCACACATGAGGCTGCTTAACAAGATAAATCCTATGGTGTTACAAGAAAGATGCTGACATGGATAGAGGAATGGCTGACAGGCAGGGGGCAGTGAGTGGGAATAAAAGGGGCCTTTTCTGCATGGCTGCCAGTGACTAGTGGTGTTCCTCAGGGGTCAGTATTAGGACTGCTGCTTTTCATATTGTTTGTCAATGATTTACATAGTGGAATTGATGGCTTTGTGGAAAAGTTTGCGGATGATATGAAGATAGGTGGAGGGGTAGGTAGGGCTGAGGAACCAATGCAATGAAATTGCAGGAATGGACAAAAAAGTGGCAGATGGAATACAGAGTTGGGAACTGTATGAAAATGCATTTTGGTAAAAGGAACAATAGTGCAGACTATTATCTAGATGGGGAGAAAGTTCAATCATCAGAGGTGCAAAGGGACTTAGAAGTCCTCGTGCAAGACTCCTAGAAGATTAATTCACAGGTTGAGTCTGTGGTAAAGAAAGCAAATGCAGTGTTGGCATTTATTTCAAGGGGAATAAAATATAAAAGTAAGGAGATGATGCTGAGGCTTTATAAATCACCAGTGAGGCCGTACTTGGAGTTTCGTCAACAGCTTTGAGCTCCATATCACAGAAAGGATGTGTTGTCATTGGAGAGAGCCCAGAGGAGGTTCACGAGGATGATTCCAGGAATGAAGGGGGGTTAACATATAAAGAGCGATTGGCAGCTTTGTGCCTGTACTCACTGGAATTTAGAAGAATGCATGTGGATCTCATTGAAACCTACCGGATGTTGAAATGACTAGATAGGGTGGATGTGGAGAGGATCTTTCCTATGGTGGGGGGATCCAGAACTAGGGCGCACAGTCTCAGAATTGAGGGGCGACCTTTTAGAACAGAGGTAAGGAGGAATTTCTTATCCAGAGAGTAGTGAATCTGTGGAATGCTCTGTCACAGACCGCGGTGGAGGCCAAGTCCATAGGTATATTTAAGGTGGAAACTGATCGTTTCCTGATCGGTCAGGGTATCAAGGGATGTGGTGAGAGGACAGGTGTACAGGGTTGAATGGGATCCAGGATCAGCTATGATGGCAGAGTGGACTCGATGGGCTGAATGGCCTAATTCTGCTCCTATGTTTTATGGCCCTATGGTCTAAGACAACATGGTCTGGATGATGGGAGTCCTCAATGATGGATGCTGCTTTCCTGCAACAGCGCTCCATGTAGATGTGCACAATGGTGGAGAAGGCTGTACGTGTGATGGACTGGGCTGTATCCACTACTCCTTGAAGGATTCTCTGTTCAAGGGCATTGGTGTTTCCATACCAAGCTGTGATGAGGTCAATCAATATACTCTCCACTACATATCAGTGGGAGTGAAGTTTGTCAAAGTTTGAGATGTCACGCTAAATCTTTGTGAACTCCTGAGGAAGCAGAGGTACTGTCGTCCTTTCTTCGTACTTACACTTTGTTGCTGGGCCCAGGACAGGTCCTCTGACATGATAACACCCAGGAATTTAAAGTTGCTGAACCTTTCCACCTCTGATCCTCTGATGAGGTCCGGCTCATGGACCTATGGCTTCCTCCTCCGGTAGTCAGTAGTCAGCCCTTCCTTGTTGCTGATGTTGAATGAGAGGTGGTTGTTGTGAGAATGAGAGCATGGCCCAGATGGTGAGGGTCCTTCAGACCTTTAAACAGGACTCATCTCTCTCTCGCTGTCCTGGTGCTGAACATCAGACATTCCAGCTACTTAACTATTTGTCCTTCAATGCATTTTTCTGCCAGACTCTTCATCGAACAACTCTAAATTCATTTTTACTGTGGGTGATCCTTTCAACTCGTGTAGATATTAAGAAATTAAAATGACGAGGGAGACATTGGAACCATGATTCCAATGCCATTTGCAAATAATTTAAACCTCATTGCCAGTTTCAGATGTAAGCGTGTGATGCAGGCAGAGTCGTAGCTTTGTGATACGGATCTCTGCTATTTTTACCTCTGTCAAATGCTGCCATATGTTCATCAAAGTAAAAAGAGCTTCAAGTGTCATACACAACATCAATTGGGAATGATCATTCCACGTAGGCAGATCTCAACTTTCTCCTTTTCATTTACATGAGCAACAAAACACATATAGGTATACAATATTTATTTTACAAGTCTTATTCCTCCAACCTGAGCAGATGATGGAATGAAGATTTATTTCAAGATACAGTGTGGAACAAGCCCTTCCGTCCTGATGAGTCACAGCGCCCCAAGCCTGATCACAGGATAACTTCCAATGACCAACTGGCTGGTACGACTTCGGACTGTGAAAGGAAACCGGAGTCCCCGGAGGAAAGCCACGCACACACAGGAAGAACAAACAAACAGAGGAAGCCGGAATTGAACTCCAAACTGTAATAACACTATGCTACTGTGGCGCCCCCACTCTGTTTAGATAATAATCCCTTGCATGGATCAAGAGACGTTTTATTCCCATTCTCTTGTAGCTTGGAGATTTGGGGTTGGATACTTGCCACACTCCTCCATGAATATTTTCCATAAGACCTAGGAGCAGAATTAGGCCATTTGGCTCATGGAGTTTGCTCTGCTGTTTCATCATGGCTGATTTATTATCACTCACCACCCCATTCTCCTGCCTTCTCACTGCAACCTTTGGCACCATGATTCGTCAGGAACCTATCAACCTCTGTTTTAAATATACCCAATCGCTTGGACTTCACAACCGTCTGTGGCAATGAATTCCACTGATTCACCACTCTCTGGCTAAAGAAATTCCTCCTCATTTCTGTTCTAAAGGGACATCTCTCTATTCTGAGGCCGTGCCCTCTGATACTAGGTTCCCCCACTTCTGAAACATCCTCTCCACATTGACTCTATTTGATATAGTTCCAATGAGATCATCCTTGTTTGTCTAAACTCCAGTGACTACATGCCCAGGGCCATCAGTTGTTAACCTTTTCATTCCCAGAGTCATTCTTGTGAACTTCCTCTGGACCTTCTCCAATGCCAGTATTTTTCTTGCCAATGGCTTTTCTAACATAAGGGGCCCAAAACTTCTCACAATACTCCAAGTGCAGTCTGACCAATGCCTTGTAAAGCCTCTGCATCACATCCTTCCTTTTGTGTTCTAGTCTTCTCGAAATAAAGGCTAACATTACATTTACCTTCCTTACCACCAATTCAACCTGTAAGCTAACTTTTAAGGAATCTTTCATGAGGACTCCCAAGTCAGTTTCAAACTAAACATGAATGGTGTGTCACAGGTAGATAGGGTCATGAAGTGAGCTTTTGACATGTTGGCCTTCACAAATCAAGATATTAAGTACAAGAGTTGAAATATTGAAGTTGTATAATACATTGGTAAACCCAAATTTGGAGTATTGTATGCAGTTAAGGTCACCTACCTTCAGGAATGATATCAATAAGACTGAAAAAGTACAGAGATGTTACCGGAACTTAAGGACCTGAGATATAGGGAAACATTGAAAAGGTTAAGAATTTATTCCCTGGAGAATGAAGGGAGATTTGATAGAGGTATGCAAAATTATGAGGGGTATAGATAGGGTAAATACAAGAAGGACTTTTTCCACTGAGGTTGGATTAGAACGAGGGGTCATGGATTAAGGGTGAAAGGTGAAAAGTTTAAGGGGAACATGACAGGGTGGAATGAGCTGCCGGTGGAAGTTGTGGATGTGGGATTGTCTGTAACATTTAAGAGAAGTTTGGATAGGTACATGGATGGGAGGGGTATGGAGGCCTATGGAGGCCTGTGGAGGCCTATGGTCCGGGTGCAGGTTGATCGGACTATGTAGTTTAAATGGTTTGGCACAGACTAGATGGACCAAATGGCTTGTGCTGTAGCACTTTGTGACTCTATAGTATAACAGTAAATGTGGGCATGCTATATTGGCTCCAGAATGTGCAGTGACACTTGCAGGCTGCCCCCAGTGCTGCCTTGGGTGTGTTGGTTCTTAATGCAAACAACACTTTTCACTCTATGATTCAATGTACACATGATAAATAATCTTCAATGTAGATAAACTCTTGAAGGGAACTGATTATGGTTTTGGTGGTTGCTTCCTCTTGAGTCTCTGACCTGTCAAATGAAGGGATAGAGGCTCCTGTGGAACGTAAATGGTGTCAAAGGGCAGTTGGTCTCTGCCCCACAGTTCACTTTACCTGTGGAGGGTGATGAATAATTAATCCATCACCACTAACTCTATAGTGGGCAACACACATAAATGTTGCTGGTGAACGCAGCAGGCCAGGCAGCATCTCTAGGAAGAGGTACAGTCGACGTTTCAGGCCGAGACCCTTCATCAGGACTAACTAAAAGAAGAGCTAGTAAGAGATTTGAAAGTGGGAGGGGGAGGGGGAGATCCGAAATGACAGAAGACAGGAGGGGAAGGGATGGAGCCAAGAGCTGGACAGGTGATTGGCAAAAGGGATATGAGAGGATCATGGGACGGGAGGCCCAGGGAGAAGGAAAAGGGATTGGGGGGGAACCCAGAGGATGGGCAAGGGGTATAGTCAGAGGGACAGAGGGAGAAATGAGAGAGAGAGAAAGAATGTGTGTATATAGATAAATAACGGATGGGGTACAAGGGGGAGGAGGGGCATTAGCGGAAGTTTGAGAAGTCAATGTTCATGCCATCAGGTTGGAGGCTACCCAGACAGAATATAAGGTGTTTTTCCTCCAACCTGAGTGTGGCTTCATCTTGACAGTAGAGGAAGCCGTGGATAGACATATCAGAATGGGAATGGGACGTGGAATTAAAATGTGTGGCCACTGGGAGATCCTGCTTTCTCTGGCGGGCAGAGCGTAGGCGTTCAGCAAAACGATCTCCCAGCCTGCATCAGGTCTCGCCAATATATATAATAATAAAAAATAAATAACGGATGGGGTACGACGGGGAGGTGGGGCAATAACGGAAGTTTGAGAAGTCAATATTCATGCCATCAGGTTGGAGGCTACCCAGACGGAATATAAGGTGTTGTTCCTCCAACCTAAGTGTGGCTTCATCTTATATTCCATCTGGGTAGGAACAACACCTTATATTCCGTCTGGGTTGGAACAATGCCTTATATTCCGTTTGGGTAAAAGATGAAGCCACACTCAGGTTGGAGGAACCTGTGTGAATTCTTTAAAACAAGCAGCAATTACTGTGGCCACACCATTGACACACAAGCATTGCTGAAAAAATTCAAGAAGTGGTGATTGCTCCAAGGCCAAAGGGTGTGTCACAGTTGTGGTCCTTTTTAGGATTTGTCAATTGCTAAAGCAGGTTCCTGCCAAACCTGGCTACTGTGCTCCACCCCTTGAACTCATTACTACAGATTGGGAAAAAATGGCAATGGACGGTGTCTTTCAAAAAGGGAAACCTGGAACCTCCAGGTTGAGGCGGTGGTGAAGAAGGCGAATGCAATGTTGGCATTCATTTCTAGAGGAATAGAGTATAGGAGCAGGGATGTGATGTTGAGGCTCTATAAGGCGCTGGTGAGACCTCACTTGAAGTAGGGCAGTTTTGGGCTCCTTATTTAAGAAAGGATGTGCTGACTTTGGAGAGGGTACAGAGAAGATTCACGAGAATGATTCCAGGAATGAGAGGGTTAACATATGAGGAACGTTTGTCCGCACTTGGACTATATTCCTTGGAGTTTAGAAGAGTGAGGGGAGACCTCATAGAAACATTTTGAAAGTTGAAAGGCATGGACAGAGGGGATGTGGCAAAGTTATTTCCCATGATGGGGGAGTCTAGTACAAGAGGGCATGACTTGAAGGGCGCCCATTCAGAACAGAAATGCGAAGAAATTTTTTAAGCCAGAGGGTGGTGAATCCATGGAATTTGTTGCCACGGGCAGCAGTGGAGGCCAAGTCATTGGGTGTATTTAAGGCAGAGTTTGATAGGTATCTGAGTAGCCAGGGTATCAAAGGTTATGGTGAGAAGGCGGGGGAGTGGGACTAAATGGGAGAATGGATCAGCTCATGATAAAATGTCGGAGCAGACTCGATGGGCTGAATGGCTGACTTCTGCTCCTTTGTCTTATGGTCTTATGGAAATAGTGACGTCAGATACAGTACTCACACGTTATGATCCACATCATCCAGTGAAGTTTACCTTTGACGCCTTGCCTTATGGTATAGGTGCGGTCATGTTATGAGTGATGAAAGTGAACACCCTATAGCCTTTGCATCACATTCCCTTACCGCTGCAGAGAAAAATTAGGCACAGATTTACAGAGAGGCATTGAGTCTGGTTTTGGGTGTGAAACATTTCAACCAGTACTTGTATGAGGGAGCGTTTACCCTCATTATTGATCATCAACCGTTAGGGTCCATTTTCAATCCAGAGAATGGTGTTCCACCAACAGCAGCAGCACGAATGTAGAGATGGGTTCTGTTTCTGGAAGACACAATTACAAGATCAAATTCAAGAGGACAACTAATCATGGAAATGCATATGGATTGCCCCGTTCGCCCTTGGAAAAGGAAATACTTGAAAAATTTACAAAAGAGGACACTCCTCTTGACATATTCTTCCCAATGCGAATCAAAAGTCTCCCTATTACGGCAGAGATAACCCAAAGGGAAATCAGAAAAGACCCCACATTGTCTCAGGTCTATGTGGCAACCCAAAATGGCTGTAAGGTGCGGCAGAAATTCCAGTTCCCCAATATTTACCAGCGCCAGGATAATCTTGACAGAGAATTTGTAGAATGTCTAAGGGATGGCTTTTTAGAACAGTTCGTTGTTGAGCCCACTAGGGGATCAGTTGTGCTGGATTGGGTGTTGTGCAATGATCCAGAGGTGATAAGAGAGCTTAAGGTTAAGGAACCCCTAGGGAACAGTGATCGCAATATGATCCAGTTCACATTGAAATTTGGAGGGAAAAAATATAATCCAATGGGTCGGTATTTGAGTAGAATAATGGAAGTTACAATGGCATGAGAGGGGAACTGGCCAAAGTTGACTGGAAAGGGACATTTGCAGGAAGGACAGCAGAGCAGCAATGGCTGGAGTTTCTGTGAAAAATGAGGGAAGTGCAAGACAGATATATTCCAAATAAGAAGAAATTTTCAAAGGGAAGAAGTACACTACTGTGGCTGACAAGTGAAGTCAGAGCCAAAGTAAAACCAAAAGAGAGGACATACAAGGAAGCCAAATCTAGTGGGAAGATAGAGGATTGGGAAGCTTTTTAAAACTTGCAGAAGGAAACTAAGAAGGTCATTAGGAAGTAAAAGATGAATTATGAAAGGAAGCTGGCGACTAATATCAAAGAAGATACTAAAAGCTTTTTTAAGTATATAAAGGGTAAAAGAGAGTTGAGGGTAGAAGACCAATACAAAATAACGCTAGAGATATTGTGATGAGAGAGGCAGGGATGGAGGAGGAACTGAATGAGTATTTTCCATCAGTCTTCACAGTTGAAGACATCTGCAGTATACCAGACATTCAAGAGTATCAGAGAAGTGAAGTATGTGCAGTGAAAATTACGACTGAGAAGGTGCTCAGGAAGCTTAATGCTCTGAGTGTGGATAAATCTCCTGGACCTGATGGAATGCACCCCCGGGTTCTGAAGGAAGTAGCTGGAGAGATTGCGGAGGCATTAACAATGATCTTTCAACAATCAATAGATTCTGGCATTGTACCAGATGACTGGAGAATTGCAAATGTTACTCTGCTATTTAAGAAGGGTGGGGAGCAGCAGAAAGGAAACTATAGACGTGTTATCCTGACATCAGTGGTTGGGAAGTTGTTGGAATCGATTGTTAGGGATGAGATTACGGAGTACCTGGAGGCACTTGACAAGATAGGACAAGGCCAGCATGGTTTCCTGAAAGGAAAATCCTGCCTGACAAACTTACTGCAATTTTTTTGAGGAAATTACAAGCAGGGTAGACAAAGGAGATGCAGTAGATGTGGTGTACTTGGATTCTCAGAAGGCCTTTGACAAGGTGCCGCACATGAAGCAGTTCAGCAAGATAAGATCCTATGGAATTACAGGGAAGTTACTAGCATGGGTGGAGCATTGGCTGGTCGGCAGAAAACAGAGAGTGGGAATAAAAGGATCCTATTCTGGCTGGCTGCCAGTTACCAATGGAGTTCCACAGGGGTCGGTGTTGGGACCACAGCTTTTTATGATGTATGTCAATGATTTGAATTATGGGATTAATGGTTTTGTGGCTAAATTTGCCAATGATACAAAGATAGGTGGAATGTTCAGGAAACAGAGAGCCTGCAGAGAGATAAAGATAGTTTAGGGGAATGGGCAAAGAAGTGGCAAATGAAATACAATGTTGGAAAGTGTATGGTCATGCACTTGGTGGATGAAATAAACAGGCAGACTATTATTTAGATGGGGAGAGAATTCAAAATGTGGAGATGCAAAGGGACTTGGGAATCCTTGTGCAAGATACCCTAAAGGCTAACCTCCAGGTTGAATCAGGGGTGAAGAAGGCGAATGCAATGTTGGCATTCATTTCTAGAGGTATAGAATATGAGAGCAGGGATGTGATGTTGAGGCTCTATAAGGCACTCAAGAGAACACACTTAGAGCATTGTGTGCAGTTTTGGGCTCCTTATTTTAGAAAGGATATACTGACATTGGAGAGGGTTCAGAGAAGGTTCACGAGAATGATTCCAGGAATGAAAGGGTTACCGTATGAGGAATTTCTGGCAGCTCTTGGGTTGTATTCCCTGGGGTTCAGGAGAATGAGGGGGGATCTCATAGAAACATTCCAAATGTTAAAAGGCCTGAACAGATTAGATATGGCAAAGTTATTTCCCATGGTAGGGGAGTCCAGGACAAGAGGGTATGACCTCAGGATTGAAGGACATCCTCTTAGAACTGAGATGTGGAGAAATTACTTTAGTCAGAGGGTGGTAAACCTGTGGAATTTGTTGCCATGAGTGGCTGTGGAGGCCAAGTCATTGGATGCATTTAAGGCAGAGATAGATAGGTTCTTGATTAGCCAGGGCATCAAAGGGTATGGGGTGAAAGCAGGGGAGTGGGGATGACTGGAAGAATTGGATCAGCTCATGATTGAATAGCGGAGCAGATTCGATGGGCCAAATGGCCTACTTCTGCTCCTATAGCTTATGGTCTTATAGTCTTATTGCCTTATGTGGGGATTGGGAGTTGTTGTGCCATGCAGGCGAAGAGCTAAAGTGTTGGAGCTACATGCTGGTCATTCAAACGTGGTCAAAATGAAAGCGTTGGCTCAAAGCTTTGCTGCTGTCCTGGGATAGATCGGCAGATTGAGCAGCTTGCCACACACTGTTCGGGATACCAACACATCCCGAAGAAAGTTGTCCAGGGATCCAAGAATCACTTCCTGCAGTCCCAGAGTCAACTCCTGCAACCACCACGGAGGAGGCCCCCGAACCTGAGATTGTTTCACAGCCACAACTCTCACCTGCCAAGCAGAGTGATTCCCTTTGTCAGGAAGGATGTTATCCCACAAGAGTAAGAAATCCTCCACAGGGATTAAATCTTTAGGCCTGAATGGGACAAATAAAAATTTCCTGTGCTGTGGATGTCTATATAGTGTAGTAGTTGTATTATATAGTTTGCTGTGTGTACACAGTGACCAGAGAGCAATAAGTTAAATATTTGAGTGGAGATGCATTCTATATTGAGCTGGAGCTTATAGATAAGCAGGGAAAAGCATTGTGTATTTAAAATTTCAGTAATATTGTAAATACTGTATATTGTTTGAATGCTGTATGGTGGGGTTTAAACTAGAGTTGCTGGGGAATGAGAACCAAAGTGCCAGAACAGATAGTGGAGAGATGGTGGAGGCAGATGTTGATAAGACCTCACACAAAGTCAGGAATCAAAAGTTGAGCATGGTGTGACTGGGGTCCTGAGCTGCGTATATTTCAATGCAAGAAGAATCATAGGAAAGGCAGATGATAGTGCTGAAGATGAGGTAGCTGGATTACAAACAGAGGCAATGTGTAGTGAGGAGAGGCTGTTGACGGGGCAAAATTGCAGTCGATAGGATGAGTTGCAATGTAAAAGGCAGAAAAAATTAAAACCGGTGAATACAGGACTGAAAGTGTTATATTTTTGCACAGTGTATGGTATAAGGTAGATGAACTTGCAGCACAGTTGCAGATTGGCAGGTATGATATTGTAGGCATAACTGAATCATGGCTGAAAGACATTAAGCTGGGAACTTAATGTCCAAGGATACACATTATATCGCAAGGACAGGTAGGAAGGCAGAGATGCTGGCGTTGCTCTGCTGGTAAAGAATGAAATCAAATCATTAGAAAGGGGAAACATTGGATCAGTCAAGGAACTGCAAGGGTAAAAAGACCCTGGTGGGAGTTGTATACAGACCCCCATGCAGTAGTAAGGACGTGATCTACAAATTACAATGGGAGATAGAAAATGCATGCCAAAAGGGCAATGTTACAATAGTCATGGGGAACTTCAATATGCGGGTATTTTGGGAAAATCAGGTTGGTGCTGAATTCCAGGAGGGGGGGATTTCTGGAGTGCCTACCAAATGGCTTTTAGAGCAGCTCATGGTTGAGCCTAATGGAGGATCAGCTGTTCTGGATTGGGTGTTGTGTAATGAACCGGAATTGATTAGAGACCTTAAGGTAAAAGAACCATTAGGAGGAGGATTAATGGTGTCTAATGGCAACTCCTTTGCTTGCATCTTCGGAAACAGCTGGATTTCCATCTTTCATATCTCTATTTTTCCCTTTCAGGCTTCTTTTGAAGACCCTGACTTGGAGTTACACGCTGACTACGGTTCTTTGCTGGAATGGGACCCACTCTAGGGGTTTCATGACTGTCCGTTATTCAACATGCCAAAGGCACAGCCTAATAGCTTCGCTCACCTTTGGAGGTTCAAGATTCTGTGGCTCTGGAGACAGGGGTTGGGGTCCGGGCAGGAGATCAGTGTGTCATGGGAGATGGAAGATCTAAGGCTGTGTGCCCAGAGACCCGAGATCTTTGGGCACAGAGCTCAGAAAAAGTGTCACCATGGACTTTTAACATCATAAACCAGCGAGTTGTTTGTTATGTTTCCCACTCTCTGTGAAAACGGAGACACCTGGAGAGAGGGAGCCTATGGTATGTCGAATGCCGGGTCAACAATGTAGTCTTTGGAGTACTGCAAGTCTGTGTCTTTGCTGTTGCCTTGCTCACACTTGAGTGCCCGGTGGTGGGTGCCCATGCTTTTTTTTGCCGGTGAGGGGAGGGGGGATCGTTGCTTGCTGCCACTTATATGCAGGAGGAAGGGGAGCAGGGGGGAATTTGGGGTTCTAACATTTAACTATCATTCATCCTTTGAGGGCACTCCTCCGTTTTTCATGGATGGTTGTGAAGAAAAAGCATTTCAGAATGTATATTGTACACATTTCTCTGACATTAAATGTACCTTTGAAACCTTTGAAGTGATCATAACATGATTAAATTCACTCTGAAATTTGAGAAGGAGAGGCTAAAGTCAGATGTATAAGAGTGGAGTAAAGGGAATTACAAAGGCATGAGAGAGGAGTTGGCCAGAATTGATAGGAAAAGAACACCGGCAAAGATGACGGCAGAGCAGCAATGGCTGGACTTTCTGGAAGCAATTTGGAAGGCACAGGATATATACATCCCAAAGTGGAAGAAGTATGCTAAAGGAAAGATGACACAACCATGGTGAAGAAGAGAAGTCAAAGCCAACATAAAAGCCAAAGAGAGGGCATATGATAGAGCAAATATTAGTATTTAGTAAGAGGATTGGGAAGGTTTAAAAACCAACAAAAGGCAACTAAAAAAGTCATTAAGGTAAAGATGAAATACCAAAGTAAGCAAATCAATAATATTAAAGATACCAAAAGTTTCTTCAGATACATAAAATGTAAAAGAGAGGCAAGAGTCGATTTTGGACTGCTGGAAAACAACGCTGGAGAGATGTTAATGTGGAATACACTAGCAGTATGCCGGAAGTTTCAGGTGTCAGGGGTCATGAAGTGTGTGAAGTTACCATAACTGAGAGAAGGTTCTTGGGAAATTGAAAGGTCTGAAGGCAGATAAGTCACCTGGACCAGGTGGACCACACCCCAGGGTTCTGAAAGAGGTGGCTGAAGAGATTGTGGAGGCATTAATAATGATCTTTCAAGAATCACTTGATTCTGGAATGGTTCTGGAAGACTGGAAAATTGCAAATATCATTCTACTCTTCAAGAAGGGAGACAGGCAGAAGAAAGGAAACTATAGGCCAGTTAGCCTGACCTCAGTAGTTGGGAAGATGTTGGAGTTGATTATTAAGGATGTGGTTTCGGGGTACTTGGAGGCACATGATAAAATAGGCCATAGTCAGCATGGTTTCCTCAAAGGAAAATCTTGCCTGACAAATCTGTTGGAATTCTTTGATGAATTAACAAGCAGCACAGACAAAGGAGAATTGGTTGATGTTGTGTACTTGGATTTTCAGAAGGTCTTTAGCAAGATGCCACACAGGAGGCTGCTTCACAAGCTACGAGCCCATGGTATTACAGGAAAGGTTCAAGCATGGATAAAGCAGTGGCTGATTGGCAAAGAGTAGGAATAAAGGGAGCCTTTTCTGGTTGACTGCCAGTGACTAGTGGTGTTCCACAGGGGTCTGTGTTAGGAACGATTCTTTTAACATTATGTGTCAATGATTTGGATGATGAAATTGATGGCTTTGTGCAAAGTTTGCAGACAATATGAAGATTGGTGGAGGAGCAGGTAGTTTTGAGAAAGTAGAGAGGCTTCAGAAGGACTTAAACAGATTAGGAGAATGACAGATGGAATACAGTGTCAAAAAGTGTTTGGTCATGCACTTTGGTAGAAGAAATGAAAGGGTAGACCACTTTCTAAATGGAGAGAAAATACAAAAATCTGAGGTGCAAAGGGACTTGAGCGTCCTTGTGCAGGATTCCCTGAAGGTTCATTTGCAGATTGAGTCTGTGGTGAGGAAGGCAAATGCCATGTTAGCATTCATTTTGAGAGGACTAGAATATAAAAGCAAGGATGTAATGTTGAGACTTTATAAAGCACTGGTGAGGCCTCACTTTGAATATTGTGAGCAGTTTTGGGCCTCTTATCTTCAAAAGGATGTGCTGACACTGGAAAGGTTTCAAAGGAGGTTCACTAGAATGTTTCCAGGATTGAATGGGTTGTCATATGAAGAGTGTTTGATGGCTCTGGGCCTGTATTCACTGGAATTCAGAAGAATGAGGGGTGACCTCATCGAAACCTATGAAATGGTGAAAGACCTTGATAGAGTGGATGTAGAGAGGATGTTTCCAATGGTGGGAGAGTCTAAGACCAGAGGACACAGCCTCAGAATAGAGGGGGCGTCCTTTTAGAATGGAGATGAGGAGCAATTTCTTTCACCAGAGAGTGGTGAATCTGTGGGATTCTTACCACAGGCAGCTTGTGGAGGTCAAGTCATTATGTACGTTTAAGGCAAAGGTTGATAGATTCTTGATTTATCAGGTCATGAAGAGATACGGGGAGAAGGAAGGAGATTAGGACTAAGAGGAAAATTGGATCAGCCACAATGAAATGGCAGAGCAGACTTGATGGGCCAAATGGCCTTGTTATAACCCTATATCGTATTAGGCATTCTTTGTTTTTCTTTCAATTAGTTTTATGTTTTGGAGTTCATAAGATTGGATGGCATAAACTCAATGGGTCAGATGGTCCTCCTTGCATTGAAAGGAAAAATTCAAATATTCTGGTCGTCAGGCTTCTTGGGAACTGTGTAACAGACTACAAGTTGATATTTCAGAGTGGGAATGGGATGGGGAATGGAAGTGTAGGCAGAGGAAGCTCAGGGGCACACTGCACACTGACGTATTGAGCCAATATGCACTGGCTTTTCCAGTGGACCACATCAAGTGCTGTATGAAATGGAAATCAATATGCTCAGAGGTCAAAGTCATGCTGCAAGGTCTGGGAGCAACTCACTTCATTTCTGACTTCAACCGTTCTTGTTACTCAAACAGAAAGTTGTCATTGTTGAAGCAACAGAAGCTGCTTGCTCATCTAAATACCAAAACACAGGAAGCACTTGGAGCTTTAGGAGCTGAGGAGTCCTTTTGTGCTAGACTGTTTCCAAGTTAAAGAATAATTCTCCCTTTACTTTATAACCTGCAGGTTAACTTTTGCAGATTTCTCTTTAACACACTGGTTGCTTATAAGTCTGCTGTAAATTCAGCTTTAGATTTATTTATCACATGTATATCAAAACATGCAGTGAAATTAGTCATTTGCATTAACAATCAACACAATCCAAGGGTGAGGGTAGACCGCAGCTGTTGCCACACATCCTGGCACTAACATAGTATGCCCACCATGCTTAGCAGAACAACTCAGAACAACAGCTAAATGAGTTCCTTCCTCACTCCCAAATGGTTGAGAAATTGTACCATTGACACAAATGTTCGGTACCAATCCCCTGGCCACTACCCAAGATCCTTTCTTGTTTCCTAGAAAAGGCACAAAAGTTAATAAGTGTTGGATTCCAGGAGCTTCTGTAACTGTTAGTGCTTTGATTGGAAGTTTCTGAGCACCTTTGAACTTGACGCAACAAATAATGTTTTGGATCAACATATTCAGTGGTGAGTCAGCATTTTCATCCAAGCAGTGTTTGTGTTGGTTCTTAACGTAAATGACACATTTCACTGTATATTTCCATGTACACACGATAAATAAATCAATCTAAATCTAATCCTCTTCCTCAGAATATATTCCAGCAACTTCCCTGCTCCTGATATTAGGCTCAGAGATTGTTAACTCCATGTTCGTCCATCATCGTCGTTGATGAAGACCTCGACACCATTGATGGTGTTGAGACTAGCGCATGATTTGGATTTAAGTGAGGGAGAGTTGCGCAGCGTCAGCCTCACTCTCTCTTCCCAATTCCCATCTGGATCCAGTGGCAAGGCAGAGTCTAGACGGCTGGAGATGGGACTACGCACAGTGGATGACCAGGACGTCTTCTGTGTCTTGTCATGCTCTACACGTTCCACGACGCTTGCAGAGACCGCCTTCTTGACCGTTGGACCTTCCACTGGTCTCGTCCACCCCTCCCTGACACCCCATACACCCCGATAGTTAACTACCAGGCTTGAAAAGGACAACCACATTGCGGTCCTCCAGTCATCTAGTAACTTGCTTGTGACCAGCTACTGGGTAGAACTTATATTAAATGAGATGCAGCCACTAATACAGATGTGGCCCCCTATTCTTCAGCCTCTCCCACTGCCCGGGATTGTGTAAACCAAGCCTTCCTTGTCAGCATTAAGCCAAGAGATTCTAATCACATCTCCTATAGAGCTGTATAAAGACACTGTTTGCATTATTCCTGGCATGTGGATGAATCATTGTAATTATTGTGGGGAAGTGTACGATGACTCAAGACTTCAGGACAAAACTTGATTGAACTGAAATTGTAGAATTAACCCACAATTTCATTTATTCTCCTTATGTCTTAGAAGGGAGATGGTGGGGTGAAGGAGTATGATGAGGGCAGGGAGGTTTCAGACCACCTACAGACATTGTTCTCATTGACAATGCAACCGCGTCCCACCCTGCTCCAATGACGATTCTGCTTTCTCTGAAGGACCCATCAGTCAGCAATGGTCTCTGGAGTCTCACCATTTTCAGAGGAAAAAAGGTGGTGCCTCATTGGATACACAAGAGATGGCAGACTTTGCAATCTGCAGCAACAAACAATCTGATGGAAAATCTCATCAGATCAAGCAGGGTCTGTGAATTGTGAATGTTTTGGTTGAAACCCTGCATCAGGACTGAGACCGAGGAGGGGAGATGGCCAGTGTGATGACTAGAGGGGGCATTGTGAGACAGGACCCCAGGGTGACTCGTGATTGGTGGACTGAGGAGGGGTGGATGATGAAGGGCAGGGACGGGAGGGGAGGGAGTAAGAGTTGGAAGAGAGCAGCAGGCGTGATACATGGTGGCAGGTAAAGAGAAATACAAATGGAGAGAGACAGAGTGTGTGTGAAACTGGGGAGGGGGACATTGAAGATGGGGATGAGGAGTAGAAAAAGGGACAGAAATGTGTGAGCAACACACATAAAAGTTGCTGGTGAATGCAGCAGGCCAGGCAGCATCTCTAGGAGGAGGTACGGTCGACATTTCGGGCCGAGACCCTTTGTCAGGACTAACTAAAAGAAGAGCTAGTAAGAGATTTGAAAGTGGGAGGGGGAGGGGGAGATCAAAACAACAGGAGAAGACAGGAGGGGGAGGGATGGAGCCAAGAGCTGGACAGGTGATTGGCAAAAGGGATATGAGAGGATCATGGGACAGGAGGCCCAGGGAGAAGGAAAAGGGGGAGGGGGGGGGAAAACCCAGAGGATGGGCAAGGGGTATAGTCAGAGGGACAGAGAGAGAAAAAGGGGAGAGAGAGAGAAAGAATGTGTGTATATAGATAAATAACGGATGGGGTACGAGGGGGAGGTGGGGCATTAACAGAAGTGAGAGAAGTCAATGTTCATGCCATCAGGTTGGAGGCTACCCACATGGAATATAAGGTGTTGTTCCTCCAACCTGAGTGTGGCTTCATCTTTACAGTAGAGGAGGCCGTGGATAGACATGTCAGAATGGGAATGGGATGTGGAATTAAAATGTGTGGCCACTGGGAGATCCTGCTTTCTCTGGCGGACAGAGTGTAGGTGTTCAGCGAAACGATCTCCCAGTCTGCATTGGGTCTCACCAATATAATTAAGGCCACACCGGGAGCACCGGACACAGTATATCACCCCAGCCGACTCACAGGTGAAGTGTGGCCTCACCTGGAAGGACTGTCTGGGGCCCTGAATAGTGGTAAGGGAGGAAGTGTAAGGGCATGTGTAGCACTTGTTCCGCTTACAAGGATAAGTGCCAGGAGGGAGATCAGTGGGGAGGGATGGGGGGGACGAATGGATAAGGGAGTCGTGTAGGGAGTGATCCCTGCGGAAAGCGTGGGGGGGGGGCGGGAATGTGAGAGTTTCGAAGGCGGAGTGTTAAGTAATTCCCGAACTGACCATATATATGCTCATCAAGCAGGGTCTGTGATTTGTGAATGTTTTGGTTGAAACCCTGCATCAGGACTGAGACCGAAGAGGGGAGATGGCCAGTGTGATGACTAGAGGGGGCATTGTGAGACAGGACCCCAGGGTGACTTGTGATTGGTGGACTGAGGAGGGGTGGATGATGAAGGGCAGGGACGGGAGGGGAGGGAGTAAGAGTTGGAAGAGAGCAGCAGGCGTGATACATGGTGGCAGGTAAAGAGAAATACAAATGGAGAGAGACAGAGTGTGTGTGTAACTGGGAAGGGGGACATTGGAGATGGAGATAAGGAGTAGGAAAAGGGACAGAAATGTGTGAGCAACACACATAAAAGTTGCTGGTGAATGCAGCAGGCCAGGCAGCATCTCTAGGAAGACGTACGGTCGACGTTTCAGGCCGAGACCCTTCGTCAGGACTAACTAAGAGAAGAGATAGTAAGAGATTTGAAAGTGGGAGGGGGAGGGGGAGGGGGAGATCTAAAATGATAGGAGAAGACAGGAGGGGGAGGGATGGAGCCAAGAGCTGGACAGGTGATTGGCAAAAGGGATATGAGAGGATCATGGGACAGGAGGCCCAGGGAGAAGGAAAAGGGGGGGAAAAACCCAGAGGATCAGCAAGGGGTATAGTCAGAGGGACAGAGGGAGAAAAAGGAGAGAGAGAGAGAGAGAGAGAGAGAAAAAAAAATTAATAATATTGAATAAATAAATAACGGATGGGGTACGAAGGGGAGGTGAGCCATTAACGGAAGTTAGAGAAGTCAATGTTCGTGCCATCAGGTTGGAGGCTTCCCCCACGGAATATAAGGTGTTGTTTCTCCAACCTGAGTGTGGCTTCATCTTGACAGTAGAGGAGGCCGTGGATAGACATGTCAGAATGGGAATGGGACGTGGAATTAAAATGTGTGGCCACTGGGAGATCCTGCTTTCTCTGGCGGACAGAGTGTAGGTGTTCAGCGAAACGATCTCCCAGTCTGCGTCAGGTCTCGCCAATATATAGAAGGCCACATCGGGAGCACCAGACGCAGTATATCACCCCAGCCGACTCACAGGTGAAGTGTTGCCTCACCTGGAAGGACTGTCTGGGGCCCTGAATGGTGGTGAGGGAGGAAGTGTAAGGGCATGTGTAGCACTTGTTCCGCTTACAAGGATAAATGCCGGGAGGGAGATCGGTGGGGAGGGATGGGGGGGACGAATGGACAAGGGAGTCGTGTAGGGAGCGATCCTGCGGAAAGCAGGTGGGGGGGGATGTGAGAGGTTCAGAGGCGGAGTGTTAAGTAATTCCCGAACTGACCATATATATGCTCATCAAGCAGGGTCTGTGAGTTGTGAATGTTTTGGTTGAAACCCTGCATCAGGACTGAGACCAAGGAGGGGAGATGGCCAGTGTGATGACTAGAGGGGGCATTGTGAGACAGGACCACAGGGTGACTCGTGATTGGTGGACTGAGGAGGGGTGGATGATGAAGGGCAGGGACGGGAGGGGAGGGAGTAAGAGTTGGAAGAGAGCAGCAGGCGTGATACATGGTGGCAGGTAAAGAGAAATACAAATGGAGAGAGACAGTGTGTGTGAAAGAGAGAGGGAAACAGAGAGAGAGAGAGAGAGAGAGAGAGAGAAATAGACAGACACACCGACCGACTGAGGGAGGGGGACATTGGAGATGAGTGATGGGGAGTAGGAAAAGGGACAGAAATATGAGAGTTTCAGAGGCCGAGAGTTAAGTAATTCCCGTACTCACCATATATACTATACTTTAAATCTCCATCTCTTGCCTTCCCAAGATATTGTTATATAATATGGGTTATTCATTATGTGAAATATTTTGAATTGATGCATTGTTGTAGAACGAGTCATCTTTACTAAAAGGACCTCAAGACCAATGTCATATTGAA
Organism: Mobula hypostoma; assembly: GCF_963921235.1. NCBI lineage: Eukaryota > Metazoa > Chordata > Chondrichthyes > Myliobatiformes > Myliobatidae > Mobula > Mobula hypostoma. The sequence continues at coordinate 48,118,122 of NC_086129.1, forward strand.
GGTGACACTCCCACTCCCACACCAAAACAATACATGCTTGTACTCCATGTTTCTTGAATGACAAGGTTGTAAATTAGCCATGACAAAATTTAAGCCAAGGTTGGATAGATTTTTGAATAGTAAGGGAATTAAGGGTTATGGGGAAAAGGCAGGTAGGTGGAGATGATTCCACGGCCAGATCAGCCATGTTCTTATTGAATGGCGGAGCAGGATTGATGGGCCAGATGGCCGACTCCTGCTCCAATTTCTGATGTTCTTATGAAAATGGGCCCATTTTAAATGCCCTAATATATCTTTCTTGTTTAAAGTTCATTAGTAGAAGGGAGGGTGTTACCTTTAACTAATATTTCATAATGAGGTTTTGTAAATTAATCTGTGATTGAATGGGGAAGATTCAGTAATTGCAGTGTGTTCCTTGTTCTTCTGTGAGTAGTTATCTGATCTACAGGATGACTAAGTGTCCTAAAAAGAGCATATGACCATAAAATATAAGAGCAGAATTAGGCCATTTGGCCCATTGAGTCTGTTCCATCATTCCATCATGGCTGATTTATTATCCCTCTCAACCCCATTCACCTGCCTTCTCCCTGTAACCTTTGACACCCTGACTAATCAAGAACCTATCAATCTCCTATCAATATACCCAATAATTTGGCTTCCACGACCTTCTGTGGCAATGAATTCCATAGATTCACTGCCCTCTGGCTAAAGAAATAGTATAAGTGTAGTATAGGAAATAAGGTGGATGATCCTGTTGCACTATTACAGATTGCCAGGTTTGATGTTGTGGCCATCACTGAATCGTGGCTGAAGGATGGTTGTAGTTGTGTGGTCTGTTCATCGCTGAGGTGAGTGAATCCTGTCCAGGAGCCCGATGGCTGCAGGGCAATGGCTGTTGGTGCGGGACCCAAGAATCCTGTAGCTCCTGCTCAATGGTAGTAGCCAAAAGAGAGGGAGATGGGTCAAATACAGGTGCACAGTGCTGGACACGTTCATTTTCCGCTCTGGGGGAGACTCAGAGCTAAATCTGTTTTTGGTATTAGCTGAGAGACAAATATCAATCAGGTTTTCAAACAAGCTCGCCAGATTATTATTCTAAAAATGCTTTGGAATCTTCCAGCATGCATTGGAGTTTTATGTCTCATAGAACCTTTACGATTCCAAAGGAAACAGTTCCATACAGCATGTGCAAGTATCTGAAAGCATCACACTTAGTGGTGTAGCAATTCTTCTGCATGATCGGGGACTGCCAATCTTCTGCTGCAATTTTTCTACTTGAACTCACAACCATCTGGAGATGACAATGGTGCCTTCTAAGCCACACCTATAGTGAGACTTTATACCTTGAACCAGAGCTTCAGAAAAATCACCATTAAGGAAGTATGCAATATTAGTTTATCTTCTCCATACCTGCCATAGTGGAAGTACTGACCACAAGCAGCCCCACAATCCCTGTCGCCACTGGATTGTGGGATGGGTGTCAAACATCTCTGAAAGGAAGGGACCTTGGAGAGATGTGCTCTCCACACATCCACAACATTCACTGAACCTATAACCAATGCATTACCTTTTCCCACATTTCCCACAATGATGACATAGATTCAGATAAGATTAACTTTATTTATCACAAGTACAGTGCATCAAAACATGGTGAAATATATTATTTTGCATCAAGGATATACTGGAAGTGGCTTGCAAGTGTCGTCGTGCTTCTGGTGGCAATATAGCATGCCCACAACTCACTAACCCTAACCCGAACATCTCTGGAATGTGGGAAAAATGAGAGCACCCGGAAGAAATCCACGAGGTCACAGGGAGAACGTACAAACTCCTTACAGGCAGCGTCAGAATTGAATCTGAATCTTACTGTAAAGTGTTTACACTATTGTGCCGCCCTCTACTATGACCAATCAGCATCCCTAGGCAAAAGCTGCTGTCTTCTGCCAACCAGTCTTGCTGCAGTTGGGTTCGAGTACTTCATCCAGCATTAACATCATTTTTTGCCTACAGATCAGTTTCTTACAGGATGAAGAAGCGGAAAGGAAAAATCATTGTGGACCCTACCCAGCCAGGAATCTGCCTTTTCCAAAAGCTCCCTTTTGGAAACAAAAACTTCATGCTATTTTAAAAGTTTCCCCCCCAGGCAGTTAATCTGATCAACCATTCTAGTTATTTCTCCCCCTCTATCTCTTACCCCCGTCACTGCACCACACTGTGAACACTTTAAACCACTGTTTACAATGCTGTTTACATTGCAGATACATCCTGGTATTTGTGCACATTTTATTCCATATCTGTACTTTAACTTTATTTTTATATGAGTCTGTATTCTTTACAAGTGTTGAATTGTTTTCTGTTGCATGTCGTGCCCTGACTAACACACCACAACAAATTCCTAATACCTGTAAATGTGTACAGCAAATAAAGTTGATCCTTGGTTCTAATGGAGAATGGAGAGCTGCTATCAAACTGAGCCACTTGGCAGTGTCACTGGAAAGTCAGAGAGAGAAGAAAGATTCCTTACTTCACTTTCAACAAAATAAAAACTGGCACCAAATATTCTCATCTCAAGAGGGAATTTCCTTTCAGCTTTGATATCAGAATACTGGAGGTGATGGGATGGTAATTGACTATATTCCTCCCTCCTCAAACACCTGTGACTTGAGGTACATTTTTTGCTTCCTTTCAGGCAGTGTTTTTTTCCCCATCGACCACCCTTGAGGAAATGAGTTTTCACAGTGGTTAGTGCGCTGACTGGCAGACCTGAGTTCCTGGACAAGAATTAGAAATGGACACCCACCTTTTTCAGATGGTTATTAATCTCAGATTATGGGAACCTTTCTGAATCATAATGACTATTAACTGTGGGTTTAGCCATGGTTCCTGAACATGTTGAGTTCTGATAATCTCAAATCAATACACTGAAACCTGTAAATCCCCCATAATTTTGTTTACTCATAAAAGGATAATTTCAATACATTGATTTTCCCATAACCACACACCTCCACTGACCTCAGACAATAGGAGAGACTGAGAGAAAAGACTTGTCACCTCCCTCCAGTGGATGGGATCATGAGCAATACACGCAAAATGCTGGAGGAACTCTGCAGGTCAGGCAGCATCGATGGAAATAAACTGACAGTCAATGTTTCGGACCAAGACCCTTCTTTAGGACTGGAAAGGAAGGAGGAAGAAGCCAGAATAGGAAGGTGGGGGCAGGGGACCAAATTTCACAACATATGCCAGTGATAATAAATCTGATTCTGATTCTGAGAAGTTGGCAGGTGATAGGTGAGGAGGGAAAGTGAATGGGTTGGGGAGAGAGAATAGATGGAAGATGGTGATCCAGGGGTCAGAGGGAATGGGCTAGAGATATGCCAATCTTCTGCAACTTAAGTGTCAATCTTCTGGAATATAGTTTATTATTTGTTAATTTATTATAGTAATATTACTTTCTGTGTTGTGTGTGTGAGTTACGTGACCTGTGTTTTGCATCTTGGCCCAGAGGAACGATGTTTCGCTTGGTGGTATACATGTATATGGTTGCATGACAATAAACTGAGCTTGATGTAGATCCAGTGAAGAGAGAGAAAAGGGTCAGACAGGGAATTGGTTACATGAAATTGGAGAATTCAATGATCGTGAACTAAGCAGTCTTCTCCACAATCAAGAACAGAGGCAAGACTATAAAATGCAGCAGAGTAATTGAATTTTACTGTGTTACCTGGGTGATGATCTGACAGAACATTGCAGAATCCAATAGAATTTACTTCCCCGATCATTAGATGGAAAACTAATTTGACATGTTCACTGATGGCAATTTTTCACCACTTGCTTTAGAATAGAACCAGAGGATCTACTATAGATGTAGAATATTGCAGAGACAATAAACCTCTAACAGCACGCAAAGTAAGATGATGCACATCCATAGCGGAACACCAAAGTTTGGTTTTCACATCCGTTCAGTGGTTTCTGAGCTCTCCCCCCATCTTCTGGTGGAATGCAGAACTGCAAGGTCTGCAGTTTGCCTTCACAGTATGAACCATGTCTGCTTGCTGGAACTGACTCGTTTAGATGTACTGTAATATGGTGCTTGGCAAAAGTGGAGACAGTTTAGATATCCCATAAATTTAAAAAAAAACACTAACTGGAATGAAAAATTTGTTGAAAGTGCACAATTGTATATGTTACCCAGAAAGGAGCAGACAGTGTGAAGTTGTGCATTGTTAGCAAGAGCCAACATTGTTACTTTGGGGATCCTTGTGGAAATCTGGACAGGCCTCTCGCTTCTCCTTGGTGGCACAGACCTGCTCCAGGATAGGCTGTCCTAGGGAGGAGGAAACATGGCAATCTGAGAGTGTGTGTGTGAGCACGATCATATCTAACTATCTCACTCTGAGTTTGTGAATGCCTTGAAATTTGTGACAAGGCTAGCAGATTAGTGTCAGAAGGCCATTAATTCACATTTCCATGGTGATCTTCAGTGCAGTTTGCTTTGATCTTGTTTTTATGTCTCTCAAGTGACATAAGTCCTCTTAATGGGAGGAGATCCAGTTGCAGCCATAAGGGCTGAAAGAGGTCATGTGGAAATTTGGACATCACAAGTGCGTATAGTATGATGTAAGTATTAAATGTGTGCATATGGTACAACGTAAGTGTTAGATATTTATCTGAGTGTATAAGCCATAGGAGAAGAATGAGGCCATTTGGCCCATCGAGTCTGTTCTGCCATTTCATCATGGCTGATCCTTTTTTTCCTCTTAGCCCTAATCTCCTGCCTTCTCCCCATATCCCTTCATGTCCTGATCAATCAAGAATATATCAGCCTCCGCCTTAAATATACATAAAGATTCAGCCGCCACAGCTGCCTGTGCTAAAGAATTCCACCAGAGCCATCAAACTCTCTTCATATGACAAGCCATTCAATCCTGGAATCATTTTTGTGAAACTACTTTGAACCCTCTCCAGTTTCAGCACATCCTTTTCAAGATAAAGGGTCCAAAACTGCTCACAGTATTCCAACTGAGGCCTCACCAGTGCTTTACAACGTCTTAAAATGCTTTATAAAATGCTAAAATTGCACTTGCCTTCCTCACCACAGACTCCACCTGCAAATCAACCTTCAGGCAATCCTGCACAAGGACTCCCAAGTCCCTTTGCACCTCAGATTTTTGTATTTTCTCTCTTTGCAACAAAGCCATCAATTCCATCATCCAAATCATTGACATATAACGTAAAAAGATTCCGTCCCAACACAGACCCTTGTGACCAGCAGCCAGTCAGAAAAGGCTCCCTTTATTCCCACTCTTTGCCTCCTGCCAATCAGCCACTGCTTTATCCATGCCAGAATCTCTCCTGTAATACCATGGGCTCATAGCTTGTTAAGCAGCCTCGTGTGTGGCATCTTGTCAAAGGCATTCTGAAAATCCAAATATACAACATCAATAAATTCTAAAACAACAGGAATTCTGCAGATGCTGGAAATTCAAGCAACACACATCAAAGTTGCTGGTGAACGCAGCAGGCCAGGGAGCATCTCTAGGAAGAGGTACAGTTGACGTGTCAGGACGAAGGGTCTCGGCCTGAAACGTCGACTGTACCTCTTCCTGGAGATGCTGCCTGGCCTGCTGCGTTCACCAGCAACTTTGATCAATAAATTCTCCTTTCTCTATCCTGCTTGTTATTTCTTCAAAGAATTAGCCTATCAGTGGTGTCAACAGAGCTCTACAAAGAGGTGTTTCTCGCAGGTTGGCGGTGATTATTTAAAAAAAAGAGCTTCAAGGGTGTTTGTCCATTGTACGGGGCCTATCAGTGGCATCAACAGAGTTCTGAAAACTATATAAAAGTACAGAAGGGATGACTGGAGCAGCCATTGTCAGGAGTAGGTCAGCGGCGATAGTAGAAGCGACAGGCTTTGGCTCAAAGGAGGCTTCGGCTCAAAGGAGGTGTCGGCTCTGTGTAAAGCATCTGTTAAGGTTTCTTTCTGGGTTTTTTTCTCTCTCTCTCTCTCTTGCTGTACCATTTAAATGGCTTCGTGCCAGATGTTGGAGTAGTGGGAGACCCAGAGTCTCCCAGGGAACTACATCTGTGTGAGGTACATCCGGCTGCAGCTCCTTGAAGACCGTGTTAGGGATCTGGAGCAGCAGCTGGATGACCTTCGGCTTATACAGGAGAGAGAGAAGATAATTGATCAAAGTTACAGGGAAGTAGCCACCCTGTAGTTGTAGGAAGTGAGTAGCTGGGTGACTGTCAGGAGAAATGGAAATAGACATTTAGAGCAGAGCACCCCTGTGGCTATTCCCCTCAAAAACAAGTTTACCGCTTTGGATACCTTTGTGGGGGATGACCTCCTGGGAGAATGCCACGGTGACCGGGTTACAGGCACTGAGCATGGGTCTGTGGTGCAGAAGGGAAAAAGAGAGAAGAAGGGAGTGGTAGTGATAGGGGGCTTAATAGTGAGGGGAACAGACAGGAGATTCTGTAGACATGATGGTATGTTGCCTCCCAGGTACCAGGGTCAGGGATGTCTCGGATCGTGTTCGCAACGTTTTGGAGAGCAGCCAGGTGTTGTGGTACATATTGGTACCTATGACATAGGAAGGAAAAGAAATGAATTCCTGAAAAAAGAATTGAGGGAGCTAAGTAGAAAGCTGAGAAGCAGAACTCCGAGATGGATTCTTAGATCAGCTTGTACTGGAGCCTACCAGAGAGAACGCAATTCTAGATTTAGTGTTGTGCAATGAACCGGATTTGATCAGGGACCTCGAGGTAAAGGAGCCATTAGGAGGTAGTGACCATAATATGATAAGTTTTAATCTACAATTTGAGAGGGAGAAGGGAAACTCGGAAGTGTCAGTATTACAGTTGAACAAAGGGAACTATGGTGCTATGAGGGAGGAGCTGGCCAAAGTTCAATGGAACAATTCCCTAGCAGGGATGACAGTGGAACAGCAATGGCAAGTGTTTCTGGGAATAATGCAGAAGGTGCAGGATCAGTTCATTCCAAAGAGGAAGAAAGATCCTAAGGGGAGGCCGTGGCTGACAAGGGAAGTAATGGACAGTGTAAAAATAAAAGAGAAGAAGTATAACATAGTAAAGACGAGTGGGAAACCGGAGGATTGGGAAACTTTTAAAGAGCAACAGAAGGTAACTAAAAAGGCAATACGCGGAGAAAAAATGAGGTACGAAGGTAAACTAGCCAAGAATATAAAGGAGGATAGTAAAAGCTTCTTTAGGTATGTGAAAAGGAAAAAAAATAGTTAAGACCAAAATTGGGCCCTTGAAGACAGAAACGGGTGAATTTATTATGGGGAACAAGGAAATGGCAGACGAGTTGAACAGGTACTTTGGACCTGTCTTTACTAGGGAAGACACAAACAATATTCCAGATGTAATAGTGGCCAAAGGACCTAGGGTAATAGATAAATTGAAGGAAATTTATATTAGGCAGGAAATGGTGTTGGATAGGCTGTTGGGTCTGAAGGCTGATAAGTCCCCGGGACCTGATGGTCTGCATCCCAGGGTACTTAAGGAGGTGGCTTTAGAAATCGTGGATGCATTGGTAATCATTTTCCAATGTTCTATAGATTCAGGATCAGTTCCTGTGGATTGGAGGGTGGCTAATGTTGTCCCTCTCTTCAAGAAGGGAGGAAGAGAGAAAACAGGGAATTATAGACCGCTTAGCCTGACGTCGGTGGTGGGAAAGATGCTGGAGTCAATTATAAAAGATTAAATTACGACACATCTGGATAGTAGTAACAGGATTGGTCCGAGTCAGCATGGATTTACGAAGGGGAAATCGTGCTTGACTAATCTGGAATTTTTTGAGGATGTAACTATGAAAATGGACAAGGGAGAGCCAGTGGATGTAGTGTACCTGGACTTACAGAAAGCCTTTGATAAAGTCCCACATAGGAGATTAGTGGGCAAAATTAGGGCACATGGTATTGGGGACAGAGTACTGACATGGATTGAAAATTGGCTGGCCGACAGAAAACAAAGAGTAGCGATTAACGGCTCCCTTTCGGAATGGCAGGCGGTGACCAGTGGGGTACCACAGGGTTCAGTGCTGGGACCGCAGCTGTTTACAACATATATTTATGATTTAGATGAGGGAATTAAAAGTAACATTAGCAAATTTGCCGATGACACAAAGCTGGGAGGCAGTGTGAAATGTGAGGAGGATGTTATGAGAATGCAGGGTGACTTGGACATGCTGGGTGAGTGGGCAGATGCATGGCAGATGCAGTTTAATGTGGATAAATGTGAGGTTATCCACTTTGGTGGTAAAAATAGGAAGGCAGATTATAATCTAAATGGAGTCAAGTTAGGAAAAGGGGAAGTACAACGAGATCTAGGTGTTCTTGTACATCAGTCACTGAAAGCAAGCATGCAAGTACAGCAGGCAGTGAAGAAAGCTAATGGCATGCTGGCCTTCATAACAAGGGGAATTGAGTATAAGAGCAAGGAGGTCCTTCTGCAGCTGTACAGGGCCCTGGTGAGACCACACCTGGAGTACTGTGTGCAGTTTTGGTCTCCAAATTTGAGGAAGGACATTCTTGCTATTGAGGGAGTGCAACGTAGGTTCACAAGGTTAATTCCCGGGATGGCGGGACTGTCATATGTCAATAGATTGGAGCGACTGGGCTTGTATACTCTGGAATTTAGAAGGCTGAGAGGGGATCTTATTGAAACATATAAGATTATTAAGAGATTGGACACGCTGAAGGCAGGAAGCATGTTCCCGCTGATGGGTGAGTCCAGAACCAGAGGCCACAGTTTAAGAATAAGGGGTAGGCCATTTAGAACAGAGTTGAGGAAAAACTTTTTCACCCAGAGAGTGGTGGATATGTGGAATGCTCTGCCCCAGAAGGCTGTGGAGGCCAAGTCTCTGGATGCTTTCAAGAAAGAGATGGATAGAGCTCTTAAAGACAGTGGAATCAAAGGTTATGGGGATAAGGCAGGAACTGGATACTGATAGTGGATGGTCAGCCATGATCACAGTGAATGGCGGTGCTGGCTCGAAGGGCCAAATGGCCTACTCCTGCACCTATTGTCTATTGTCTATTGACTTCCAGGGTAGTAATTTCTGGATTGCTACCTGTGCCACCTGCCAGTGAGGGTAGAAACAGGATGATTTGGCAGATAAATGTGTGGCTGAGAACTGGTGTAGGGGGCAGGGCTTCAGGTTCCTGGATCATCGGGATCTCTTCTGGGGGAGGTAGTGGTGGCATCCGTTAGTCTCGCGAGAGCATGGATCTGTGTCAGAGCAGCGTCTGTTGTGACTGTAGAGTCCCACACGGGAGTGACAGTCTCGGCTGCAGCGACTGCACTTGAAGGCGCTGTCCTCCAGTGTTGTCTTGGTGCTGTTTTCCCAACGAGTGCGCTTTTCTTCAGCAGCAAGCCTCAGCTTCTCTTCTCTTTTTAGACCTCTGCGTAGTTCCAGCCTCCAGTGAGAGCGATCGCTTGCAATGTCCTCCCACCTCTCGACGTTCATTTTCAGTGACTTCATGTCTCTCTCTTTGAAACGAAGATGGGGCCACCCTTGTGCTCTCTTGCCGGAGGCCAGTTCCCCATACAGCAGGTCTTTCGGGAACCTCCTGTCTGAACATGCGGTGTACGTGGCCCAGCCAGCAGAGACGGCGTTGTTGGAGCAGGGTGAAGAGGCTGGGTATCTGGGCATGGGCCAGAACCTCATTGTTGGTGACTTGGTCAGTCCACTTGATGTCCAGGATGCGTCTCAGGCTGCGAAGGTGGAAGGCGTTGAGACGCCGCTCTTGTCTGTAGTAGAGGCTCCAGGTCTCGCTGCCGTAAAGCAGTGTGCTGAGGACGCAGGCCCTGTAGACTGCAACTTTGGTGTGCGTCGTCAGCTTTCTGTTCTCCCAGACTCTCTTTGTCAGCCTGGCGAATGTTGAGGTTGCTCGTCCGATCCGTCTGTTGATCTCGGGGTCTAGGGAGAGGCCGTCCGTGATGGTGGAGCCAAGGTATGTAAACTCGTGAACTACCTCCAGCTCATAGTTGTTGATGGTAATGGCAGGGGGGGTGCTCAACCCCTTGGCCCAACACGTTGGTCTTCTTCAGGCTGATGGTCAAGCTGAAGTCCTGGCAGGCTCTTGAGAAGCTGTCCATGAGGCGTTGCAGTGGCTCTTCAGAGTGTGTTGCCAGTGCCACGTCGTCTGCAAACAACATGTCCCTGATGAGTACTTCACGAACCTTGGTTTTTGCCCTCAGCCGGGACAGACTGAACAGCCTCCCGTCCGATCTGGTGTGGAGGTAGACACCATCAGTTGACGTTCCAAAGGCGTGCTTCAGCATGACTACGAAGAAGATGCCAAGCAGGGTGGGGGCAAGCACACAGCCCTGCTCCACACCGCTGCAGATATTGAAGGCCTCCGAAGAAGAGCCATCGAACCGAACGACACCCTTCATGTCTGTGTGGAACGACTGAATTATTCTGAGGAGCCTCGGGGGACAACCAATCCTGGCGAGGATTTTGAACAGGCCGTCTCTGCTCACAAGGTCGAAGGCCTTCGTAAGGTCAATGAAAGTGATGTAGAATGGTTGTCTTTGCTCTCTGCATTTCTCTTGTAGCTGTCGAAGGGAGAAGATCATACCGATTGTGGAGCGTTCCGACCTGAAACCGCACTGAGACTCGGGATATACCCTTTCGGCTATTTTCTGCAGTCTGTTCAGGACCACGCGGGCGAAGACTTTCCCAACGATGCTCAGCAAGGAGATTCCCCTGTAGTTGTTACAGTCGCTTCTGTCCCCTTTGTTCTTATATATGGTGACAATGTTGTAGTCTCTCATGTCTTGCGGCACTGCTCCCTCTGTCCAGCATCGGCACAGTAGTTCATACAGGTGGTTTAGCAGGATGCCCTTTGCACATTTGAAGGCCTCTGGTGGAATGCCATCCAACCCCGGTGCCTTCCCAGTGGGCAGGCTGTCGATGGCTTTACTCAGCTCTTCGGCGGTTGGCAATGCATCAAGTTCCTCCATGACAGGCAGGCTTTCCACAGCGTCTGCGCACTGTCCGAGATGCTGTTTTCTCTGGAGAAGAGTTCAGAGTAATGCTCCACCCATCTCTCCATCTGCTTGCCTTTGTCATTGATGGTCTCGGCTGTCATGGTTTTCAATGGTGCTGTTTTGCTCTGGGTTGGCCCGATGGCTTTCTTGATCCCCTCGTACACTCCACGGATGTTGCCTGTGTCAAATGATGACTGAATGCTTTTGCATAGTTGTAGCCAGTAGTCATTTGCACAGCGTCTGGCTGTTTCCTGGGTGTTGCTTCTTGCTGTCCTTAGTGCTTGCAGTTTGCCTGGATGGGGTGGCGTTTGTGCTCTAGTAGTGCAACACGCTTCACCTCGATGACAGCGGTGAGCTTACTTGAGCTCGCTTCAAACCAGTCCTGTGTCTTGCCCCGTTTCTTCACAAAGGCCTTGAGTGCAGTGCTGTGGATAGTGTCCCTGAGAGAATCCCATCTCTGCTGAGCATCTCCTTCTGGTGGGTCTGCAAGGAGAGCATCCTCCAGTGACTTGATGAACTCCGCCGCTTTGTCTGGGTGTTGTGTCTTACTGGCATCGATGCGCTGCTTGCCTGGGGGCTTGGCATAGTGCATCTTCTTCGGCCGAAGTCTGATCTTGCAGCAAACCAGAGAGTGATCCATGTCACAGTCGGCACTCTGAAAGGAGCGAGTCATGAGCACGTTTCTCAGGTGACGGCGCCTTGTGATTATCAGGTCTAGCTGGTGCCAGTGTTTGGAGCGGGGATGTCGCCAGGACACTTTGTGCTGAGCTTTGGTCTGGAAGTAGGTGTTGGTGACACACAATTCGTGGAGCATGCAAAGCTTGAGCAGTCATTGCCCGTTGTCATTCATGCTGCCAATCCCGTACCGCCCCAGGCCGCTTGGCCAGGAGTTGTGGTTGGCACCCACTCTGGCGTTGAAGTCGCCAAGTAGCAGCAACTGTTCCTGACTTGGGATCTCCTGTATCATCGTTGAGAGCTGGTCGTAGAACTTGTCCTTTGCGTCTTGTGTAGAGTAGAGGGTTGGGGCATAGACGCTGACAAGGTTGACAGACCCGTCGGATGTGTGGAGTCGAAGTGAGAAAATCCGCCCTGTCCCTTTCTCGCTAGGCTCTACCATCTTCAGCAGCGAGTTCTTCACGGCAAAGCCGACACCATGCTCTCTGGTCTCGTCTGAGCCCTTCCCCTGCCAGAAGAAGGTATAGTCTCTTTCACGTAGGGCTCCCGATTCTGCCAGACGTGTCTCTTGGAGCGTTGCGATGTCCACTTTGAGTCTCGACAGTTCATTGTTAATCATTGCTGTCTTGCGTGTGTCGCTGATCTCACGAAGGTCATCTGAGATATGACCTGTTCAAAAGTGACGGGTTGCACCTGGACCCAAGGGGGACCAAAATTCTCACAGGCAGGTTTGTTAGAGCTGTTGGGGGAGGGTTTAAACTAATTTAGCAGTGGGTGGGAACTGGAGTGAAGGGACTCAGGAAAGGGCAGATAGTAAAAAAGGTAGCATGCAATCAGATTGTCAGGAAGGGCAGGCAGGTGATGGGGCTTATTTGCAGCCAACACGCTGAGTATCAAATCATTAGGGATGCAGAAACAGAAAGGACAGCAAATACAATACTCAAGATGTTATATCTAAATGCGCATAGTGTAAGAAACAAGGTGGACGATCTTGTTGCTCTTTTACAGATGGTTGGGTATGATGTTGTGGCCATCACTGAATCGTGGCTGAAGGATGGTTGTAGTTGGGAGCTGAATGTCCAAGGTTACACGTTATATCAGAGGGAGAGGAAGGTAGGCAGAGGGGATGGTGTGGCTCTACTGGTAAAGAATGGCATCAAATCAGTAGAAGGATGTGACATAGGATCGGAAGATGTTGAACCCTTGTGGGTTGAGTTAAGAAACTGCAAGGGTAAAAGGACCCTGATGTTAGTTATATACAGGCCTCCCAACAGTATCTGGGATATGGACCACAGTTTACAACAGGAAATAGAAAAGGTGAGTCAAAAGAGCAATGTTATTGTAGTCATGGGAGATTTTAACATGCAGGTCGATTGGGAAAATCAGGTTGGTAATGGATCTCAATAGAATGAGTTTGTTGAATGCCTATGAGACAGCTTTTTATAGCAATTTGTCGGTGAGCCTACTAGGGGATCAGCTACACTGGATTGGGTGTTATGTAATGAACTGGAGGCGATCAGGGAGCTTAAGGTAAAAGAACCCTTAGGAACTAGTGATCACGATATGATTGTGTTCAACTTGAAATTTGATAGGGAGAAAGTAAAGTCTGATGTGGCAGTATTTCAGTGGAGAAAGGGAAATTACAGTGGTATGAGAGAGGAGTTGGCCAAAGTAAATTGGAAGGAGTTGCTGGCGGGGATGTCAGGAAGGTGCAGGACATGGTGTGCATTTCTGGGAAAAATGAGGAAGGTGCAGAACATGTGTATTCCAAAAATGAAAAAATATTCAAATGGTAAAATAGTAGAGGTCAAAGCTATTGTAAAGGCAAAAGAAAGGCAAAGATTAGAGAGAAGATAGAGGATTAGGAAGTTTTTAAATACCTACAGAGAGCAACTAAAAAAATCATTAGGAGGGAAAAGATGAAATATGAAAGCAAGCTCGCAAATAACATCAAAGTGGATAGTAATAGTTTTTTCAAGTGTGTTAAAAATAAAAGAGAAATGAGAGTGGATATAGGACCACTAGAAAATGAGGCTGGAGAAATAGTAACAGGGGACAAGTAGATGGCTGATGAACTAAATGAGTATTTTGCATCAGTCTTCACTGTGGAAGACACTAGCAGTGTGCCAGATGTTGAAGGGTGTGAGGGAAGAGAAGTGGGTGCAGTTACTATTACAAGGGAGAAGGTGCTCAAAAAGCTGAAAGACCTAAAGGTACATAAGTCACCCAAACCAGATGAACTGCACCCTTGGGTTCTGAAAGAGGTAGCAATATAGATTGTGGTGGCATTAGTAATGATCTTTCAAAAATCATTGGACTCTGGCATGGTGCCAGAGGACTGGAAAATTGCAAATGTTACTCCACTCTTTAAGAAACGAGGGAGGCAGCAGAAAGGAAATTATAGACCAGTTAGTCTGACCTCAGTAGTTGGAAAGATGTTAAGAGTCAATTGTTAAGGATGAGGTGATGGAGTACTTGGTGACACAGGACAAGATAGAACAAAGTCAGCATGGTTTCCTTCAGGGAAAATCCTGCCTGATGAACCTGTTGGAATTATTTGAGATTACAAGTGGGATAGATATAGGGGATGCAGTGGATGTTGTACATTTGGACTTTTAGAAGGCCTTTGACAAGGTGCCACACGAGGCTGCTTACCAAGTTAAGAGCCCATGGTATTACAGGAAAGTTGCTAACATGGTTGACCATTGGCTGATTGGTAGGAGGCAGTGAGTGGAAATAAAAGGATCCTTGTCTGTTTGGCTGCCAGTGACTAGTGGTGTTCCGCAGGGGTCGGTGTTGGGACTACTTTTTATGCTGTATATAAATGATTTAGATGATGGAAACTTTGATGCAAACTTTGTTGCCAAGTTTGCAGATGATAAGAAGATTGGTGGAGGGGTAAGTAGTGTTGAGGAAACAGGTAGGATGCAGAAGGACATAGACAGATTAGGAGAATGGGCAAGAAAGTGGCAAATGAAATACAATGTTGGAAAATGCATGGTCATGCTCTTTGGTAGTAGAAATAAATGTGTGGGCTATTTTCTAAGTGGGGAGAAAATCCAGGAATCTGAGACGCAGAGGGACTTGGGAGTCCTTGTGCAGAACACCCTGAAGGTTAACCTGCAGGTTGAGTTGGTGGTGAGGAAGGCAAATGCCATGTTAGCATTCATTTCAAGAGGTCTAGAATACAAGAGCAGGGATGTGATGCTGAGGCTTTATAAGGCACCGGTGAGGACTCACCTTGAGTATTGTGAACAGTTTTGGGCCCGTCATCTTAGAAAAGATGTGCTGGCATTAGAGAGGGTCCAGAGGAGGTTCACAAGGATGATTCCAGGAATGAAAGGGTTATTGTACGAGGAACGTTTGATGGCTCTGGGTCTGTACTCGCTGGAATTCAGAAGGTTGAGGGGGGGATCTCATTGAAACCTTTTGAATGTTGAAAGGCCTAGATGTGGAAAGGATGTTTCCCATGGTGGAAGAGTTTAGGACAAGAGGGCATAACCTCTAGATAGAGGGGCGTCCATTTAAAACAGAGATGCAGAGAAATTTCTTCAGCTAGAGGGTGGTGAATTTGTGGAATTTGTTGCCATGTGTACATGTGGGGGCCAGGTTGTTGGGTGTATTTAAGGCAGAGATTGACAGGTTCTTGATTGGACATGGCATCAAAGGATACGGGGAGAAGGCCGAAGAATGGGGTTGAGGAGGAGGATAAAAGGGATCAGCCATGATAGAATGGCGGAGCAGACTCGATGGGCCAAATAGCCTTATTCTGCTCCCATATCTTATGGTCTCATAAAAACAAGGAGATAATGCTGACGCTTTATAAGACACTAGTCAGGCCACACTTGGAGTACTGTCAATAGTTTTGGGCCCCTTATCTCAGAAGGGATATGTTGTCATTGGAGAGAGGATGATATGGATGATTCCGGGAATGAAGGGGTTAACATATGAGGAGCGTTTGGCAGCTTTGGGCCTGTACTCACTGGAATTTGGAAGAATGCGTAGGCACTATTTTTAATATGAAATCCATTCAAAAATGCTTGAGTACAATGATGTGTGTTTTAAGCTTATTTATCTTCTACTGATAGGAGGGGGAGAAAAGAGAACTCATCTTTACAATCTGCTCCATGTCATAGTCCATGTATCTTATTGTCTACCAGCAATGCACTTTCTCTGTATCTGTAGTCATAGCACTATCATTTACATTCTGGTTGGGTGGGATCTTTGATTTTACTGGTTGCTTTACTGAGAAAGGAAGAAGTGTAGACAGAGTCCATGGAGGGGAGGGTGATGGACTGAGTTGTGCCCACAACTTTACAATTTCTTCTGGCCTTGGGCAGTTACCATACCAAGGCATTATACATCAAGCACTAGGGATTTGCGTATGGGACAGTGATGTTGCCTGGATTGGGGAGCATGCCTTATGAGAATCGGTTGAGTGAACTCAGCCTTTTCTCCTTGGAGCGATGGAGGATGAGAGGTGACCTGATAGAGGTGTATATGATGATGAGAGGCATTGATCGTGTGGATAGTCAGAAGCTTTTTCCCAGGGCTGAAATGTCTAGCACGAGAGGGCATAGTTTTAAGGTGCTTGGAAGTAGATACAGAGGAGATGTCAGAGGTAAGTTTTTTTTTTACACAGAGAGTGGTGAGTGCGTGGAATGGACTGCCGGCAGTGGTGGTGGAGGCGGAAATGATAGGGTCTTTTAAGAGACTCCTAGATGGATACATGGGGCTTGGAAAAATAGAGGGCTACGGGTAAGCCTAGGTAGTTCTAAAGTAAGGACATGTTTGGCACAGCTTTGTGGGCCAAAGGGGCTGTAATGTGCTCTTAGGTTTCTATGTTCAGTTGAACATGTAAAAGGGGCCCGAAATAACTCAGTGAATCTGCAGGTTTCAACTGCTCTGCCCTCCCAGTCAGACAGCTCTAATGCATCATTTACACTTCTGATCTCTTCCTGCAATGAGTCACAGAGCTGGCATTAATCAGAGTTCCATGACTCAATGCTAACAGAGACAAATAAAAAATTACATATATCATGAAACATTGTTCAAGAGTAAAGCTTGTAGTTTTGGCTTCCATTCCACACCAGCAACTGCGAACATAGAATGAAAATTTGTCAAGAGATCTTATCAGAGAATTTTAGGAGATGATTTGGCCCATCGGATGTAGGTTAACCCAATCAGAATCAGGTTTATTCTCACTGATTTATGTTGTGACCCACGCGGTCACAGGGAGAGCTTACAATGGGATTGTGATAGGTATTCTAACCCTCTTTAGTCAATATCTCTATTATCCTCAGTATATTTATGGTAGTAAATTGTCCACTTCCAGCCAATTCTGTTTCACAAGTTGAACTTCTCCAAGTACTGTAATCATTATTTCTGTCATGAGAGATTCTTCAGTTACATAGACATGGAGTTGTACACGAGTGAACATGTCCTTTGCCCCATACCGTCTACACCAACTGTTGCAGAATCAGAATCGGGTTTATTTATTTATCACCGGTATGTGACGTGAAATTTGTTATGCATCCATCTGTACTAATGCCAGTTACCCCCCACAATAGATGCACGGTCTTCAGTGTCTTGGAGATTCAGCTGCTTGATTAGATGTTTCTTAAATGTGTCTGTAGGGGGAAGAGAGAGCAAGAGTGAAGTGTGAGTGAGAGAGAGAGACAGAGAGAGTGAGAAAACAGACGGGGTGGGAAGAAAGAGAGGAAACAACAACTGTAATCCAGTTGGTCTGATATCAGTAGCAGTGAGAATGGTATGAAATGTAACAAGGCACCTGGAAGATAAGGGTCTCGGCCCGAAACGTCGACTGTACTTTTTTCCCCACAGACGCTGCCTGGCCTGCGGAGTTCCTCCAGCAATTTGTGTGTGTTGCTCGAATTTCCAGCATCTGCAGATTTTCTCGTGTTTGGTCACAATCGTCCGGTGCTGTACACATTGATCCTGCTCGGTACAATTCGTGTCATCTGCAAATTTACTAACCCACCTTTCCAAGTCACTTAGAAAATTGACAATGAGAGTCCTCATATCTCCTGCCAGCACTTCATCTTAAGAACGCTTCAGCTTTCACGAGGATGCAGCCTGCTCGCACCAGGAGACGCGCGCTTGCACCGCCAGAGGGCCGAGCAATCCGCGCATGTGCATAGGCCGCCACGCAAAAGATAGAAATAGAAAACTTTAAAATTAAGTCTGTATTTCCCCATCCTCTACAACATTTGCAATGCACTGAATGGATATAGCAAAATGAAACATGACCAGCAACAGGCGATCGCATACAAACTCTGTCTTCATTGAAAACAGATCCTTCTATGATTGACAGCCTATCCCATCAATCACACATCGGAGGTCCAGCAGTGAGGACAGGCGATAGGCCACGGGGGAAAAGGAGGAACAGCGGCCAATGAGAGACGCAGTGAAGGCGGGACTTTTGCCGGTTGATTGACGGGCTCGGGCGGAAGTCGGTGGAACGTTGCGTCGTCCTCTGGAGGCTGGGTCTGGCCGCGGGCTCAACGGGACCGGAGCAGCGGCTGTAGCCCCCGGCGGCTCGGCTCGCAGGTACCTCTTCCACCGCAAACCGAGCGATGCATACCCCTTCACCACTGCATACTCTCCAAACCTGGCCTGCTACTCCTTCTTATAACGCTGCTGTCCCTGGCCTGTGTTTGTAGGATGCACATTTTTGCAATGATGTTTCTCCGCAACCTTTCTGTCTTTACGCCTTTTGCTCTCAATGCGCCGCCTGTATCAGCAGCCCGTGCATCCACTGTTCGGGTGGGGAGTAGCTGGGGCTTTGGAGTCCAGCGGAAAACCCTTTTCGGAGGGGGCGGGTAAAATTGATGCCATGGAATATGCCTGCAGGTACAGGAGGCCCGAGAGGGAGCAGCCACCCCACATCCCATAGTCTCGTCAGGTTTCCTTTCGCAGAAGACTCGTTTTTAATTCGCAAAACCAATGGAAATATTTTGAGAAATTGGATGCTGTTCCGCTGGTGCGACGCTGTGGTTGGGCCGTGGGACCAGTGTTGGGCCAATCGAGAGAGAACTTCACTCCCAAATGTGCTGCCCCATATCTGGGAATACTTGATCCTGACAGTGTGGCATGAGAAAGTATTCAATACCTAGTACTAATCCGAACCCTCGTGGAATTGGTCTATTTGATTAATAAGCCAATTCCACGCAATAAAATAGTATAATACCTAATGCTAATCCTCACCTGCGATTGGTCTATTATTGTTCTGTGCTATAAATTATTATAATACTTAATGCTAACCTACTTTTTGAGGGGTTTTGATAAATAAAGTTAACTCTGGTTTCTTTAAGAAGTGCGTTATTGTGAATCCTACCTTGTATTGGGGGTAAATTCACTCACGTTCACCCAGAATCCTTACTGACCTACATTGGGTTCTGATTCTGCAGTGACTCAAGTTT
Source organism: Mobula hypostoma (assembly GCF_963921235.1). Taxonomy (NCBI): domain Eukaryota; kingdom Metazoa; phylum Chordata; class Chondrichthyes; order Myliobatiformes; family Myliobatidae; genus Mobula; species Mobula hypostoma. The sequence continues at coordinate 48,137,264 of NC_086129.1, forward strand.
AAAATGTTCATGCTTGCTTTCAAATCACATGCTTGACTCCCTAACTCTGACCCCACCTCGGCTATGCAGCGTTGACCCTCTGGAACCACAGGCCATTCGTTCAGCTGCTGGAACAGAAATAGAACCTGCTGAAATAAAAACTGGAAATGCTGGAAAGACACAACAGATCAGACCATGTCTCTGGAGAAAAAAAAAGTTATATTTTGGGTCAGTAATTCTACTGTTGTTGGTTTGCACTGTCAGCAATATATTGTAATCACACAGGATTCCCTAAAAATGAGGCTAATTAAAGACTGGTACTTTGTTGGAACGCAGGAAGAAACAGGAGCATCTAGAGAAAGGCCACATGGTCACGGGGAGAATGTACAAATTCCTTGCAGACAGCGGTGGGAATTGAACCTGGGAAGCTAGCGCTAACCAGAACACTACCATGCCACCCCGACCTTAATTCCCTCAAACCGTTAGGAAATCTAAAGACTGGATGATGATAATGGCCCTGAAAACTTGGTTTCTTGCAATTTATATTCTTTGCTGTGAAGATTAATTTCTAATAACCACTTTTTCCTATCTCAATACTATTATTTAAACAGTGACATCGGCAGGAAAACGTTGGTGGGTCCAAAAAGAACTGGAATAAGATCGACACAGATCGTCGTTGACACTTGGGTAATTGACTATCATTTCACACATAAGAACATAAGAAATGGGAGCAGGAGTCGGCCATCAAGCCTGCCCTGCCATTCAATAAGATCATGGCTGATTTGACCATGGACTCATCTCCACCTCACTGCCTTTTCCCCATAACCCTTAATTCCCCTACTATGCAAAAATCTATCCAACCTTGTTTTAAATATATTTACTGAGGTAGCCTCCATTACCTCATTGGGCAGAGAATTCCACAGATTCACCACTCTCTGGGAAAAGCAGTTCCTCCTCATCTCCGTCCTAAATCTACTCCCCTGAATCTTGAGGTACTCCCCCGAACCTTGAGGCTATGCCTCCTCGTTCTAGTCTTACTTACCAGTGGAAACAACTTTCCTGCCTCTATCTTATCTAACCCTTTCATAATTTTATATGTTTCTACAAGATCTCCTCTCATTCTCCTGAATTCCAGTGAGTACAGTCCCAGGCAACTCAATCTCTCCTCATAGTCTAATCCCCTCAACTCGAGTCAACCTGGTGAACCTCCTCTGCACTGCCTCTAAAGCCAGTATATCCTTCCTCAAGTAAGGAGACCAGAACTGCACACATTACTCCAGGTGTGGCCTCACCAGTACCCTGTACAGTTGCAGCATGACCTCCCTGCTCTTGAATTCAATCCCTCTAGCAATGAAGGCCAACATTCCATTTGCTCTCTTGATAGCCCATTGCACCTGCAAATCAACTTTTTTGCGATTCATGCACATTTCACCATTTAAATAATAATCTGCTCTTCTATTATTCCTTCCAAAGTGGACGATCTCACATTTACCAACATTGTACTCCATCTGCCAGACCTTTGCCCACTCACTTATCCTATCTATATCTCTCTGTAGACTCTGCGTATCCTCTGTACAATTTGCTTTTCCACTCAATTTAGTGTCATCAGCAAACTTAGATGCACTACACTTGGTCCCTGCCTCCAGATTGTTAATGTATATCGTGAACAGTTGCGAGCCCAGAACCGACCCCTGCAGCACACCACTCTCCACTGATTATGATATTTTACATTGAATGCTTAGAGATGATTGGCGCAATAAAGCAGTGGTTCGAGCTACCACCTGGCAGCTCCATTGATGCAGGTTCCCTGCCAACCGTCTCTGTGGAGTTTGCATGTTCTCCCTCTGACTGCCGGTTTTCCCCGGTGTCCTTGTTTCGTCCCACACCCCAAAGGTGTGCTGGTTGGTAGGTTGGCCAGTGTGAGTGGGTGGTTGGGAAATTAGGGTGGAACTGATAGATTGCAGGGGATTAAGTGAGGGGATCAAAGTTCAAAGCAAATTTATCACAGTGTGTATCTGCTACCATATACAACCTTGTGATTCATTTTCTGAAAGGTATTTTGTAGGGGGAGGAAATACAACAATTTATGAAAAACTATTAAGTAATGAGACAGACAAACAACCAACGTACAAAAGAAGACAAACTGCAAATAAAACATAATATTGGGAACAAGAGTCTGTAGGTCTTAGTTCAGAGTAATGGTGAGTGAAGTTAGCCACACTGTTTCAGGAGCCTGATGGTTGAGGGGTAATAACTGTTCCTGAACCTGGTGGTGTGGGACCTGGGGCTCCTTTACTGAGAAACTGCAAGGATAAAAAAAAACCATTATGGGAGTCATATACAAGCCTCCAAATAGTAGCCAAAATGTGGGGTTCAGATTCCAAAGGGAGCTGGAAAGCGCATGTAATAAAGGTAATGATACAATTGTATGGGGAACTTCAATATGCAAGGGAATTGGGAAAATCAGGTTCGTGTCGGATTGCAAGAAAGGGAATTTGTTGAATGCCTACGGGATGGCTTTTTAGAGCAGCTTGTGCTTGAGCCTACTTGGGGAAAGGCTATCTTAGATTGGGTATTGTTTAATAACCCAGATTTTATTCGGGAGTTTAATGCAAAGGAACTCTTAGGAGGCAGTGATCATAATATGTCCCACGGAAGAAGTTGTTTGCAAATGTCAGGGGTAGTCAACCGTGGCTGACAAGGGAAGTTAAGGACTGGATAAAAGCCAAGGAAAGGGCATATAAGGTAGCAAAAGTGACTGGAAAGTTGGATGATTAGGAGGTTTTAAAAGTTCAACAAAAAGGCAACTGAAGTAGCTATAAGGGAAAAGATGAAACATGAGGGCAGAGTAGTCAATAATTATATAGCAGGATGCTAAAAGTTTTCTCAGTTATAGAAAGAGTGAAATGGAGGTGAGAGTTGATATTGGACCACTGGAAAGTGATGTTGGTGAGGCAGTAATGGGGAACAAAGAAATGGCAGATGAACTTAATAAGTACTTTGTTTCAGTCTTCACTATGGAAGACACTAGCAGTGTGCCGGAGATCCATGAGTGTCAGGGAGCAGGAGTGAGTGCCATTGCTATTACAAAGGAAAATGTGCAAGGCAAACTGAAAGGTTTTAAGGTGGATAAGTCACCTGGACCAGATGGACTACATCCCAGAGTCCTGAGAGAGGTTGCTGAAGAGATAACGGATGCACTGGTCATGATCTTCAAGAATTGTTTGATTCTGATATGGTCCTGGAGGACTGGAAGACTATAAATGTCACTCCATTCTTTAAGAAAGGAAGGCAAAAGAAAGAAGATTATAGGCCACAAAGGAGAAAACCTGCAGATACTGGAAATCTAAGCAAAACGTACAAAATGCTGGAGGAACTCAGCAGGCCAGGCAGCATCTGTGGAAAAAAGTACAGTCGACGTTTCAGTCCTTTGGCAGGACTGGAGAAAAAAAGATGGAGTAGGTTTAAAAGGTGGGGGAGGGGAGAGAGAAACACAAGGTGATAAGTGAAACCTGAAGGGGGAAGGGGGAAGTAATGAGCTGGGAAGTTGATTGGTGAAGGAGATACAGGGCTGGAGAAGGGGGAGTCTGATAGGAGAGGACAGAAGGCCATGGGAGAAAGAAAAGGTGGGAAGGGAAGCACCAGAGGGAGACAATGGGCAGAAAGGAGATAAGGTGAGAAGGAAAAGGGGATGGGAAGTGGTGAAGGAGAGGGAGGAGTGGAGGGCATTACTGGAAGTTTGAGAAATCAATGTTCATGCCATCAATTATAGGCCAGTTAGCCTAACCTCGGTGGTTGGGAAAGTTTGGCCCCGGAGGAGTGCTGTTTGTCTGAATTTACAAACGTTTGTATGTGGTATGGTTGAATGACAGTTAAACTTGAACTTGATATCTTCAATAGGAATACAAGGCACCATTTCAAAGTTCCCCAAAATATGGTCCTCAGGGGTCAGTATTGGGACCGCTACTTTTCACATTGTTTGTCAATGATTTAGATAATGGAATTGATGGCTTTGTGGCAAAGTTTGTGGATGATATGAAGATAGGTGGAGGGGTAGGTAGTGCTGAGGAAGCAATGTGATTGCAGTAGGACTTAGACAAATTGGAAGAATGGGCAAAAAGTGGCAGATGGATTACAGTGCTGGGAAATGTATGATAATGCATTTTGGTAAAAGGAACAATAGTGCAGCATCGGTCGCGGGGAATGAACAGTCAGTGTTTCAGGCCAAGATCCTGGTCATTCATTGCCATAGAGGCTGCCTGACCTGCTGAGTTCCTCCAGCATTTTGTGTGTCTTGCTCTGCATTTCCAGCTTCTGTGGAATCTCTAGTGTCTCTGATGGTATGTGTTTCCTCCAGGTGTTCCGGTGCACTCCCGCGTTCCAAAGGTTACGGTTGGGTCTGTTCCTGACCTGAGCGCATTGTGCCCAAGAGCAGAAGGTAACTGTTCCAGCATTTTAACTTTAACTTGCTAGTGGTGCTTGAGGTAGAAGTGCTAATGTTGTTCAAGTGTCTGATGATGTTTAAGGCTTGGATTTCTCTCAGTGGTCAGAAAATGCAGCAGCCAAAATTCTTTGTGAGATGGCTGTGGAGATCTGGAGGGTTTTTACATATAAAGCGATTGTGTCAGGTCGTGAAGCGTTGGTGTTGAGGATAGTGATTTAAACTGCGAGTTGTAGATGATGGTGCCAAGTGAGAGCTGGGTTCCTATTATCTGCTGTTAAAATAATGGGGTAGTTGTCCCTTATGGTGCCTTTGTCAGGTTAATATTGAGCCCTGACCCAGGTCATATTTGAATCAATTTCTCTGATGACTTCTCGTGCTATTCACTTGTTAAATATTCAGTTCTGAAAACATGACAAATATTGTGGACATGGAGAGGAGTCTAGGACCAGAGCCAAATAGCCTCTGACAACCAAGTCCAGCTCCTGGCCTTCACGTGTAGCTTAGCTACGAAGCCCGGAGGAACTGTTTTTACTTACAGGAGAAGAGGCAAAGGCAGGTCACTGGCACCTTAAAACTAGTCGCTTCAGACAGGTGGAGCTTGTCAGCCATGGTGCTAGCTCATCTAGGAGAAGGAAAACTCTTGACCTTGCGGTAATACCCATTCACGTGGAAAGCTTTCGGGCATAAACCCTGATGAAAAATCTGGAGCTGGAGTCTCTAGAACGGTCCTGTGTTGAGATTAACACTGACTGGCATCTCCTGTGACGCTGTTGGTAGCAAACTGTATCGGTCTCTGCCACTCCTTTGGGTTCATCAGATATGTGGAGCTTGCTACCTGGGCCACAGCTTGCTCTCCATATCATTCTGCCCAGGTTGCGTATCTAGACAACTAGGACGCAATATCCATGGAGGACTCGCTGGGACCAGAGGGCACAACCTCAGAATGGAGCAGGAGCAGGCCATCTGGCCCATCGATCCTGCTCCACCATTCAATAAGAAATAGAGGGAAGTCCCTTTAGAATAGAGAAGAGGAGGAATTACTTCAGCCAGGGGGTGTTGAGTCTGTGGAGTTCATTGCCACAAAGAGTGGTGGAGACAAGTCAGTGGGTATATGTACAGTCGAGATTGATAGGTTCCAGATTGGTAAGGGGTCAAGGGTTATGGGGCAAAGGCAGAAGAATAAGGTTGGGAAGAGGACAGAAAGGGCATTGAGTGAATAGCTCAGTAGACGTGATGGGCTGAATGTCCTGCTTGGACTCCTATATCTTCTGAGCAAAGTCTAGTGAGATTGCCAGCACACTTGTGCACATGGTCAGACACCAATCCATCCCATCTGTGTAGTCAACCTCCTCATCCTGCTGAGGTGTTGGGTTACTGTAGCAAGCTGCAGTGAAAAGCATTTGTTTTGCCTGCCATCCAGACTGATCATTCCATGTAGAGGTACATCAAACCAGCAACAAACAAAAAGATACAGTGTCTAGTGTTACATTTACACAGAGAGTGCACTACAGGAAGGCACAGGCCCCAATAAGGTAGATTTGGAGATCAAGAGTTCACCTTTTAGTGTTTGAGAGGTCCATTCAAGAGTCTGATAACTGTGGGACGGAAGCTGTCCTTGTTCTTTCAGGCTTTTGTATCTTCTGCCCAATTGTGAAGAGGGTGGGGGTGTACAGGTCCTTGATTACGTTGGCCGTTTTCCTGAAGCAGTGGGAAATGTCATCAGACTTAGTAGAGGGGAGGTTGGGTTTTGTGATAGATTGGGCTGTGTTCACAGCTCAGCGATTCCTTGCGGCCTTGAACACTTGCCACGCCCAGCAATGATGCATCTGAATAGGATGCTTTCAATGATGCTTCAGTAAGATTTGGGCTTTGCTCCAGCTGTATCTATGGAGTGCAGTGTGTTCCCAGTGTACCTCAACCACACAGATGCTGACCCAGTAAAAGTCAATCGAGTACTCTGCCTCCTGTTAAGTTTCACACTGTATGGAGTACCCAGACTGACTGTGCCTCCCTTGAGTTATGAAAATATACAAAAACCTACAGTGCTATACAGGCCCTTCGGCCCACAGTGCTATACAGGCCCTTCGGCCCACAGTGCTGTGCCAAACATGTACTTACTTTAGAAATTACCTAGGGTTATCCATAACCCTCTATTTTTCTAAGCTCCATGTACCTATCCAAAAGTCTCTTAAAAGACCCCATTGTATCTGCCTCCACCACCGTCACTGGTAGCCCATTCCACGCACTCACCACTCTCTGCGTAAAAAAACTTACCTCTGACATCTCCTCTGTATCTACTCCCCAGCACCTTAAACCTGTGTCCTCTTATGGCAACCATTTCAGCCCTGGGAAAAAGCTTCTGTCTATCCACACGATCAATGCCTCTCATCATCTTATACACCTCTATCAGGTCACCTCTCATCCTCTGTCGCTCCAAGGAAAAAAGGCTGAGTTCACTCAACCTATTCTCATAAGGCATGCTCCCCAATCCAGGCAACATCCTTGTAAATCTCCTCTGCACCCTTTCTATGGTTTCCACATCCTTCCTGTAGTGAGGCGACCAGAACTGAGCACAGTACTCCAAGTGGGGTCTGACCAGGGTCCTATATAGCTGTAACATTACCTCCCTGCTCCTAAATTCAATCCCACGATTGATGAAGGCCAATACACCATATGCTTTCTTAACCACAGAGTCAACCTGTACAGCAGCTTTGAGTGCCCTATGGACTCAGACCCCAAGATCCCTCTGATCCTCCACACTGCCAAGTGTCTTACCATTAATACTATATTCTGCCATCTTATTTGACCTACCAAAATGAACCACTTCACACTTTTTTGGGTTGAACTCCATCTGCCATGCATGGGGTACCTTATCAAATGCCTTGCTGAAATCCATATACACTACATTTAGTGTATACTTGGGGGTATGGTATTGATGTGGATAGAGAATTGGTTGGCAGACAGGAAACAAAGAGTGGGAATAAACGGGACCTTTTCAGAATGGCAGGCGGTGACTAGTGGGGTACCGCAAGGCTCAGTGCTGGGACCCCAGTTGTTTACAATATATATTAATGACTTAGACGAGGGAATTAAATTCAGCATCTCCAAGTTTGCGGATGACACGAAGCTGGGCAGTAGTGTTAGCTGTGAAGAGGACGCTAAGGAGGATGCAGGGTGACTTGGATAGGTTAGGTGAGTGGGCAAATTCATGGCAGATGCAATTTAATGTGGATAAATGTGAGGTTATCCACTTTGGTGGCAAGAACAGGAAAACAGATTATTATCTGAATGGTGGCCAATTAGGAGAAGGAGACGTGCAACGAGATCTGGGTGTCATTATACACCAGTCATTGAAAGTGGGCATGCAGGTACAGCAGGCGGTGAAAAAGGCGAATGGTATGCTGGCATTCATAGCAAGAGGATTCGAGTACAGGAGCAGGGAGGTAGTACTGCAGTTGTATAAGTCCTTAGTGAGACCACATCTGGAGTATTGTGTGCAGTTTTGGTCCCCTAATCTGAGGAAAGACATTCTTGCCATAGAGGGAGTACAAAGAAGGTTCACCAGATTGATTCCTGGGATGGCAGGACTTTCATATGATGAAGGACTAGATCGACTAGGCTTATACTCTCTGGAATTTAGAAGATTGAGGGGGGATCTTATTGAAACGTATAAAATCCTGAAGGGATTGGACAGGCTAGATGCAGGAAGATTGTTCCCGATGTTGGGGAAGTCCAGAAAGAGGGGTCACAGTTTGAGGATAAAGGGGAAGCCTTTTAGGACCGAGATGAGGAAAAACTTCTTCACACAGAGAGTGGTGAATCTGTGGAATTCTCTGCCACAGGAAACAGTTGAGGCCAGTTCATTGGCTATATTTAAGAGGGAGTTAGATAAGGCCCTTGTGGCTAAAGGGATCGGGGGTATGGAGAGAAGGCAGGTACAGGGTTCTGAGTTGGATGATCAGCCATGATCGTACTGAATGGTGGTGCAGGCTCGAAGGGCCGAATGGCCTACTCCTGCACCTATTTTCTATGTCTCTATCTGCTGCTCTACCTTCATCAACGTGTTTAGTCACATCCTCTTTCTTAATGTTTAGATGCTCAAGCTTTTCAATCTGCTGTAAGTCATCCCTACAATCACCAAGATCCTTTTCCATAGTGAATACTGAAGCAAAGTATTCATTAAGTACATCTGCTATCTCCTCCGGTTCCATACACACTTTCCCACTGTCGCACTTGATGTGTCTGATTCTTTCATGTCTTACCCTCTTGGTCTTCAGATACTAGTAGAATAGCTTGGGGTTTTCTTTACTCCTGCTCGCCAAGGCCTTCTCATGGCCCCTTCTGGCTCTCTTAATTTCATTCCCAGACTCCTTCTTGCTAGCCTTATAATCTTCCAGATCTCTGTCATTACCTAGTATTTTGAACCTCGCATAAGCTTTTCTTCTTGATGAGGTTTTCAACAGCCTTTGTACACCACGGTCCCTGTACCCAACCATCCTTTCCCTGTCTCATTGGAACATACCTATGCAGAACGCCACGCAAATATCCCCTGAACGTTTGCCACATTTCAGCCATACATTTCTGCATCACTGTCTGGTATGGAGGGGCTACTGCACAGGACTGAAAGAAGCTGCAGAAGGTTGTAAATCTAGTCAGCTCAATCTTGGGTACTAGCCTACAAAGTACCCAGGACATCTTTAGGGAGCGGTGTCTCAGAAAGGCAGCACGTAATACATGCCCTTTTCTCACTGTTACCATCAGGCAGAAGGTACAGAAGCCTGAAGGCACACACTCAGCGATTCAGGAACAGCTTCTTCCCCTCTGCCACCCGATTCCTGAATGGACATTGAAGCTTTGGACACTACCTCACTTTTTTTTAATATACAGTATTTCTGTTTTTACACATTTTTTAATAATCTATTCAATATATGTAATTGATTTACTTGTTTATTTATTATTGTTTTATTTTATTTTTTTTCTCTCTGCTAGATTATCTATTGCATTGAACTGCTGCTGCTAAGTAAACAAATTTCACGTCACATGCCGCTGATGATAAATCTGATTCTGAGAACATCTGTTACCAATTTATGCTTTCAAGTTCCTGCCTGATTGCTTCATATTTCCCCTTACTCCAATTAAATGCTTTCCTAACTTGTTTGTTCCTATCCCTCTCCAATGCTATGGTAAAGTAGATAGAATTAAGACCATAAGATATAGGAGCTGAAGTAGGCCATTCGGCCCATTGAGTCTGCTCCACCATTCAGTCATGGGCTGATCCAATTCTTCCAGCCATCCTCACTCCCCTGCCTTCTCCCCATACCCTTTGATGCCCTGGCTAATCAAGAACCTATCTATCTCTGCCTTAAATGCACCCAGTGACTTGGCCTCCACAGCCGCTCGTGGCCAAATTCCGCAGATTTACCACCGTCTGAATAAAGTAATTTCTCTGCATCTCTGTTCTAAATGGATGTCCTTCAATCCTGAAGTCATGCTGTCTTGCCCTGGACTCCCCTACCATGGGAAATAACTTTGTCATATCTAATCTGTTCGGGTCTTTTAACATTCAGAATGTTTCTATGAGATCCCCCCTCTTTCTCCTGAACTCCAAGGAATACAGCCCAAGAGCTGCCAGACATTCCTCATACGGTAACCCTTTCATTCCTGGAATCATTCTCGTAAATCTTCTCTGAACCCTCTCCAATGTCAGTATATCCTTTCTAAAATAAGGAGCCCAAAACTGCACACAATACTCCAAGTGTGGTCTCACGGGTGCCTTATAGAGCCTCAACATCACATCCCTGCTCTCATATTCTATACCTCTAGAAATGAATGCCACTAGAAATTGTGATCACCATCTCCAAAATGCTCTCCCACTGAGAGATCTGACACCTTAACCAGGTTCATTTCCCAATACCAGATCAAGTACAACCTCTCCTTTAGTTGGCTTAATTACATATTGTGTCAGGAAACCTTCCTGAACACACCAAACAAACTCCACTCCATCTAAACCCCTTGCTCTAGGGAGATGCCAGTCGATATTTGGGAAATTAAAATCTCCCACCACGACAACCCTGTTATTATTATACCTTTCCAGAATCTGTCTTCCTATCTGTTCCTCGAATTCCCTGTTACTATTGGGTGGTCTATAAAAAACACACCCAGTAGAGTCATTGACTCCTTCCTGTTTCTAACTTTCATCCACAGAGACTCAGTAGACATCCCTCCATGGCTTCCTCCTTTTCTGCAGCCGTGACACCATCTCTGATCAACAGTGCCATGCCCCCACCTCTTTTGCCTCCCTCCCTGTCCTTTCTGAAACATCTAAAGCCTGGCTCTCTGAGTAACCATTCCTGCCCCTGAACCATCCAAGCCACAACATCATAGCTCCAAGTACTAATCCATGCTCTAAGCTCATCCACTTTGTTCATGATGCTTCTTGCATTACAATAGACACATCTCAAACCATCCGTCTGAGCATATCCCTTCTCTATCACCTGTCTGTCTTCCCTTTTGCACTGTCTCCAAGCCTTCTCAAAATGTGAGCCATCCGCCTCTTCCCCAGTCTCTTAAGTTCGGTTCCCCCCCCCCCAACCAGCAATTCTAGTTTAATCTCTCCCCAGATTAGCCTTAGCAAACCTCCCTGCCAGGATATTGGTCCCCCTCAGATTCCATCCTTTTTGTACAGGTCACTCCTGCCCCAAAAGAGGTCCCAATGATCCAGAAATCTGAATCCCTGCCCCCTGCTCCAATCCCTCAGCCACGCATTTATCCTCCACCTCACTCTATTCCTATACTCACTGTCACGTGGCACAGGCAGTAATCCTGAGATTACTACCTTTGAGGTCCTACTTCTCAACTTCCTTCCTAACTCCCTGTAGTCTGTTTTCAGGACCCCCTCCCTTTTCCTACCTATGTCGTTGGTACCAATATGTACCACGACCTCTGGCTATTCACCTTCCCACTTCAGAATATCATGGACACAATCAGAAACATCCCAGACCCTGGCACCAGGGAGGCAACTACCATCCGAGTGTCTTTCCTGCATCCACAGAATCGCCTGTCTGACCCCCTAACTATAGAGTCCCCTATCACTACTGCCATCCTCTTCCTTTCCCTACCCTTCTGAGCCACAGGGTCAGACTCTGTGCCAGAGGTGTAGCCACTGTTGCTTCCCCCAGGTAGGCCATCTCCCCCCAACAGTACTCAAACATAAGACAAAGGAGCAGAAATCAGCCATTCGGCCCATCATGTCTGCTCCGCCATTTTATCATGAGCTGATCCATTCTCCCATTTAGTCCCACTCCCCCGCCTTCTCACCATAACCTTTGATACCCTGGCTACTCAGATACCTATCAATCTCTGCCTTAAATACACCCAATGACTTGGCCTCCACTGCCGCCCGTGGCAACAAATTCCATAGGTTCACCACCCTCTAGCTAAAAAAATTTCTTCACAGGAGTACTTATTGTTAGGGGTACAGCCACAGGGGTGCTCTCTTGCATCTGACTCCTGCCCTTCCCTCTCCTGACTGACACCCACCTATCTGTCTCCTGAGGCCCTGGTTGTGACTACCTGCCTGTAGCTCCTCTCTATCACTTCCCCACTTGCCCTGACTAGACGAAGATCATCGAGCTGTATCTCCAGTTTCCTAACACGGTCCCTAAGGAGCTGCAGCTCAACGCACCTGACACAGATGTGGGAGGCTGGGAGTCTCCTGGACTTCCCACATCTGACACCCAGTACAGAACACCGGCTTCACAGACATACTTCCTGTTCCTATTCCTCACAGGTAACTTACCTGGCCTTGACCTGTTATTGCGGAAGCCCAGAGCCCTACCACTCTGTCTCAGATCTCTCCGTCGATGACCACTCTGCTGGGCAGTGTCTCCCTTTTATGTCTGAACCTTCCCTGCTATCTAACTCAGGACTGGTGCTCTGGTTATAGCCACTGATAGGCCACATACAATGGCCTAGCACTCTCAAATCTCCCTTTTTAAATAACTGCCACCAACCTGCAAGAAATCCCTCAGTGCATGAACTAACATAGGTCGTGGTAGGGCTGAGACAACTGTTTTTCTGTTTGGTTTAGCAGAGCTTTATCTCCTTCCTTTTACTTTTCTGCTGATTTGCTCCTCTCCCACCCCGTTAGACTATTGTGGCCTTTGGCTGAGGTTGACTACCAGTGATAGTTTCCCCAGCAGTGCAGTGTCTCATGCCATTAAATGGCAGAATAATATAATTGTTGGCTGCATACCAAACGCACACCAGAGAGACTTCTGGAGATGGCAATCTCCAGAGTAGACAGTCAACATTTTGGGTTGAGACCCTTCATCGGGATGGGAAAGGAAGGGGGAAGAAGCCAGATGCCCTCTTCCTTTCTAGTCATGATGAAGGATTCTCAGCCTGTTTACTCTTTTCCATAGATGCTGCCTGACCTGCTGAATTCCTCCAGCATTTTGTGTGTGATTTCTTTCTGAATCTCATTTTAATGTTTACATCTTGTCCTGTTTTTCAGGTTGTTTGTAACTGAGCAGCACAAATTCCACAGGGACTTTTGAGTGCTGGTTCCTCATCAGAGTTGCAACTAACAGCTTCGCTCCTGGTCTTTCTCACCAGGGAGACAATGAGTCAGGAGGAATTTAACTCAGCCGCTGTACCTCTTTGTGCGGAGGACGTGCAGGGAGATGGTCGTTGGAAATCATTGGTAAGGATGGCTACCCCCTTTCCATGGACAGGTGGGGCTTTGAACGGAGCTCAGTCTGTCCACCACGCACAAGTAATTCTTTGGAATACTTTGTCAGCTGCAGGAATGGAGTGGGGGTGGGCCATTCAGGCCTTGAAGCCCATTCTTCCATTCAATATGACCTTCTGCTGCTTCTTTGCCCTACTGGGTCCCTCACTTACTCAAACTTGCAGATTAAGGAGATCAGATCTTATCTATTGGCTGTGGTTCCCCATAACTCCTCTCATAAACTTGTGTTCTTCTCTGCCTTACAAGGTTGTGAGCCTCAGTCACTGAGTTCATTCAGACCAGAGATCGAAAACTTTCTGGATGTTAAAGGAATCAGGCAGAATAGGGAATGGAAAATGGATAGATCTGCAATAAGTAACACACACAAAATACTGGAGGATCTGAGCAGGTCTGGTAGCATCTGTGGAAATGAATAAACAGTTGATGTTTTGGGCCAAGACTGATGAGACCTGATGAAGGGTGTCTATCTGACATATAGACTATTTATTTCTCTCCATATATGCTTTCTGACCTGCTGAGTTCCTCCAGCACTTTGTGTGTGTGTGTCTCTCAAGATTTCCAGCATCTTCAGAATCACTTACATTTCAAGTTTATCATCATCTGACTGTACATATATACAAACAGATGAAACAATGTTCCTCTGGACCACAGTGCACCCACAATACATATATCACAGACAGCACAATAAATAAAATTACCATAAATATGTGAATAAAATATGATTCAAAATGCTTGCAGCATAGGTAAACAAATCAATCATGATTGTGTTGAGTGTCTGGACTGATGAGGGGACCAAGTGGTCGACTGCTGACATTATTTTCTTACAGCACCCTTGGCCTTGTGCAGCTGAGGACTTAGTGAATTAACCTCTCTTCTTTTTGGTGACTTGAAGATAATCGTAAAGCCTTTATGTTGGTGTTGCAATTTCAGTGAGTTTCTTTCCCGTTGCAGCACAGTCGGTTTGTCTTGGACTGCAAGGACAAGGAGCCAGATGTTCTGTTTGTGGGGGACTCCATGGTACAGCTGTTACAGCAATACGAGGTGTGTATCTCCACTCTGCCGTCCCGTCCCGAGAATGTGGTCTGAGAACTAAAAGTCCAAAGTGTAGTCTGACATCTGCACGAGTCCGTGTGTTCCCATCTGCCACTTCTCAGCCCAGTTCATTCAGGAGAACTTCTTCGGGCAGTATTTTAACAAATGCAGCAGACGGAACAGGGTTGCAGTTCAGGATTTGAGTTGAGGGAAAGATTTTTTTTGTGGCAGTTTTCATTGCTGTGCCATGATTGAACTTAATTATGTAAAAGTGCTCGATAAAGTAGCAGAAATTATACATTGGAGTAAGGGCAATTTTGCAGAACAGAAATGATTTAACAAAACAAAATGGAAATGGCTTCCTTGAGGCAGGAGAGGCAGTTATGGAAATTCAGGGGATTTGTGCTAAATGATCCCACTTGTGGTAAACATTGATATTTTCCTCTGAGTACAGGTACCTGGTATCACCTTCCTGCAGGAACATGCAGACTTTGGTTGGAGTGAGAAGAATTGAACTCTATTTTGCTTCAAATTAAATATTTCTTCTTGCTGTTTACCAAAGAATAATCTAGCAGAGGGTGTACATCTCAAATGAGTTTCCAGATTTGGGAACAGCTTCCTTCCAACTGTGATAAGACTGCTGAACGGATCCTGACCCGAATCTGGGCCGCACCCTCCAAATATCCGGACCTGCCGCTCGGTTTTTTTGCACTACCTTACTTTCCTTTTTCTATTTATGATAAATAATTTACATTTTTAATATTTACTATCGATTTGTACTCCAGGGAGCACGAAACGCAGAATCAAGTATCGCTGTGATGATTGTATGCTCTAGTTTCAATTGTTTGGTGACAATAAAGTATAAAGTAAAATGCAGCAGGTGCAGGAAGTCCAACATCAAAAAAGAAAATGCCTTTAGTTTCAGCATGTTAGGCAGTATCTTTGGAGATAGAAATAGCCGATATTTTGTGTATCTATTTGATATGAAAAGCGATTGACCTGCAAGTTGACTCTTTTGCTCTGTCCATGGATAGTGTCTGGCATGCTGAATATTTCTTTTTAGTGCAATATTTGTACTTTTATTCCACTATTCTTCATTCAGAGGGTAGTGCAAGTGTGAATCAAGGTACCAGCGGAAGTGGTGGATGCCATTTTGATTACAACAATTAAAAGAAGATCGAAAGATGGATGGGAGGGGCATGGTATGATCCAGGTGTTGGTCAGTGTGACTAGGCAGAAAAAGTTTGTCATGAACTAGATGGGCTGAAGAGCCTTTTTCTGTGCTTTAGTGCTTTATGACACTGTTTCCATTTCTAGTGCTATGGAGTAACTCCATTGAGCAAAGAGAACACAAGTTTAAGCACCTCTTTAGTGGTACATCCTGCTGGCTTTGTTTCAAATAAGTCAGACTTACTCAGCTCTTGTCTGACATGGCATGCATTTAAGTTGATCCACAAACCAGCAGATTGAACTGCTGTGCTCTCTGTCTGTTGCAATAGATCTGGAGGGAGCTGTTCTCACCACTTCATGCCCTCAACTTTGGCATTGGTGGAGATACCACAAGGCACGTTCTGTGGAGGTTGGAGAATGGGGAATTGGAAAACATTAAACCTAAGGTAAGGGGGAGAGAAATAATCCCAACCAGTTCAAACTCACCTGGAAGCTCATGGAATTATATTAAAGAGTTTAGCAACTTTTGAGCTTAATGACTGCTTGCAAAATGCTGCTGTGCAAACAACACACATCAAAAGTTGTTGGTGAACGCAGCAGGCCAGGCAGCATCTCTAGGAAGAGGTGCAGTCGACGTTTCAGACTAACGTCCTGACAAAGGGTCTCGGCCTGAAACGTCGACTGTACCTCTTCCTGGAGATGCTGCCTGGCCTGCTGCGTTCACCAGCAACTTTGATGTGTGTTGCTTGAATTTCCAGCATCTGCAGAATTCCTCGTGTTTGCTGCTATGCAAACATTAGTTTCTTATGCTAATCTCTGTGAAGTCAGAGGCACACATCACGGAAATAGGGCTTTTGGCTCTACTGGACCATGCTCAACAAGATTGCCACTGTTGACCTATGTATGGTCCATATCCCCATATCCTTCTAACCTGGTGACATGATACAGCATAGAAACAAGCCCTTTGGTCCAACTCCTCCGTGCTGACCAAGATCCCCATCTAAGGGAGTTGTGTTTGACCCATATCCATCTCAACCTTTTCTTTTTAAAGATTAGCTTTATTTGTCAAATGTACACCAAAACATACATTGTTTTGTGTCAACAACCAACACAGTCTGAGGATGTGCTGGGGGTAGCCCACAGGTGTTACCGTGCATCCAGTGCCAACATACATGCCCAAAACTTCCCAAACCTAACTGTACTTATTTTAGAATGTGGGAAGAAGCCGATGCGGTCACAGGGAGAATGTACAAACTCGTTACAGACAGCAGTGGGAATTGAACACAGAGCAGTGACTCTGCAAAGCATTAAGCTAACCACTGTTACCATACTGCCCGTTCCTATCAATGTACCAGTCCACTGTGGTTGATTCGTAACTGCTTCCTCAATTTGGAATGGACAGTAAATGCTAACATTACTTGTGAAGTCTGTATTCTGTATGTTCTGTGTTCTATTATTGGTTCCTTTTATACCACATTGATGTACTAAAGTACAGGATGATCTGTCTGCAGGTTATGCAGATAAAAGCTTTTCACTCTTGGTATGCATCAGTTTCAACATTTTAAGACGAATTTGGATAAGTACATGGATGGGAGGGGTTCGGAGGGCTATGGTCCAGGTGTGGGTCGATGGGACCAAGCAGATTAACCGTTTGGCATCGACTAGATGGGCCAAAGAGCCTGTTTCTGTTTTGTAGTTTTCTATGACTCTGTGACAATGACATACTAAGTACCAGATAGAATAGATTAGAAACATAGAAAACCTACAGCACAATACAGGCCCTTCGGCCCACAAAGTTGTGCTGAACATGTCCCTACCTTAGAAATTACAAGGCTTACCTATAGCCCTCTATTTTTCAAAGCTCCATGTACCTATCCAAAAGTCTCTTAAAAGACCCTATCATATCCGCCTCCACCACCATTGCTGGCAGCCCATTCCACGTACTCACCACTCTCTGCGTAAAAAAACTTACTCCTGACATCTCCTCTGTACCTACTCCCCAGCACCTTAAACCTGTGTCGTCTTGTGGCAACCATTTCAGCCCTGGGAAAAAGCCTCTGTCTATCCACACGATCAATGCCTCTCGTCATCTTATACACCTCTATCAGGTCACCTCTCATCCTCTGTCACTCCAAGGAGAAAAGGCTGAGTTCACTCAACCTATTCTCATAAGGCATGCTCCCCAATCCAGGCAACATCCTTGTAAATCTCCTCTGCACCCTTTCTATGGCTTCCACATCCTTCCTCCAGTGACGTGACCAGAACTGAGCACAGTACTCCCAAGTGTGGTCTGACCAGGGTCCTATATAACTGCAATATTACGATTGATGAAGGCCAATACACCGTATGCCTTCTTAATCACAGAGTCAACCTGCGCAGCTGCTTTGAGTGTCCTATGGACTTGAACCCCAAGATCCCTCTGATCCTCCACACTGCCAAGAGTCTGACCATTAATACTATATTCTGCCATCATATTTGACCTACCAAAATGAACCACCTCACACTTATCTGGGTTGAACTCCATCTGCCACTTCTCAGCCCAGTTTTGCATCCTATCAATGTCCCGCTGTAACCTCTGATAGCCCTCCACACTATCCACAACACCCCCAACCTTTGTGTCATCAGCAAACTTACTAACCCATCCTTCCACTTCCTCATCCAGGTCATTTATAAAAATCACAAAGAGTAGGGGTCCCAGAACAGATCCCTGAGGCACACCACTGGTCTCTGACCTCCATGCAGAATATGACCTGTCTACAACCACTCTTTGCCTTCTGTGGGCAAGCCAATTCTGAATCCACAAAGCAATGTCCCCTTGGATCCCATGCCTCCTTACTTTCTCAATAAGCCTTGCAGGGGGTACCTTATCAAATGCCTTGCTGAAATACACTACATCTATTGCTCTTCCTTCAGCAATATGTTTAGTCACATCCTCAAAAAATTCAATCAGGCTTGTAAGGCATGACCTGGCCTTGACAAAGCCATGCTGACTAGTCCTAATCACATTATACCTCTCCAAATGTTCATAAATCCTGCCTCTCAGGATCTTCTCCATCAACTTACCAACCACTGAGCTAAGACTCACTGGTCTATAATTTCCTGGGCTATCTCTACTCCCTTTCTTGAATAAAGGAACAACATCTGCAACCCTCCAATCCTCTGGAACCTCTCCCGTCCTCATTGATAATGTAAAGATCATCGCCAGAGGCTCAGCAATCTCCTCCCTTGCCTCCCACAGTAGCCTGGGGTACATCTCATCTGGTCCCGGTGACTTATCCAGCTTGATGCTTTCCGAAAGCTCCAGCACATCCTCTTTCTTAATATCTACATGCTCAAGCTTTTCAGTCTGCTGCAAGTCATCACTACAATCACCAAGATCCTTTTCCATAGTGAATACTGAAGCAAAGTATTCATTAAGTACCTCTGCTATTTCCTCTGTTTCCATACGCACTTTCCCAATGTCACACTTGATTGGTCCTATTCTTTCAGGTTTTATCCTCTTGCTCTTCACATACTTGTAGAATGCCTTGGGGTTTTCCTTAATCCTGCCCGCCAAGGCCTTCTCATGGCCCCTTCTGGCTTTCCTAATTTCCTCCTTAAGCTCCTTCCTATTGGCCTTCTAATCTTCTAGATCTGTAACATTACCTCGCTGTCTGAACCTTTTGTAAGCTTTTCTTTTCTTCTTGACTAGATTTATTACAACCTTTGTACACCACGGTTCCTGTACCCTACCATAACTTCCCTGTCTTCCCAGGGTTTAGATGGGGCAGAGTTTGTTAAGTGTGTCCAGGATGGATTCCTGTCACAGTATGTGGGCAGGCCGACTAGGGGGAATGCCATACTAGATCTAGTACTAGGTAATGAACCGGGTCAGGTCACAGATCTCTCAGTGGGTGAACATCTGGGGGACAGTGACCATCATTCCCTGGCCTTTAGCATTATCATGGAAAAGGATAGAATCAGAGAGGACAGGAAAATTTTTAATTGGGGAAGGGCAAATTATGAGGCTATGAGGCTATAAGGCTAGAACTTGCGGGTGTGAATTGGGATGGTGTTTTTGCAGAGAAATGTACTATGGACATGTGGTCGATGTTTAGAGATCTCTTGCAGGATGTTAGGGATAAATTTGTCCCGGTGAGGAAGATAAAGAATGGTAGGGTGAAGGAACCATGGGTGTCAAGTGAGGTGGAAAATCTAGTCAGCTGGAAGAAGGCAGCATACATGAGGTTTAGGAAGCAAGGATCAGATGGGTCTATTGAGGAATATAGGGTAGCAAGAAAGGAGCTTAAGAAGGGGCTGAGGAGAGCAAGAATGGGACATGAGAAGGCCTTGGCAAGTAGGGTAAAGGAAAACCCCAAGGCATTCTTCAATTATGTGAAGAAAAAAAGGATGACAGGAGTGAAGGTAGGACTGATTAGAGATAAAGGTGGGAAGATGTGCCTGGAGGCTGTGGAAGTGAGCGAGGTCCTCAATGAATACTTCTCTTTGGTATTCACCAATGAGAGGGAACTTGATGATGGTGAGGACAATATGAGTGAGGTTGATGTTCTGGAGCATGTTGATATTGAGGGAGAGGAGGTGTTGGAGTTGTTAAAATACATTAGGACGGATAAGTCCCCGGGGCCTGACGGAATATTCCCCACGAGGCTGGGGAAGGGATTGCTGAGCCTCTGGCTAGGATCTTTATGTCCTCGTTGTCCACGGGAATGGTACCGGAGGATTGGAGGGAGGCGAATGTTGTTCCCTTGTTCAAAAAAGGTAGTAGGGATAGTCTGGGTAATTATAGACCAGTGAGCCTTACGTCTGTGGTGGGAAAGCTGTTGGAAAAGATTCTTAGAGATGGGATCTCTGAGCATTTAGAGAATCATGGTCTGATCAGGGACAGTCAGCATGGCTTTGTGAAGGGCAGATCGTGTCTAACAAGCCTGATAGAGTTCTTTGAGGAGGTGACCAGGCATATAGATGAGGGTAGTGCAGTGGATGTGATCTATATGGATTTTAGTAAGGCACTTGACAAGGTTCCACACGGTAGGCTTATTCAGAAAGTTAGAAGGCATGGGATCCAGGGAAGTTTGGCCAGGTGGATTCAGAATTGACTTGCCTGCAGAAGGCAGAGGGTGGTGGTGGAGGGAGTACATTCAGATTGGAGGACTGTGACTAGTGGTGTCCCACAAGGATCTGTTCTGGAGCCTCTACTTTTCATGATTTTTATTAACGACCAGGATGTGGGGGTAGAGGGGTGGGTTGGCAAGTTTGCAGATGACACAAAGGTTGGTGGTGTTGTAGATAGTGTAGAGGATTGTCAAAGATTGCAGAGAGACATTGATAGGATGCAGAAGTGGGCTGAGAAGTGGCAGATGGAGTTCAACCCGGAGAAGTGTGAGGTGGTACACTTTGGAAGGACAAACTCCAAGGCAGAGTACAAAGTAAATGGCAGGATACTCGGTAGTGTGGAGGAGCAGAGGGATCTGGAGGTACATGCCTCACAGGTAGATAGGGTAGTTAAGAAAGCTTATGGGGTGTTAGCTTTCGTAAGTCAAGGGATAAAATTTAAGAGTCGCGATGTAATGATGCAGCTCTATAAAACTCTGGTCAGGCCACACTTGGAGTACTGTGTCCAGTTCTGGTCGCCTCACTATAGGAAGGATGTGGAAGCATTGGAAAGGGTACAGAGGAGATTTACCAGGATGCTGCCTCGTTTAGAGAGTATACATTATGATCAGAGATTAAGGGAGCTAGGGCTTTACTCTTTGGAGAGACGGAGGATGAGAGGAGACATGATAGAGGTGTACAAGATAATAAGAGGAATAGATAGAGTGGATAGCCAGCGCCTCTTCCCCAGGGCACCACTGCTCAGTACAAGAGGACATGGCTTTAAGGTAAGGGGTGGGAAGTTCAAGGGGGATATTAGAGGAAGGTTTTTTACTCAGAGAGTGGTTGGTGCATGGAATGCACTGCCTGAGTCAGTGGTGGGGCAGATATACTAGTAAAATTTAAGAGACTACTAGACAGGTATATGGAGGAATTTAAGGTGGGGGCTTATATGGGAGGCAGGGTTTGAGGGTCGGTACAACATTGTGGGCTGAAGGGCCTGTAATGTGCTGTACTATTCTATGTTTTGTCTCATTGGAACATACCTATGCAGAACTCCACACAAACATCCCCTGAATATTTGCCATATTTCTTCCGTATTTTGCCCTGAGAACATCTGTTTCCAATTTAAGCTTCCAAGTTCCTGCCTGATTGCCTCATATTTCCCCTTACTCTAATTAAACGCTTTTCTAACTTGTCTGTTCCTATCTCTCCCCAATGCTATTGTAAAGGAGATAGAATTATGATCACTGTCTCCAAAATGCTCTCCCACTGAGAGACCTGACACCTGACCAGGTTCATTTCTCAATACCAGATCAAATACAGTCTCTCCTCTTGTTGGCTTATTTACATATTGTGTCAAGAAATCTTCCTGAACACACCTAACAAACTCTACCCCATCTAAACCCCTTGCTCTAGGGAGATGCCAGTTGATATTTGGGAAATTAAAATCTCCCATCAGGACAACTCTGTTAATATTACACCTTTCCAGGATCTGTTTCCCTGTCTGCCCCTCAATATCCATTTTACTATTGGTCGCCCTATGAAAAACACCCAGTAAAGTTATTAACCCCTTCCTGTTCCTAACCTCCACCCACAGAGACTCCGTAGACAATCCCTCCATGGCGTCCACCTTTTCTGCAGCCGTGACACTATCTCTGATCAACAGTGCTACACCCCCACCTCTTTAGCCTCCCTCCCTGTCCTTTCTGAAACATCTAAAACCTGGCACTTGAAGTAACCATTCCTGCCCCTGAGCCAACCAAGTCTCTGTAATGGCCACAACATCATAGCTCCAAGTACTGATCCAGACAAATAAGTTTGGTCTATATTTGGATTTTGGGGTTATTGAGATTATTATAATGTACATTCAGTACTTCCTCTACTTAATGAACTGGGCACTGAGTGTTTGTTTGTGGCCTTCTCCTGTATCCGATCCATTTCAAGGTTCGACATGTTGTACATTCAGAGATGCTCTTCTGCACACCACTGTTGTAACGTGTGGTTATTTGAGTTATTGTCACCTTCCTGTCAGCTTGAACCAGTCTGACCATTCTCCTCCGACCTCTCCCATTAACAAGGTGTTTTCACCCACAGAACTGCCACTCACTGGATGTTTTGTATTTTTCACACCATTCTCTGTAAACTCTAGAGACTGTTATGTGTGAACATCTGAGATACTCAAACTACCCCATCTAGCACCAACAATCATTCCACAGACAAAGTCATTTAGATCACATTTCTTCCCCATTCTGATGTTTGGTCTGAACAACAACTGAGCCTCTTGATCATGTTTGCATGCTTTTATGCAGTGAGTTGCTGTTACATAATTGGCTGATTAGATATTTAGTGTACAGGTATACTTAATAAAGTGACTGCTGAGTCTATGTCGAATGCAACTAATCCAAATTCAAACTTCTTTCAGGTGATTGTCCTGTGGGTGGGGACCAACAATCATGAGCACACGGCTGAGGAGGTGGTCGGTGGGATTGAGGCCATCATTCAGCTCGTTAGTGCACGGCAGCCTCAGGCTAAGGTGGTGGTTTTGGTAAGCGTGTGTTTCTTCTCTTCCTGTACAAAACCTGCTTTTCTTCTGCTTTGGTTAAACTGTTCAAGTGGGATGGCCTATGTATGGTTATGCACAGACTATTATTTAAATGGGAAAGAATTCAAAGTTCTGAGATGCAACGGGACTTGGGAGTCCTCGTACAGGATACCCTTAAGGTTAACCTCCGGGTTGAGTCGGTGGTGAAGAAGGTGAATGCAATGTTGGCATTCATTTCTAGAGGAATAGAGTATAGGAGCAGGGATGTGATGTTCAGGCTCTATAAGGCGCTGGTGAGACCTCACTTGGAGTACTGTGGGCAGTTTTGGTCTCCTTATTTAAGAAAGGATGTGCTGACGTTGGAGAGGGTACAGAGAAGATTCACTGGAATGATTCCGGGAATGGGAGGGTTAACATATGAGGAACGTTTGACTGCTCTTGGACTGTATTCCTTGGAGTTTAGAAGAATGAGGGGAGACCTCATAGAAACATTTCGAATGTTGAAAGGCATGGACAGAGTGGATGTGGCAAAGTTGTTTCCCATGATGGGGGAGTCTAGTACGAGAGGGCATGACTGAAGGATTGAAGGGCACCCGTTCAGAACAGAAATGCAAAGAAATTTTTTTAGTCAGAGTGTGGTGAATCTATGGAATTTGGTGCCACAGGCAGCAGTGGAGGCCAAGTCATTGGGTGTATTTAAGGCAGAGATTGATCTGAGTAGCCAGGGCATCAAAGGTTATGGTGACACACATCAAAGTTGCTGGTGAACGCAGCAGGCCAGGCAGCATCTCTAGGAAAAGGTTATGGTGAGAAGATGGGGGAGTGGGACTAAATGGGAGAATAGATCAGCTCATGATAAAATGGTGGAGCAGACTCGATGGGCCGAATGGCTGACTTCTGCTCCTTTGTCTTATGGTCTTATATTAGCTAAATGCCTCTTTTGTGGTGATGTCCTCTATCAGAGTCTGCTGCCTCGAGGAGAGAAGCCCAACCCACTGCGAGAGAAGAACGCACAAGTCAACACATTGCTGAAGAGGTCCCTGGCGAGATTTCCCAAAATGCAGTTCCTGAACATCGATGCCGACTTTGTGCACTCGGACGGCACCATTTCCCACCATGACATGTTTGATTACTTGCACCTCACCCACATCGGCTATGCCAAAGTCTGCAAACCTGTCTATGAACTGCTCGTTCAGCTGCTGGAGGAGACACCCGAGGAAAAGCAAGCCATCCTGGCGTGATGGGTAATAGACCCCGATACCTGCCCTCACTACGATCTGAGTGAAGCCATCTGTAGAATCCTGCAACAACCTTGCCTGGCGCACCCAAGTAGAGGCACATTTGTATCATGAATTGTAGGGTTCTTACCAAATTGGATGCATTAATTTTCCACAGCAAAGCAGCCCATTCTTTCTGCTAATAGAAACATTGTTCTTTCACAGTGATTAGACAGAATGTCTTTCCTGTTAAATATGGTGTGCGCCTGCTGTAATTGGCCAGTTGTTTGCATATATTAGGAATAAACACTCATTGCTCTCATTCATGTTAGAGCTGCCTTGAATTAATGGACTTGCATACAGCCAACTCTTTTAAACATAGTGCAACCAGAGCAGTTAAAATATTTTTTTGGTATAGTCCAGGCATCTTGTCTCTGCCCCTTGTAGGGATTTTTGCACAACTGGGTTTCAATAATTGACATTGCCTTGTGGGGTCAGAAGACCTCTAGTGGTAGTGAGTGGAATACACGAGGCAACCTCACCATTTTGGATGTTGCCTCAGTCATGTAATGCAAAATGACACTGAGCAACTTTATTTCCTTTTCCTTTTTTTAAATTTCCTTTTCCCAGATTATTGGGAGAAGAGAGAATTTTGAGTAATTTAGGCTTTGGCCCTCCTGAGGGAGAATAAACTCCTATCATTCTTGCCAACATGCTGAATCCATGGCATTTGCCTGGGTTCGGTCTGAGCAATGGTACAAGGAGGGGCCACGGTTTACAACACTGGGGGGAGGGGTTCTATGTGCAAGTGATTGAGAGAAAGGTTCTGGAGCATCTTGCATTATAGTTGGAATTATATGAGGCCTGTTTATAGGTGCGAGTATGGCCTGATTTTAGAACTTTTTTTAGTTTAATCCCATTTCACTCCATCACTGTTCTTTCCAAGAATGCAGGTAGAGACCACTGGAGTGTAGTGGTTACGTTATTCGATCATCAGTCCAGAGGCACGAGTTCAAATCCCACTGTGACAGCTAAATTAAAGAAATAAAATAAATCTGGAATTTGTTGAACAAAAACAGGTCTCAGGAAATATTGCAATCAAAACCCATCCTTCTGAAGGTGAGAGATTTTCCTTGGCCAGTATGCCCTTCATACAGTGCCATTAGGCAGCATTCACGTCCCCTGAGTAATGCAAAACAAAATATGGGCCCTTTGTTCCTAGATCTCTGCTGAAACCAGGTGGCCCGGTAATCTCAGTAGGTAAGGAGACACAAGGCAAGGTAGAGAGAGCAGCCCCAGGGATTTTAAGGTGGTGGGGAAGACAGTGTAAGTGAATTTTCCTCAGCGTTTTACTTGACAAGAAGTTATTGAACTGTAGTCTGTTGTTCAGTCTGAATCCATTCCCTATTGTAAGCACCAAGCTGTTACAGTTGGGTTGCATTGTTCATGGACAAAAGCTGGGCACTCGCGACATTTAACTCTACCTTCTCTTTACTGTACTGTGACTTTGCTAATCTGTTAGCTACTGACTCACCATTCACTCTGAATTTTAATTGAGCAACATTTTAATTAGTTGACTCTTGATGAGATATAGACCAGTCTGTTTAGATGTATGAGTGCTCCTATTTGAAGTTAGGTGTCCACAATTCAGGGACAATTTTTGTTAGCGAATCTGAAATCCAACCCAAATATGCGGAGATATTCAAGAAGAAATTAATTACTGTCTAAAGCAGCACTGTTTCCACTGTATTGACACAAAACCAGTGATCCTATGCTAGCTGAATTTTTTTCACAGCAACCAGTTTTTTTTTGACATTCTAAGAAAAGTTCTTAGATTGTCCATTTTTTAAATGATTGAAATCATCATTTGTAACCAAATGAACACGGCTGAAGGATGCTGCAAGGCATTGATTGCAGGGTTCTTTATGATGTTGCAGAGACTCAGCTCTCCCGGGACCTAACTACACCACTTCACCTTGAAGTGTATAAGTTATCAAGTATTAACATTGGCTGGTTACTCCATTAACGCTGCATAAAACAGATACCCAAGTGTATCTGAAAATGCCTGCAGTAATGGTATTTTTATATTTTACTTCCAACCCCTTTCAGGTTGCAGGTTTGGTTATGGAATTGTTGTAATAAACAGACTTTGGCAGTGGGTACTCACTGTGAGGATAACTTTACACCTGTGTTCCACACCTTTGGAAATATTTACACATTAGAAGGGGACTGATGCACAGGACCTGGACCAAGCAGAGTGAGCGCTATCATTTGCTCAGGTGGTCGGGATTAGCTTATGGGGGGGGTGGGGGTCAGAAGCTTGGGAGAAGTCTTAAACACATGCAGACCACTGTCTGAATAAAAACTTCACTTAAATGCTTCACTTATACAGGAAAGTAGACTGTAATAAGTAAAATTCTTTTCAATTAAAGGTTCACCAGAAGCCAACTTTATAGTTACCTGGAATGCAGTAATTATGACTTTCATTTAAGAGGTTAATTACATTGAAAAGAACCATGTTAACTTTATTCTGGCAAATTATGCCATTTTGGGCACCACATTCTCATGTATAAAATATTTGGTTAGGGGACAAGATGGATTAGTGTTGCTGAGAGGAAGAAGAATTGTGCTCTGTTGTGGCATCTACCCAGAATTCTAAAGAGAAAATTATCCAACAACTTCCTCAACCCGAACATTCCAGCTAAACAGCGGGGGCTAGTAGAGAGTCACTTTAGCGAAAGGCATCCTATTCCAACTCGCAGTTTATTTTTCTGAATTGGATGTTGAATCATCTGAATCAGAGGGGCTGAGCCAGTTCCTGTGTACGTGAAGGCTGAACGAGTCAGTGTGCAAGAGGTGTAATGCAGCAGCTGCCTGTACTTTATAACTGCCCATTTACTTTGAATGTATCTAAAATAGTTTAAAATGTATTTCCTCACTTACTTGGAAAGAAACTGCTTTGACTTTACAATATCATCTGAAATCCTTTTCTTGAAATTATCAGGGATTTTCACACTTGCTTCCCTCCCAGTTATTGTGTAGTCTCCTAGATTTGCAACAGGAGGCCATTCAGCCCATTGTACTCCTACCTAATCCCACCTTCCAAATACTTGGTCCACAGTCCTGCAGTTGATGTCTCACTTCATATACATCCAAATTCTCTATCTTGAATTCAGGTAATAAAGAATTAATTGTAATAGTATATAAAGTACATTGTGTGAAACCAGAAGCTCAAAGTACAGGTGAATGTTTTTGTGGGCGAGAAATGTTTGTTTCTGTTCATGTCACGAGGTATCTTGCTCCTCTTCCCACCCTCATCAAAAATGAAGCTACATTATTTTTTCAATGTATGATTATGAAGGGATTTCTAAAACACAGGACCATGTTTTGTCAACTGTCGACACACTACATGGATTGGGAAAAATAAACCCTCAATTGTTCCCTCCATCCTCATATTTTCCTATCAGCATGTATGATCTCAGCATAAAATTATGCTTCCAGAAACACGTTGTATAGTAATGCTTGATAAAACCGTGCTGTAGCCAAATATATCCAGGAGTGAAGAAAGCGTACAGTACTATTTGTGTCTTGTTTGGGTGACTTGCAGAATGGTAGTATATAAGCTTATTTAATAAACACGAATGTGTAACTGTCATCAGATATCTGAGCAGTGATGTGTTGTGCTTAAATGTACTGTAATTTATGCTTTAATGTACTGTAATATTAAAAACAGTTTGAAACTTTTCAGTTGTTCCTGATGTATAATAGAGATAATCTCAATTTTATGCATTAATGAACAATAATGTTTCATTGAACTCTGCACCACTGTGTTCAAGCTACATCATTAATGATCCATTAAAATGTGCACAAGCCCTCAGTTAATTTATTATTATTATATGTCATCATATACAACCCTGAGATTCATTTTCTTGTGGGTATTCACAGTAAATACAAAAAAATGCAATAAATATCAAGAGCATGAGATGAAGACTCCTTGAAAGTGAGTCCGTTGATTGCGGGAACATTTCAATGATGGGGCAAATAAAGTTATCACCTTTGGTTCAAGAGCCTGATGGTTGAGGGGTAGTAACTATTCCTGAACCTGGTGGTGTGGATCCTGAGGCTCCTGTACCTCCTCCTTGATGGAAGTAACGAGAAGAGAGCATGGTCTGGATGGTGGGGGTCACTGATGATGGAGGCTGCTTTCCTACACCAGTTTCGTTCCATCCTTGAAGCACGCACCCATTCCCCCAGTGCCATTGTCCCTGCAACTTAAAACACAATGTCAGGTTGTCATCTTAAAACAATCCATACAGACAGTTTTTCTGCAGGTTTTACTGTCAGTGAGTGTGCCCACCCTCCTCACTCCCCGCACCTTCGTTCCTCTGCTTTTCAAGGAATCTGGCAGCAGCAGCGAGAAAAGCTGCAAATAGGCATTGGGACAATTGGACACGTGGATCATGGTAAATCTATGCTAACAGTTGCCATTAACAAAGGTAGAAGTGTTTCTTAAGACCATAAGATGTAGAAGTACAATTAGGCCATTTGGCCCATTAAGTCTGTTCTGTCATTTCATCATGGCTGATCTATTTTTTCCTCTCAACCCCATTCCCCTGCCTTCTCTCTCCTTCACCTTTCACACCCAGAACCTATTGAGGGGAATAGAATATAAAAACAAGGAGATAATGCTGAGGCTTTATAAGACACTAGTCAGGCTGCACTTGGAGTATTGTCAACAGTTTTGGGTCAGTATCTCAGGAAAGATGTGTTGTCATTGGAGATGGTTCACGAGGATGATTCCAGGAACGAAGGGGTTAACATATGAGGAGCATTTTGCAGCTTTGGGCCTGTACTCACTGGAATAAGAAGAATGCGTGGGGATCTCATTGAAACCTATTGAATGCTGAAAGGACTAGATGGGGTGGATGTGGAGAGGATGTTACCTCTGGTGGGGGTATCCAGAACTAGAGGGCACAGCCTCAAAATTGGGTGACCCTTTAGAACAGAGGTAAAGAGGAATTTTTTATATATCAGAATCAGGTTTATTATCACCGGCCCTTGACGTGAAATTTGTTAACTTGGCAACAGTTCAATGCAATACATAATATAGAAGAAGAAAAATAAAATAATAATAAATAACAATCAATTACACTATACATATATTGAATAGATTAAAATTGTACAAAAAAATAAAAATACTGTATATTAAAAAAGTGAGGTAGTGTCCAAAGATTCAATGTTCATTTAGGGATCTAATGGCAGAGGGGAAGAAGCTGTTCCTGAATTGCTGAGTGTGCCTTCAGGCTTCTGTACCTCCTTCCTGACGGTAACAATGAGAAAAGGGCATGCCCTGGGTGCTGGAGGTCCTTTAATAATGGATGCTGCCTTTCTGAGACACCGCTCCTTAAAGATGTCCTGGGTACTTTGTAGACTCGTACCCAAGATGGAGCTGACTAGATTTACAACTTTCTGTAGCTTCTTCGGTCCTGTGCAGTAGTCCCTCCGTACCAGACAGTGATGCAGCCTGTCAGAATGCTCTCCACGATACAACTATAGAAGTTTTTGAGTGTACTTGTTGACATGCCAAATCTCTTCAAACTCCTAATAAAGTATAGTTGCTGTCTTGCCTTCTTTATAACTACATCGATATGTTGGGACCAGGTTAGACCCTCAGAGATCTTGACACCCAGAAACTTGAAACTGCTCACTCTCTCCACTTTTGATCCCTCTATGAGGATTGGTATGTGTTCCTTCATCTTACCCTTCCTGAAGTCCACAATCAGCTCTTTCGTCTTACTGACGTTGAGTGCCAGGTTGTTGCTGTGGCACCACTCCACTAGTTGGCATATCTCACTTCTGTACGCCCTCTCATCACCACCTGAGATTCTACCAACAATGGTTGTATCATCAGCAAATTTATAGATAGTATTTGAGCTATGCTTAGCCGCACAGTCATGTGTATACAGAGAGTAGAGCAGTGGGCTAAGCACACACCCCTGAGGTGCGTCAGTGTTGATCGCCAGCGAGGAGGATATGTTATTACCAATCCGCACAGATTGTGGTCTTCCAGTTAGGAAGTTGAGGATCCAATTGCAGAGGGAGGTACAGAGGCCCAGGTTCTGCAACTTCTCAATCAGGATTGTGGGAATGATGGTATTAAATGCTGAGCTATAGTTAATAAACAGCATCCTGACGTAGGTGCTTGTGTTGTCCAGGTGGTCTAAACCCATGTGGAGAGCCATTGAGATTGCGTCTGCCATTGACCTATTGTGGCAATAGGCAAATTGCAATGGGTCCAGGTCCCTGCTGAGGCAGGAGTTCAGTCTAGTCATGACCAACCTCTCAAAGGATTTCATCACTGTTGATGTGAGTGCTACTGGGTGATAATCATTAAGGCAGCTCACATTATTCTTCTTAGGCACTGGTATAACTGTTGCCTTTTTGAAGCAAGTGGGAACTTCCGCCCATAGCAGTGAGAGGTTGAAAATGTCCTTGAATACTCCTGGCAGTTGGTTGGCACAGGTTTTCAGAGCCTTACCAGGTACTCCATCGGGTCCTTCTGCCTTGCAAGGGTTCATTCTCTTTAAAGACAGTCTAACATCGGCCTCTGAGATGGAGATCACAGGGTCATCAGGTGCAGCAGGGATCTTCACAGCTGTAGTTGTGTTCTCTCTTTCAAAGCAGGCATAGAAGGCGTTGAGTTCATCTGGTAGTGAAGCATCGCTGCCAATCATGCTATTGGGTTTCGCCTTGTAGGAAGTAATGTCTTGCAGACCCTGCCAGAGTTGCCGTGCATCTGATGTTGCCTCCAACCTCATTCGAAATTGTCTCTTCGCCCTTGAAATAGCCCTCCACAAATCATACCTGGTTTACTGGTACAGGCCTGGGTCACCAGACTTGAATGCCTCAGATCTAGCTTTCAGCAGATGACGTACCTCCTGGTTCATCCACGGCTTTTGGTTTGGGAATGTACAGCAAGTCTTTGTAGGCGCACACTCATCCACACAGGTTTTAATGAAGTCGGTAACAACTGCAACATACTCATCCAGGCTCGAAGAGGAATCCCTGAATGCAGTCCAGTCCACCGATTCAAAGCAGTCCCTTAGACGCTCCTGTGCTTCCCTGGTTCAAATCTTCTTGGTCTTCACCACTGGTGCTGCAGTTTTCAGTCTCTGCCTATACTCAAGGAGTAGAAGTACAGCCAGGTGATCAGACTTCCCGAAGTGAGGGTGTGGAATAGCATGGTAGGCATTCTTGATGGTGGTGTAGCAATGGCTCAGTGTGTTGTTTGCTCTGGTATTACAAGTGATCTGTTGATGGTAATTGCTTAGTGATTTTTTTCAAACTGGCCTGGTTAAAATCTCCCAAAACGATGGTGAAGGCATTAGGGTGCGCTGTTTCATGCACATTGATCCCATTGCTCAGATCATCTAAAGCCCGAATGACATTAGCCTGAGGTGGAATGTATACTGCTACCAAAATGACCCCAGAGAACACCCGTGGTAGTAAAAAGGATGGCACTTTACTGCTAGATATTCCAGGCCTGGTGAGCAGAATCGGGACAGCACTGATACATTTATGCACCAAGAAGAGTTGAACATGAGGCATACTCCTCCACCCCTGCTTTTGAGAGACTCTATAGATCTATCTTGATGGTGTATAGTAAACCTGTAGATCTGAAGCACTGCATCCGGTACGGAAGGGGTTAACCAGGATTCCGTAAAACAAAGGACACACGTGGTCCTAATGTCCCTCTGAATCAGCACCAAAGTTCTGAGGTCATCGATTTTATTCACCAGAGACTGCACGTTTGCCAGCAAGATAGTCAGTACTGGGAGTTTAAAACCCCGTTTCCTTAAACGCACTTGTATCCATGATCTACAGCCACGTTTCCTCCATGGAATCCTACGCTTCCGTCCACAATCAGTGTTTGTTTAGCCAGAGAGTAGTGAATCTGTGGCGTGCTCTGCCACAGACTGTGGTGGCGGCCAAGTCTGTGGGTGTATTAAAGGTGGAAACTGATGGTTTCCTGATTGGTCAGGGCATCAAACGTTAGAAGGTAATGTATGGGGTTGAGTGGGATCCGGGCTCAGCCGTGATGAAATGGTGGAGCAGACTCCATGGGCTGAATGGCCTAATTCTGCTCCTATGTCTTATGGTCTATCAACCCCCACCACAAATACACCCAATCCAGAATAGTTTTTCCCCTGGTGGGCTCAACCATAAGCTGCTCTAAAAAGCCATCTCATAGGCATTCTACAAATTCCCTCTCTTGGGATCCAGCACCAACCTGATTTTCCCAATCTACCTGCATTTTGAAATCCCCCATGACTATCATAACATTTCCCTTCACATTGCACTTCACCTCATCCCATTGACTGCAATTTTGCCCTATCATCTGCTTGTCCTTCCTCACAGTCTGCCTTGTTACAGTTGAATTTATTGTCAAATACTCAAATGGTAGGTTGAATGTCAGCACAATAACGTGGGCCAAATGGCCTGTATTGTGCTGTACTGTTCTACGTTCTGAATTTCCCATTGATATGGTAGACCAAAGGATCGGATCAGATCAGATCTGTGATTATGAGTGACTCTGAATCGGTTTGCCATTGTCTTCTGGGCAGTGCCTTTTCAAGACAGGTGACCCCAACCTTTATCAAAACTCTTCAGAGATTGTCTGCCTGGCGTCAGTGGTCACATAACCAGGACTTGTGATATGCACCAGTTACGACCATCCACTACCTGCTCATATGGCTTCATATGACCCTGATTGAGGGGCTAAGCAGATGCTACATCTTGCCTGAGGGTATCTTGCAGGCTAGCGGAGGGAAGGAGCACCCTACACCTCCTTTGTTAGAGATGTATCTTTAACCCGCCACCCACCCTGTAAAGTGCACATCAAAAAAATTACTATAGTTTGCAATAAGAAATGCTATATATAAAAACAAAAGGTGCAAAAAGGTAAGATAATTGTGAGGTGGTGTTCGAGGACCCTTCAGAAATCTAATTGGAGAAGGGTAAAAGCTGTTCCTAATTAATTGAAAGTAGGCCGTCAGGTTCCCGTACCTCCTTCCTGATGGTAGCAATGCAAAGACAGCATATTCTGGATGGTGAGGGTCCTTAATTGATAAATGCCACCTTCTTGACACATTGCCTTTTGAAGATATCCTGAATAGTGAGGAAGCTGATACCCATGAGCTGGCTGGGTCTGGGAGTAACTGCAACTTTTTCTGATTCTGTGCATTGGAGCCTCGGTGCTCCACTGCTCTCCACAGGAATTTACTAGAATGCTGCAGTAACCAAAGAGTCACAGATTAGTAGGTTAATTGGTCACAGGCGGCACAGGGTCATTGGGCCAGAAGGGGCCCGTTACCGTGCTGTATCTCTAAACAAATAAAATATAAATAAATAAATAAATAATACTGAGAGCATGTATTGTGGAATCCTTGAAAGTGAGTCCATAGGGTGTGGAGCTAGTTCACTGTTGAGGAAAGAGTTGCCCACGCTGGTTCAGGACCCTGATGGATGTAAGATAATAACTGTTGCTGAACCTACTGGTGTGGGTCCTAAAGCTCTTGTACCTCCTGCCTGAAGGCAGCAGTGAGAAGAGAGCATTAGATTAGATTAGATTAGATTAGATTAGATTCAACTTTATTGTCATTGTGCCGAGTACAGATACAAAGCCAATGAAATGCAGTTAGCATCTGACCTGAAATGCTAAGAATAGTGTTATTTACAAAACAACTGCAAATAAAAAGTAGGTGCTACCGCACAGAAATATAAAAGTACTGACACAGTACAATATGGGTGCAATACTGCTTAGTGCTGTGATGTGAGGTTCAGCAGGGTCACAGCCTCAGGGAAGAAGCTCTTCCTGTGCCTGCTGGTGCGGGAGTGGAGGCTCCTGTCGTGGCTACCGGATGGGAGGAGAGTAAAAAGTCCATGGTTAGGGTGAGATACATCCCTGATAATGCTTTTCACCCTGCCCAGGCAGCGTTTATGGTAGATGTTCTCAATGGTGGGCAATTGGGTGCCGATAATCCGCTGGGCAGTTTTCACCACACGCTGGAATGCTTTGCGGTCCGATACGGGACAATTGCCATACCACACTGAGATGCAGTTGGTGAGTATGCTCTCAATGGTACAGCGGTAAAAGTCCGTCAGTATCCTGGGACAGAGGTGAGCTTTCTTGATGCTCCGCAGGAAATAAAGGTGCTGTTGTGCCTTTTTGATCAGGATGGAGGAGTTCAGGGACCAAGTGAGATCCTCGGAAGTGTGGACACCAAGGAACTTGAAGCTTGATACATGCTCCACTACAGCTCCGTTGATGTAGATGGGGACATGAGTGTGGCTCCTAGCCTGCCTGAAGTCCACAATGATCTCCTTGGTCTTCTGAGTGTTAAGGGCCAGGTTGTTGTCGGCACACCACATGACCAGGTGCTGGACCTCGTCCCTGTAGGCCGTCTCGTCATCCCCTCTGATCAGGCCAACCACCGTGGTGTCGTCTGCGAACTTGATTATGGAGTTAGAACCATGTACAGGAACACAGTCATAGGTGAAAAGGGAGTACAGAAGAGGGATCAGCACGCAGCCTTGAGGCACGCTGGTGTTCAGGGTGAGAGTGGAGGAGGAGAGGTTGTCTAACTTAACTGATTGGGGTCTGTTAGTCAGAAAATCCGAGGTCCAATTGCAGAGGGATACACTGATACCAAGCTGGCAAAGTTTGACGATCAGCTTGGAAGGGATCACAGTATTGAATGCCGAACTAAAGTCAATGAACAGCATTCTGATGTAAGAGTTGGGGCTGTCCAGGTGGGTCAGGGCAGAGTGAAGTGCCTTGGAGATGGCATCCTCTGTGGACCTATTGGTGCGATAGGCAAATTGATGGGGGTCCAGGGTAGAGGGCAGACAGGATTTCAGATGTGATAGAACCAGTCTCTCAAAGCACTTGGCCTGGATAGTGGGGGTCCTTGATGCTGGATGTCAGTTCGGTAGTGCTTCACATGAGCTGAAGTGGAACCGTGAAAGCTGAATGTTGCAGTTGGTATAAAGAAGGGATTGCAGTGAGCCTGTATCCCTGCTGCTGCTGTGTATAATTGCATTGTTTTCTGCTCCAGGTAGTTACTGTGATCATTTCCACAGTGGCTCTTTCTTCCATTTTTATATCAGGAACTGAAGCAGAGGTATGTTCAAAGTTTGAAATAAATTCATTATCTAAGTATGTAGTATATAGTATCACCATATACTATCTTGAAATTCTTTTTCTTGCAGGCATTTACAGGGAAATAAAGAAATACAATAATTTATGAAAAACTATTGTTGGTCAAAAAGAATAACCTGCAAATCAGTGAACAGGAATAAAACAAGGGTGGTGGAAAATGGTGTATATTAAAAGTTTTTGTTCTTGCCATGTGATGACAGGAAAGTAGGTGGCCATTTTGTGAACTATTCAGTGAATTGATTCTTGCTATGGGATAACTTAATCAGAGCAGTTGAACGTAAACACAAGGAGTTTCTGTTAATGATATGCTAAACCTGAGGCCATTCTCAGATAAGAAGCTGTTTATTATGCATGGCAAGTTTGCAGAAGGACCAGCTTGTGATCTGACCAGCTGGGCCTGCTGTTTGGATGACCTGGTTGAACTGATTTGAACAAGTCTGAGTTGGACAGAACAAAAGAAATCACCCAAGGCAAGAGCCATGAAAAAAACTGCTTGTAGCTCTGAGCTAAATCTGAATCAGAATCAGGTTTATTATCACTGGCATGTGTCATTAGATTTGTTAACTTAGCTGTTTAATGCAATGCATGATAATATAGAAGAAAAAAATAATAATAAATAAGTAAATCAATTACAGTATACATATAATGAATAGATTAAAAAACATGCAAAAAACAGAAATAGTGTATATTTTAAAAAATGAGGTAGTGTCCAAGGGTTCAATGTCCATTTAGGGATCTAATGGCAGAGGGGAAGAAGCTGTTCCTGAATCGCTGAGCATGTGCCTTCAGGCTTCTGTACCTCCTACCTGATGGTAACAGTGAGAAAAGTGCATGCCCTGGGTGCTGGAGGTCCTTAATAATGGACACTACCTTTCTGAGACACCGCTCCCTAAAGATGTCCTGGGTACTTTGTAGGCTAGTGCCCAAGATGGAGCTGAATAGATTTACAACCTTCTGCAGCTTCTTTCGGTCCTGTGCAGTAGCCCCTCCCCCACCCCCACCATACCAGACATAATTGACACAATACCAATGAGAACATGCACACATCAGTCAGATGACCTCGAGGCAACAAAATTGATAAAGAAAATAATAAGAATGGAGATTTCTGAAGCACAGGCAGTGACAAATCTGTGGAGACAAACAATCACAGAAGTGGATGATTCCACATTGGAAACATGGAGAATCCAACTGCAATTTGCCTAGCACAATAGTTCTACAGCAGATGCAATCTGCTTTGGATCACCTGGGCAATAGTAATACCTACGTCTGGCTATTGACTACAACTTGGCATTCAACGCAATCATACCCTCAGTTCTAATCAAAAAGCTCCAGAACCCTGGGTCTCTGCAACCGGATCCTTGACTTCCTCACCAAGAGACCACAGTCAGTGCGGATCAGAAATAGCATCTCCTCCTCACTGACACACCTCAAGGATGCATGCCCACTACTCTACTCTCTCTACACCCACGGCTGTGTGGCTAGACAGCTCAAAGGCTATTTGTCAACGACACAACTATTGTTGGCAGAATTTCAGATGGTGACAAGGAGGTGCACAGGAGCGAGATAGATCAGCTGGTTGAGTGGTGTTGCAACAACAACAATGTCAGTAAGAACAAGGAATTGTTTGTGGATTTCAGAAAAGGGGAGTCAAGGGAACACTCTCCAGTCCTCACTGGGGGAACCAGAAGTGGAAAGGGTGAGCAGTTTCAAATTCCAGGTGTCAACATCTCTGAAAGTCTGTTCTGGGCCCAACACAGTGATTCAATTACAAAGAAGGCGCATCAGCGCCTGTATTTCATTAGGTGTTTGAGGAGACTTGGCATGTCACCAAAGACACTCGCAAATTTCTACAAATATGCTGTGGAGAGCATTCTAACTGGTTGCATCACCATCTGGAAAGGAGGGGCTACTGCACAGGATCGGAAAAAGTTGCAGAAAGTTGTAAACTCAGCCAGCTTCATCATGGACACCAGCCTCCCCAGCATCAAGGACACCTTCAAAAGGCAATGCCTCAAAAAGGCAGTGTCCATCTTTGAGGACCTCCATCATGCAGGACATGCCCTCTTCTCATTGCTACCATCAAGGTGGAGATAAGAATGGTAACATTCTGGTGAACCTGTTTTTGCATCCTCTCTAAAGCCTCCACACCCTTCCTATAAAAGGACAACCAGAACTGAATCCAATACTCCAGATATGGTCTATAACCAGTTTTATAAAAGCTGCAAAATAACTCCCAGACTCTTCAATCAGTGCCTCAGCTAATAAAGACCATAAGATAAAGGATCAGAATTAGGCCATTTGGCCCATCGAGTCTGCTCTGCCATTTCATCATGGCTGATTTAATTTTCCTCTCAGCCCCAATCTTCTGACCTTCTCCCGATATCCCTTCATGCCCTCACCAATCAAAAATCTATCAACCTCTGCCAGAAATATACATAAAAACTTGGCCCCTACAACCGCCTATGGCGAGGAATTCCACAGATTAGAATGTGTATACCAATATACACTCATGGCTGTCATGGACCAGTTGAGCTGAAGGCCTGTTTCCGTGTAGTGAGACCGTATGATCACCGTGCAAGGCTGCGGGTAGGAACGTAACTGCTCGTTCCTACATTGGACATACTTCTGTTGTACAAAATGGTGTTTTTCCATCAACGTGGGAATGTGGGGCAGGACCTCCGTTTAACGTCTGATAATACAGCGCTCTCTCAGTATTGCCAGAATAGTTTTTTTTTTGTGCAAATGACTCTGGACAACATTTTCTGCACACTACTATTGGAACCGAGGCAGAGTTGACAATGTCGATCGTTCTTTTCCATAGGTGCTGTCTGACCTGCTGAGTTCCTCCAGCATTTTGTATGTGTTGCTCTAGATTTCCAGCATCTGCACAATCTCTAGTGTTTAAGCCAAGGAAATTGTTTTTTAATGCATTAAAATTTTGCAAATCTTTGTCCCGCTGTAAAGGAATTAAGCCCCGGGGAAAAATAACAGGCCGGCTCTTCGCGATGGTTGGACTAGGGCTGGCGGATGACGTCAACCCAGCTCAGTCAGCATTTGTTTACACGGGCCCGCTTGTTGCTGCAGCCCGGAGATGCGACGTGTGACCTCAACATTTAACCGGAGCGAGAGGGCTGGAGAGCCGAGAACCTCAGAGGCGAGCAGGAGATAAGAGACAGACGAGCAACGGGTCTGAAACTGAGTGGTTTCATTGACTTCCTGGTTAGAGCGCAAGGACCATTGTCTCTGACCGGAGTCTGAACATGATTGGTC
Organism: Mobula hypostoma; assembly: GCF_963921235.1. Taxonomy (NCBI): domain Eukaryota; kingdom Metazoa; phylum Chordata; class Chondrichthyes; order Myliobatiformes; family Myliobatidae; genus Mobula; species Mobula hypostoma. The sequence continues at coordinate 48,175,985 of NC_086129.1, forward strand.
CAGGCTAGAATGATACATTCTCCAGTCGCTGGAGCAGTTTTCTATGACTCCGTTTTCAGTCGCTGGCAATATTTTGCCTCGCTGTTTGTGGGGATTCTTCGCTGCTAATGGTTGAGGACACGGCTCCTCACCGCCCTGAAGGCTAGGGAAGCTGCCGGGCGGAGAGAGGCATTGCTTCGGCGCCGCTGCTTGCGCAATGCCGCTGGATAATTCGGCATTGCAAGGCAGCATTATGCGACGGTTCTGGAGCCAAACTCGTTGCCGGTTAGGCTGGACTTTTTTAATGAATGTATTTCTGCTGGGCTCCTTCGTGCCTTCAGATGTTGGAAAGGGAGTTCTAGGCCAAGAAATTATCCAAGTGAACGGTGCTTTCGACAAAGTCTATCTCGTGGTCGTCAATAACAGCGTCCAAAACATATTCGCTTTCAATCACACAGTTTCTCGGGACAAGGTATTTGTATGTTGTTTAACTTGTAGTTACTATTTCCATCTGTCTGAAGTTTTGCAGCCCTCCCCCAACCTTCCTGTGCTGAAATCACAAGACGTGGACCGATTCTATATCGTGACAGTAGCGGCGGCCCGGAAGCTGCGCGTTGGCCGGTCGCTGTGTCAACCCGGATCCGGTAGGATCGGACCTGAGTCAGCGGCAAAGCCTTGCAACATTTCCCTACAACCGCTACACGCAGTTGGTTTTTGGTGGGTACTGGTGAAAACATACAGAGTAGGGAAACGACCCAGTCTCCTGCACTGTACTTCCAATAGTCCCTGCTCATTAATATTCCAATTTCTTATTGAAAACGAGGATTGAAGCTTCGGCCGCCCTTGCACAAAGTTTTTTTTTAAAAATCCGTGTCCTATGTTTATAGACAATTGAAACGGTTTCTGATTAGTCATTTAGTTTAAGCCTCTGATGCTAAATGCTGCCTGCGGAGAGAACTGCTTCCACACAGCTGAAAGCATTCTGGTAAAATTTCCCAGCAACCACACGAGAGCCTTCCCATCATTTCTAAAGCGCAAAGTAATCCCCAGTTGTTGGGAAAACGCTATTTAAATAAAGACCATAAAACATAGGGGCAGAATTAGGCCATTCGGTCCCTCGAGTCTGCTCCGCCAGTAAAAAAAATGGCTGATTTATTTTCCCCTTCTACCCCATTCTCGGGCTTTGATGGCTCTGGGCCTGTACTTGCTGAAGTTTAGAGGAATGAGGGGGATCTCATTGAAACCTATCGAATGCTGAAAGGCTTGGAGTGGATGTGGAGAGGATCTTTCCAAAGGTGGGGAAAGTTTAGGATCAAGAGTGCACAGCTTCAGACTAGAGAGATGAAGCATTTCTTTAGCCAGAGGGTGGTAGATCTATGAAATTCATTACCACAGATAGCTGTGGAGACTAAGTCTTTGGGTATGTTTAAAGCAGAGATTTGTAGGTTCTTGATTAGTAAGGGTGTGAAAGGTTATAGAGAGAAGCCTTATGTTGGATTTAACACTAGAAAGAATAGGGGGTATGTCTACAGAGCCAGTCTTCTGTTCTGGGTATCAGATGTGGGATTTCCAGGAGACTTCCAGCCTCCCCAATGGCCACATCTGCTCCAGGTGCATCGAAATGCAGCTCCTTAGAGACCGTGTTAGGGATCTAGAGGTGCAGCTTGATGCTTCAGCTTGTTAGGGAAAGTGAAGCAGTACTAGACAGGAGCTACAGGCAAGTAGTCACCCCGGGGCTACAGGGAGACAGATAAATGGGTGACTGTCAGGGAGAGGGAAGGGAGAATGTCAGATAGTGGAGAGCACCACTGTGGCCGTCCCCCTCAACAATAAGTACTCCATTTTGAGTACTGTTGGGGGGTGGGGGACCTACCTGGGGGAAGCAACGGCAGCCATGCCTCTGGCACAGAGTCTGGCCCTGTGGCTCAGAAGGGAAGAGGATGGCAGCGGTAACATGGGACTCCATAGTTAGGGGGACAGATAGGTGATTCTGTAGATGGGAAAAAGAAACACGGATGGTAGTTTGCCTCCCAGGTACCAGGGTCTGCGATTTTTCTGTACACATCTACAATATCCTGAGAAGAGAGGGTGAGCAGCCAGAGGTTGTGGTACATGTTGGTACCAATGACATAGATAGAAAAAGGGAGGAGGTCCTGAAAACAGAATACAGGGAGTTGGAAAAGAAGCAGAGAAGCAGGACCTCAGGGGTAGTAATCTCAGGATTCTGCCTGTGCCACGCGACAGTGAGGATAGGAATAGAATGAGGTGGCAGATAAATGTGTGGCTGAAGAATTGGATCAGGGGTCAGGGATTCAGATTTCTGGATCATTGGAACCTCTTCTGGGACAGGTGTGACCTGTACAAAAGGGATGGGTTGCACTTGAATTTGAGAGGGACCAGTATCCTTGCGGGCAGGTTTGTGAGAGCTGTTGGGAGTGGTTTAAACTAACATGACAGGGGGATGGGAACCAGTATGATAGAGCTGAGGATGAGCCAGCAGGTTTACAAATAGATGACGGGTGTAACATGAATGTAAGGAAGGACAAGCTAACAATTGGGTACAAATGCAGACAGAGCAGAGAGTTCGATTGTACCACAGAGGCAAAATTCATAAGGGTGAAGAATGCAGGACTGAAGGTGCTGTATTTAAATGTGTATAGCATTCGGAATAAGGTGGATGAAAGTGGCGTAATTAGAGACTGGTCAGTGTGACATTGGAGGAAATACGAGTTGTAGCTGACAGAACGTCATAGTTGGGAGCTTAATATCAAAGGATATACTTTGTATCAAAAGGATAAGCAGGAAATCATGGACGGTGGTGCGGCTCTGGTGATAAGAGATGGAATTACATCTTTAGAAAGAGGTGACATAGGGTTAGAGAATGTTGAATTTTTGTGGGTGAAGTTGAGAAACTGCAAGGGTATAAAAAAACATGGGAATCATATATAGGAGTTGGAAAGGTCATGTGATAAGGGTAATGTCACAATTGTAATGGGGGTCTTCAATATGCAAGGGGATTGGGAAAATCAGATTGGTGTCAGATCACAAGAGAGGGAATTTGTTGAATGCCTATGAGATGGCATTCTAGAGCAACTTGAGCTGCTCGGGTAAAGGCTATCTTATATTGGGTGTTGTGTAATAACCCAGATTTTATTAGGGAGCTTAGGAGACAGTGATCATATGATTGAATTCATACTGCAATTTGAGAGGGAGAAGCATCAGCTATGTGTCAGTATTGCAATGGAATAAGGGGAATTACAGAGGCATGAGAGAGGAGCTTGCCCAGGTGGATTGGAGAGGGATACTGGCGGGGATGACAAAAGAGCAGAGGTGGCAGAAGTTTCTGGGAATACTTCACAAGCTGCAGGATAGCTATGTCCCACAGAGGTAGTTCTCAAATGGCAGGGGTAGGCAACTGTAGCTGACAAGGGAAGTTGAGGACTACATGAAACCCAAGGAAAAGGCATATAAGGTAGCAAAAGTGAGTGGGAAGTTGGATGTTTGGGAAGCTTTTAAAATCCACCAAAAGGCAACTAAAAAAGCTATCAGAAGGGAAAAGATGAACTATGAGGGCAAACTAGCCAATAATATAAAGCAGGATACTGAAAGTTTTTTCAGTTATATAAAGAGTAAGAGGAAGGTGAGAGTTGATGTTGGGCCACTGGAAAAAATGATGCTGGTGAGGTAGTAATGGGGGATAAAGAAATGGCGAATGAACTTAACAAGTACTTTGTACTTTGCATCAGTCTTCACTGTGGAAGACACTAGCAGTGTGCCAGAGGTCTGTGAGTACCAGGGAGCAGGAGTGAGTGCCATTGCTATTACAAAGGAAAAAGTTCTAGGAAAACTGAAAGTTCTTAAGATGGATAAGTCACCTGGACCAGATGGACTACATCCCAGAGCCCTAAGAGAGGTTGCCGAAGAGATAATGGATGCATTGGTGATGATCTTTCAAGAATCGCTTGATTCTGGCACGGACCTGGAGGACTGGAAGATTGGAAATATCACTCCACTCTTTAAGAAGGGAGGAAGGCAAAAGAAAGAAAATTATTGGCCATTTAGCCTAACTTCAGTGGGTGGGAAAGTGTTGGAGTCCATTATTAAGGATGAGGGTTTGGGGTACTTGGAGACTAATGATAAAATAAGTCAAAGTCAGCATGGTTTCTGTAAAGGGAAATCTTGCCTGACAAATTTGTTGGAGTTCTTCAAGGAAGTGACAAACAGGGTGGACAAAGGAGAGGCAGTGGATGTCATTTACTTGGATTTTCAGAAGGCATTTGATAAGGCACCACACATGAGGCTGCTTAACAAGATAAAATCCCATGGCATTACAGGAAAGATACTGGGATGGATAGAGGAATGGCTGACAGGCAGGAGGCAGCAAGTGGGATTAAAAAGGGTCTTTTCTAGTTGGCTGCCAGTGACTAGTGGTGTTCCACAGGGGTCAGTATTGGGACCGCTACTTTTCACATTGTTTGTCAAGGATTTGGATAATGAAATTGATGGTTTTGTGGCAAAGTTTGCGGATGATATGAAGATAGGTGGAGGGGTAGGTAGTGCTGAGGAAGCAATGTGATTGCAGTAGGACTTAGACAAATTGGAAGAATGGGCAAAAAAGTGGCAGATGGAATACAGTGTTGGGAAATGTATGATAATGCATTTTGGTAAAAGGAACAATAGTGCAGACTATTATCTAAATGGGGAGAAGGTTCAAACATCAGGGGTGCACAGGGACTTAGGAGACCTCGTGCAGAACACCCAGAAGGTTAATTTACAGGTTGAATCTGTGGTAAAGAAGGCAAATGCAATTGTTGGCCTTTATTTGAAGGGGATTAGAATATAAAAGCAAGGAGATAATGCTGAGCCTTTATAAGACACTAGTCAGGCCACACTTGGGAGTATTGTCAACGGTTTTGGGCCCCAAATCTCATGCCCTGATGAATCAGGGAACTGTCAACTTAAATATACCCGCGGACTTGGCCTCCGCTACAGTTTGCAGCAGAACATTCCACAGATCCACTACTCTCTGGCTAAGAAAAAATCCTCTTTACCTCAGGTTGCCCCTCAATTTTGAGGCTGTGCCCTCTAGCTCTGGACACCCCCACCATAGGAAACAAATTCTCCACATCCACTCTATCTAGTCCTTTCAACATTCAGTAGGTTTCAGTGAGATTCTCTCCCCCCTCCCAAACTGCACCCCCCGGGCATTCTTATAAATTCCAGTGAGTACAGGCCCAAAGCTGCCAAATGCTCCTCATAAGTTAACCCCTTCATTCCTGGAATCATCCTCATTAACCTCCTCTGGACTCTCTCCAATGACTATACATCCTTTTTGAGATATGGAGCCCAAATCTATTGACAATACTCCAAGTGCAGCCTGACTAGTGTATTCTAAAGGCTCAGTGTTATCTCCTTGCTTTTATATTCTATTCCCCTTGAAATAAATGCCAACAATTTCATTTGCCTTCTTTACCAGACTCAACCTGTAAATTAACCTTCTGGGAGTCGTGCACGAGGACTCCCAAGTCCCTCTGCACCTCTGGTGTTTGAACCTTCTCCGCATTTAGATAATAGTCTGCACTATTGTTCCTTTTACCAAAATGCATTATCATATATTTCCCAGTACTGTATTCCTTCTGCCACTTTTTTGCCCATTCTTCCAATTTGTCTAGGTCCTGCTGCAATCACATTGCTTCCTCAGCACTACCTACTCCTCCACCCATCTTTGTATCATCTGCAAACTTTGCACAAAGCCATTGATTCCATTATCCAAATATCCAAAAATTAGTGGTCCCTGAGGATCATGTTTTGGGGAACTTTGAAATGGTGCCTTGTATTCCTATTGAAGATATCAAGTTCAAGTTTAATTGTCATTCAACCATACCACATAAATTCAGACAAACAAAACAGCACTCTCCGGGGCCAAGGTGCAAAATGTAGTGCCAACAGTTGCACACAGCACATATAGCGCACATAGTTATGATAGCTGAAAAATGTACATTCAAGTCCCTGAGTGGCATGGCCATTCGACTGATGTCCTGGAATCATGTTTCTGCAAGAACAAGTATACAACAGTTCCTCATCTTATGCTAGTGCAGCCGTAAATGAGCACAATTCAACTTAAGGTTTCAATAAAGATTGTCAAATGTAGCTTTGTTAAAAATGTGCATATGACACAGTGGTCAGATGGTGTACTGTCATTATACCTGCTTTAAGACTCCTCGTATTCTAATGGATTTCTTTTATGTAATGTCACTTGGACAAAATTGGGTTGTCTTTGGCTGTTAAATTCATGTCCAACTTTTGGCTTGGTACTGGGGTTGGAGAGAGAAATGGTTGATTTGTGTTTGGAAGCTGGGGGTGGGGGTAGTGAGGACAATATTGAGAACATTGAAGGGTTGGGGGAACCCTGGAATTGGAGGCTTGAGGATTGGGTGGGTGGACAGTAAGATTAAAGGTGAGTGAGGACGTGGTATTTGTTGCTACAGGCTAGGAATTTTTCAGAGAGAGTCAAAGCCTAGTATGGGATAATACTAAATGTTACTAATTAACTTTCGGTGGCAGGCTATTCATGGATACTGCATGTGGAGATATGGCAGGTAGGTGGATGTGGGATTGTGGGCTCAATGCAGGGACAGGCTTAAGAGGTTGAATAGGTTCCTGATTGATTCATATGGAAACAAGCCAATTTATCTATGCTGCCAGCCAATTTAGTCCCATTTGCGCACATTTGGCTTGTATCTAAATCCTCTCAGTTTGAGTTCAAAAGTCGTGAGGTAATATTGCAGCTCTGAAACTCTAGTTAGACCACACTTGGAATGTTGTGTTTGGTTCTAGTTGCCTCATTATAAGAAGGATATGGAAGCTTTAGAGAGGGTGCAGAGGAGATTTACCAGGTAGATGCCTGGATTAGAGAGCCTGTCTTATTAGGAAAGGCTGAGTGAGCTTTGGCTTTTCTCTTTGGAATGAAGAACGATGATAGGTAACTTGATAGAGGTGTACAAGATGATTGGAGGAGAGCATGGGGGTGATTTCAGAGGTACTGTAGTGGTGGGTGCATGCAACACCTTGCTAGGGGTGTTGGTAGAGGCAGATACGTTATGCAGTGGAGAAGGTTAGCTTCAGAATGAATATTCGTGTACTTTTACAGACTCAGTAGTGCAGCAATTGCTCCATGTTGACCAAGGTGCCTTCCTGAGCTAGTTCTCTGCCTGTGTTAGACCCACATCCTTTTAAACTTATTTAAATTTATTTATTTGTCTGTTTACTTGTCCAAATGTATTTTAAATATTTGCCTGCCTCTACTGCTCTTGCTGCTCATTCTAGATATCCACCCCCCTCTGTGTGGAAAAACCTACCCTCAGCACCCCTTTAATTCTCCCCCCCCCCGCCACCTTAAACATGTGCCTTCTAGTGTAAACCTCCCATGTGCAGAAAAAGGGCTTTGGTTTGGATTGGTATCATGGTCAGGTCATACACTGTGGGCTGTGTTATCTTAGGTTTATAACAACACAGAAGGAAGCTATTCGGCCCATTGAGCGCACACCAAATCCATTCCCCCTGCCCTATTTCCTGTACACCTGCCACATATTCCTTCTCACCGTTGCCCATCATTTTTCATTTTTCTGTGACCGTGGGAGGAAACTGCAGCATCCAGACAAAACCCAGGGAATTACGGAGAGAGTGTGCAAACGCCACTTGAAGCCACGGAATGAGGCCGGTTCCCTGGAGCTGTGAGACAGCAGTACTAACTGCTGAGTCACTTTGCCAACCCTGGCCACCCACCTGTTCAAGCACAGATGCCCTGATGCACACGAGGGTGGAGGGAGTCGAAGGATGGGGAGAACTAATTTGAGTGATCTGGGCTGTCAGCCATTATTTTCTATCTCAAACAATCTAGAAGAACTCAGTGGGTCATATAGCATCTTGGGGGAAAGGAATCATTAATATTTCAAAATATCCCTTTAGCCACTAGTTAGTTGCTCCAGATTCCAGAATTTGCAGTCTTTTGTCTCCTGCTCACCTTTACATGTTGATCCTGGAATCAGAACTGTTCCAGGTTGGAAATGTTGCCTTGGGGTCCAGTCTCCAGGCACTAACTTACTATTCTGAACACAAAGTCTGCAGATGCTGGAAATCCAGAGCAACTCGCACAAAATGCTGGAGGAACTCAGCAGCTCAGGCAGCATCTATGGAAATGAATAATCTGCCAACATTTTGAGCCGAGATCCTCCTTCAGGACTGAGAAGGAAGGGGGGAGATGCCAGAATATAAAGGTGAGAGGAGGGGAAGGAGGGTAGCTACAAGGTGATAGGTGAAGGCAGGTGGGTGGGAAAGGTCAAGGGCTGGAGAAGAATGAATCTGATAGGAGAGGAGAGTGGACAATAGGAGAAAGGGAAAGAGGTGGGGACCCAGGGAGAAGTAATAGGCAGGTGGGAAGAAGTAAAAGGTCAGACTGGAGGCGTAACACCTTATATTCTGTCTGGGTAGCCTCCAACCTGATAGCATGAAATTTGATTTCTCCTTCCAGTGAACAAATCTTTCCCCTCCCCCATCATCCTCTATTCCACACTCTGTTCTTTTACTTCTCACCTGCCTATTCCCTCTGGGTTTCCTTCTCCCTCGGTCCACTCTCATAATGAGAGATTCTTTGCAAATCCCATTGATTAAGTTATTGCCCCTTTGCCAGATTCTCGCGGGAAGGTTTGTTAATGCTGCATGATGGGGTTTAAATTAGAATTGCAGGGTGATGGGAACCGAGTGTCAGAACAGATAGTGGAGAGGTTGTGGAGACGGATGTTGGTAAGACCTCAGACAAAGTCAGGAATCAAAAGGTTGAGCATGGTGTGACTAGTGTCCTGAGCTGTGTATATTTCAATGCAGGAAGTATTGTAGGAAAGGCGGATGATAGTGCTGAAGATGAGGCAGCTGGTTTACAAACAGGCAGTGTGTAGTGAGGAGAGGCTGTCGACGGGGCAACATTGCAATCAGCAGGATGAGTTGCAGTGTAAAATGCAAACAAAATCAAAAAGGGTGAATACAGGACTGAAGGTGATGTATTTGAATGTGTGCAGTATACGCAATAAGGTAGATGAACTTGCAGCATAGTTGCAGATTGGCAGGTATGATGTTGTAGGCATCACTGAATCATGGCTGAAAGATTACAGCTGAGAGCTTAATGTCCAAGGACACACATTGTATCAAAAGGATAGGCAGGGAGGCAGAGGGGGTGGCATTGCTGTGTTGGTAAAAATTGAAATCAAATCATTAGGAGGTGACATAGGGTCAGAAGGTGTTGAATCATTGTGGATAGAGCTAAGGAACTGCAAGGGTAAAAAGACCCTGGTGGGAGTTGTATACAGACTCTCAAACAGTAGTAAGGACGTGATCTACAAATTACAATGGGAGATAGAAAATGCATGCCGAAAGGGCAATGTTACAATAGTCATGGGGAACTTCAATATGCGGGTATTTTGGGAAAATCAGGTTGGTGTGGGATTACAAGAGGAAGAATTCCTGGAGTGCCCATGAAATGGCTTTTTGAGCAGCTCATGGTTGAGCCCAATGGAGGATCAGCTGTTCTGGATTGGGTGTTGTGTAATGAACCGGAAGTGATTAGAGACCTTAAGGTAAAAGAACCATTAGGGGCAAGTGATCATAACATGATCAAATTCACCCTGAAATTTGAGAAGGAGAGGTTAAAGTCAGATGTATCAGTATTACAGTAGATTAAAGGGAATCACAAAGGCATGAGAGAGGAGTTGGCCAGAAAAGAACACTGGCAGGGATGACGGCAGAACAGCAATGGCTGAAATTTCTGGAAGCAATTTGGAAGGCACAGGATATATACATCCCAAAGTAGAAGTAGTATTCTAAAGGGGAAATGACACAACCGTGCCTAACAAGAGAAGTCAAAGCCAACATAAAACCCAAAGAGAGGGCATATGATAGAGCAAAAATTACTGGAAAGTTAGAGGATTGGGAAGCTTTTAAAAACCAACAAAAGGCAACCAAAAATATCATTAAGGTAAAGATGGAATAGGAAAGTAAGCTAGCCAATAGTATTAAAGAGGATACCAAAAGTTTCTTTAGATACATAGTGTAAAAGAGAGGCAAGAGTGGATATTGGACTGCTGGAAAATGATGCTGGAGAGGTAATAATGGGGGACAAGGAAATGGCAGACGAACTGAATAAGTATTTTGCATCAGTCTTCACTGGAGTACACGAGCAGTACGGTGGAGGTTCCAGGTGTCAGGGGTCATGAAGTGTGTGAAGTTACCATTACTGGAGAGAAGGTTCTTGGGAAACTGAAAGGTCTGAAGGTAGATAGGTCACCTAGACCAGATGGTGTACACCCCAGCGTTTTGAAAGAGGTGGCTGAAGTATTAGTAATGATCTTTCAAGAATCACTTGATTCTGGAATGGTTCTGGAAGACTGGAAAATTGTAAATATCATTCTACTCTTCAAGAAAGGAGACAGGCAGGAGAAAGGAAACTATAGGCCAGTTAGCCTGACCTCAGTAGTTGGGAAGATGTTGGAGTTGATTGTTAAAGGTGAGGTCTCAGGGTACTTGGAGGCACATGATAAAATAGGCCATAGTCAGCATGGTTTCCTCAAAGGAAAATCTTGCCTGACAAATCTGTTGGAATTCTTTGAAGAAATGACAAGCAGCACAGACAAAGGAGAATTGGTTGATGTGTACTTGAATTTTCAGAAGAGCATTGACAAGATGCCACACATGAGACTGTTTAACAGGCTAAGAGCCCATGGTATTACAGGAAAGGTTCTGACATGGATAAAGCAGTGGCTGATTGACAAAGGCAAAGAGTAGGAATAAAGGGAGACTTTTTTGGTTGGCTGCCAGTGACTAGTGGTGTTCCACAGGGGTCTGTGTTGAGACCGATTATTTTTACGTTATATCTCAATGATTTGGATGATGGAATTGATGGCTTTAGACTTTTAGTAATAGACAAAGACAACTGTGCTGCTCCAAAGAGCGCTATATGAGGTCATTCTTACCCTCGGCTATTAGGCTCAATAATGAGTCAACCTATAGCAGGGGAAGTGATGACCCCGCCCCCCCCCACCCCATTAGACTGTTTGAGATAACATTTTTTAAGATAAGATAAAACTGTATTTATCCAGAAGGAAATTATTGTTGCAAGGTTGCTCAGTCAGAAATGTATACTTTAAAATGCAAAATGTAACCTTTGAGGTACAAAAAAAAACAAAATGTTTATTAAAAAGTAATAGTACAAAATAGTGATTTGCAATGAAACCATATACTTATATACTCAAGGAGGAGGATTTGTGGAGTCTTATAGCCAGAGGGAGAGAGGATCTCCTGTGTTGTTCATGGTGCACCTCAGTGGAGTCAGTCGGTTACTAAAGGTGCTCCTCTGTTTGTCCAGTATGTCATGGAGGGGGTGAGAGGGATTGTCCATAATGCTCTGTAGCTTCTGCAGCATCTTCCTCTGAGACACAGCCACCAGGGAATCCAGTTCCTTCCCCCAGAACAGAACCAGCCTTCCTGTCGGGCTTATCGATGGTCTTGGCGTCAGCTGCTGTCACCCTGCTGCCCCAGCAGACGACACCGTAGAACAGAATGCTGGCTCCCGCTGAGCTGTAGCATAGCACTGGAGACCTTGAATGACTGGAGCCTTCCCAGGAAGTACAGTCATCTCTGTCCGTTCTTGTACAGTGCCCCTGTATTTTTAGTCCAGTCCAATTTATTGTCCAGGGGAGTTCCCAGGCATTTGTAGTTTTGGACGACTTCCAAATCTATTGCTTTTCTTGCTTCTCTTCTAATATTTGTATGTTTGTCTATTTGTGCACTTGCAATGCTACTGTGTCACTGTAATTTCCTTTGGGATCAATAAAGTATCTATATCACCACATTTAAAAGACATTTGGACATGGATAGGACGGTTTTGAGGGAGATGGGTTCAATGCAGGCTAATGGGTCTAGCTTAGTTAGACAAATTGGGCTGCATGGATGAATTTGGCTGAAGGAGCTATTTCTGTGCACATCACTCTGTGATGCTGCCTGTGTACTGTATATTTAGGGCTGAGATTTAGTATAATGGAGATGGTGGCCATCCTGTGGAACTTTATTTTTACAAGTGTCTGTGGAGGGTGAGCAGCTTGGGGTTTGGGAGAGAATGGGGGTGACACAGTAGCATAGTGGTTAGCATAACACTGTTCCAGCACCAGTGACCCCGGTTCAGTTCCACCGGTGTCTGTAAGGAGTTTGTACATTCTCCCTGTGACCGTGTGGGTTTCCTCCGGGTGCTCTGGTTTCCTCCCACATTCCAAAGACATACAGGTTAGTAGGTTAATTGGTCACACGGGGGTAATTGGGTGGTGTGGGCTCATTGGGCTGGAAGGGCCTGTTACCGTGCTCTATCTAAATAATTAACATAAAAATAACTAAATAAACAATTGAATTGAGTGGAACAACAGGTTGGCAAGGGCTGAATGGCTGTTCCTATTTTCTCTGCTTGCATGTTTCTAGCTGGTAGCAATTACTTCAGCCAGGGGGTGTTGAGTCTGTGGAGTTCATTGCCACAAAGAGTGGTGGAGACAAGTCAGTGGGTATATGTACAGTCGAGATTGATAGGTTCCAGATTGGTAAGGGGTCAAGGGTTATGGGGCAAAGGCAGAAGAATAAGGTTGGGAAGAGGACAGAAAGGGCATTGAGTGAATAGCTCAGTAGACGTGATGGGCTGAATGTCCTGCTTGGACTCCCATATCTTCTGAGCAAAGTCTAGTGAGATCGCCAGCGCAGTTGCGCACACGGTCAGACACCAATCCATTCCATCTGTGTAGTCGACCTCCTCATCCTGCTGAGGTGTTGGGTTACTGTAGCAAGCTACAGTGAAAAGCATTTTAACCAATTTCCCCCGGGATCAATAAAGTATGACTATGACTATTTACTTTGCCTGCCATCTAGACAGAAAGGCAGAACATTGTGGGCCAAAGGTGTAATGTGTTGTAGATTTCTATGTTCTATTTTCTAGACCAATCATTCCATGTAGAAGAACATCAAGGCAGCAACAAACAAAATGGTCTGGATAGAGTCGATGTGGAGAGGATGTTTCCTATGGTGGGGAAGTCTAGGACCAGAGAGCACAGCCTCAGAATGAGGAGGAATTTCTTTAGCCAGAGGGTGGTGAATCTGTGGAATTCATTGCCATAGTCGCCTGTGGAGGCCAAGTCATTGGGTATATTTAAGGGGTTGATGGGTTTTTGATTAGTCGGGGCATCGAAGGTTACAGGGAGAAGGCAGGAGAATGGGAGTGAGAGGGATAATAAATCAGTCATGATGGAATTGCATGAGTAGACTTGATGGACCGAATGGCCTAATTCTGCTCCTATGTCTTATGATCTTTTATTATCCATCCCTCATTGTCTACCGTACCTGTTGCAAAAGGCACTTGAAGCAACCATAGAGTGCTGGGTCAGAGGTCAGGTTAGCAGAAAGGTATCGACAAAACTTGATTTTTTTTTGGTAACAATCCAGTAAGCCTTTAGTCCTTTTTTAATGAATCCATTTTTAGGTGTGATTTCAAAATTATTTGTGTTCTACAACAGCCACTTGTTTTCTTTTATCGGGGATTGGAATTGCTAAGTGATTAATTTAATCGGTAATATTTTCTACGTTCCAAAACTGCAGCATTGCATACACCCTGACACTGCAAGGTCAGATCTTGTGTTCAGATTCAGGTTTATTTATTGCGCGTAGTTGAAACATTCAGTGAAATGTGTTGTCTGCGTTAACAGTCAGCACACCCAAGAATGTGCTGGGGACAGCCCACAAGTGTCACCACTCATTTCAGCAACAGCATAACATGTCCCCAGTGTTCAGCAGAACAACACGATGACCATAACAATAACACCCTTTCTCTCACATACACAGGCCTCCAATCCCAGCACGGGTCCTGCACTCGCAGACTCTCAGTCATCAGGCCTCTGGCCTCCAGACTATCTGACCCAGCAGCTTGTTTGGGAAGAAAACTTATTTATTGAATATTGAAAAGTTTATCCAATCATTATTTGATATGTTTCTCAGCCATTTGAAAAGTTACATATTTGCAATTCCATTTGACTAAAGTAAAGATACTTACTACTTATTTGCATTTTAACTTTGTACATTAACATGTCGAACTGGAAATGTGGGTTGGGATTATTTAAACCGAGCACTTTAATGTATTGAACAATGAAGAGAGTTTAACAATGCGCAGATGTTGTGTTGCTGGACTTGTATTCCAGTCTATTGATTTTGTGACATGAATCAAAGTCAAGTTTATTGTCATATGCACAAGGAGTGCAAATTGGCTGGTACTCCTTCCCGTCCCCTACCTCCTTCCAGCATCTTCCCCCTTCCTTTCCAGTCCTGACAAAGAATCTTGGCCCAAAACATCAACTATTGATTCCTCTCCGTAGATGCTGCCTGACCTGCTGAGCTCCTCCAGCATTTTGTGTGTGTTACTCTGCATTTCCAGTATCTCTTGTGGTACATATAAGCACATTCATAGTCCCCTGCCCAGGGAGAGTTCGTGGGATTCTGGATCATGGGTGAAGATCAGAAACCTGCAGATACTAGATATCTGAAAGTCCTGGTCATGCTCAGCAGGTCAAGTAGTGTCTACAGGTGCTTGATCTATGTACATTTTTATTATGGCAACAGAGAGATTTATTGTTTTTTTAGCAGGGTGTGGAAGATGCTCATTCCAAAGGCTTGTTTATTTTTTCTGCAGAGGTGGCCCTTCCAAAATTTGAGGCTAGGATTTCTATCATTGAGCTTGGATTTCTGCTTAAAATCATTTTAATCTTGACCTACAAACTTTCAGGGTCACTTTAAGGAATTTCTCCTGATGGGGTATAACAGTAGAGTAGTGGTTAGGGTAATGCTGTTGCAGGACCAGTGACCCAGGTTCAATTGTGTCACCGCTGTCTGTACGTTCTCCCTGTGACCGTGTGGGTTTCCTCTGGGTGCTCCGGTTTCCTCCCACATTTCAGAAATGTGCAGCTTAGGTTCATTATTTACATGGGTGTAAATGGGCAGCACGGGCTTGTTGGGCTGGAAGAACCTGTTAGCATGTTGTATCTCTAAATAGAACTGCCACTTACTGAAGGCTGGTGGAACACAGCAGGCCAGGCAGCATCTATAGGAAGAGGTACAGTTGACATTTCGGGCTGAGACCCTTCATCAGGTCTTGGCCTGAAACATCGACTGTACCGCTTCCTAGAGATGCTGCCTGGCCTGCTGCGTTCACCAGCATTTTGTGTGTGTTGCCTGAATTTCCAGCATCTGCAGAATTCCTCGTATGTGCCACTTACTGATTTTTTTTTTGTTTCTCACACCGTTCTCTGTAAACTCTAGAGACTGTTGTGTGTGAAAATCCCAGGAGATCAGCAGTTTCTGAGATACTCAAACCACCTTGTCTGGCACCGACAATCATTCCATAGTCAAAGTCACTTAGATTAAATTTCTTCCCCGTTCTGAAGTTTGAACTGAACAACAACTGAACCTCTTGACCGTGTCTGCATGCTTTTCTGTATTGAGCTGCTGCCACATGATTTGCTAACTGGATACTCACATTAACAAGAGGGTGTACAGGTATACCTAATGAAGTGGTTACTGAGTATATATGTGTGCACAGGTGCAATTAAGAACTTGTAGCAGTGTCACACATCGCATCAGATACATAACAATCAGAAGAGAAGCATAAATTAATGGTGTAAATTATACAAGAAAGAACACAATTAGAATCAAAGTCCATTGTTGTATGCGTGGAAAAAGTGGGGCTTTCATTCAGAAAGATGGGAGCTGCTGTTCCAGCTGAATTGAATGTAAAACTAACACTAGCCTCTGAAAGGATTAATTCTCCGTCTGTCTGAATTAACAGTGTTTTGTCCTTTCTGCAGACGGAGGGAGTGCGTGTCCACGTAAATGTTCTCTCCGAGCAAGCCAAAAGTCCGGTTCTCTTTGTGATCCGACAGCAGAAAGCGGTGGTCTCCTTCCAGGCACCGCTGATGCTCAGGGGACTGTGAGTATTGCTGGAGTTCCTCATTTCATCCTACTCCCAGTGGCTTGTAAACCCAGCCGTGCTGCGCCTCTTTTCCCGCTATCTCCCACGTTACTGCATTGGTTCAGTATGGACACACTGGCCTTCCAGTGATGGCAAGGAAACAACAGACACAGGAGTCTGTGAATGGTGAAATCTAATGCAAAACAGAACAAATTGCTGGAGGAACTCCCATCAAAATTCAGGCAGCATCTGTGGATCAATGCCCTGATGCAGAATTGTGTCCTGAACCATCAAATATCTGACTGCCTCTACAGATGCTGTTTGATGTGTTGTCATCCTCCAGCAGTTTTTTTTAAAGAAAGTAACATCAGTTTGTATCAACACGTCAAGCAGCACCTACGACGGGGAATACACAATTGATGTTTCGGGCCTGCTGAATTCCTTCAGCATTTTGTGAGTGTGAATCTGGATTTCCTGCATCTGTAGAATCTCCCATGTTTATGATATGCATTTAAATAGTTTATTTTACAGCCTCAGGATGTTCTGGCTTTCAGTCACCTTATTGAGTACAGGGGTTGGAATGTTATGTTGTTGTGTATGAGACATTTGTGAGGCTTAGAGTATTGTCTACAGTTTTGGTCACCTTGTTATAGGAAAGACGTCAAGTTACGAAGAGTGCAAAGAAGATTTACCAGAATGTTGCCAGGACTCGAGGCTCTAAGTTAAAGGCAGAGGTTGCGAAGGCTGTGTCCTGTTGAAGGGTCTTGGCCCGAAATGTCGACTGTTTATTCCCCCTCCATAGATGCTGCCTGACCTGTGAGCTCCTCCAGCATTTTGTGTGTGCGTGCTTGGGAAGGCTCAGATTTTATTCCTTGAAGAGTGGGAGACCCTTATAGATGTGTATTTAAAAAAACACATGAGGGCACAGATTAAGTGAAAGCACACAGTTTTTTTCCCAAGGTAAGAGAATCAAAAATAGAGGGCATGGGTCTGGGGGTGAGAATAGAGGGATTGACGTGCACTCGTACAGCTTGAGGCATTCCGCAGTTCAGAGTTCAATGTCAGTGCTGTCTGTAAGGAGTTCGTATGTTCTCCCCGTAACCGCCTGGCTTTCCTCCCACAATCCAAAGGACGTGCGGGTTAGTAGGTTAATTGGTCACTGTAAATTGTTCAGTGATTAGGCTAGGGTTAAATTGGTGGGTTGCTGGGTAGTGTGGGCTTCTTGGGCTGGAAGAGCCAGTTCCACACTGTATTTCTAAATAAAAATAACAGGGACCGAGGGGGTGATAATTTCATATAGAGGAGTGATTTGCCAGAGACAGTGGCCAAAGCAGGTACGACAGCATTTGGAGGGGTACGTGGATAAGAACGATATCGAGGGATATGAGCTGAACGTGGACAAATACGACTATCTTAGTTGGGTAGCTTGATTGGGCTGAAGGGCCTGTACTTGTTTGAAACCACTCCCTGGCCAGCGAAACACCTTTCGAAGCGTGATCAAGGAAAGAGAGCAAAGCAGTTTGAAAATCTGAATTTAATTCATGAACTGAATTTGTGAAAGGTCAGATCGTCATGAGCAGAAGTGAAAGTTTCGAACTGGCCAACAGAAGAAGTGTTGCCTCTTTGCGTGTAATGGATACCCGGGCACTTTGCAATATGGAAGGTATGCGAAACAGATACTAGTATTGGATAAGCAGTGCAGTGATGTGTGGTTAGCACAACGCTCTACACCATGTTGGCCATCTGCGGCAATAAATTCCACAAAAGAGATTCCTCCTCATCCCTGTTCTAAAGAGACGTCTCTCTATTCTGAGCCTGTGTCCTCTGGTCTTCGACTCCCCACTATAAGAAACATCCTCTCCACATCCACTCTATCTAGACCTTTCAATATTTGAAATGTTTCAGTGAGATTCCTACCTCATTCTCCTAAACTCCAGTGGGTACAGACCCAGTCGTCAAACAGTCCTCATATGTTAACCCTTTCATTCCTGGGATCATTCTCATGAACCTCCTCTGGACCCTCTCCTGTGCCAGCATGTCTTTTCTTAGATAAGGGGCCCAAAACTGCTCAAAATACTCCTAAGTGCAGTCTGATCAATGCCTTGTAAAGCCTTAGCAATAAAGTTCAAAGCAAGTCTTTTATCAAAGTACATATACTCCCGTGTGGGCCTCTACAGCCACAACAGACGCTGCTCTACCAACACAGACTGAAGCAAGACTTTCCAGGCGCAGATCCATGGTCTTGTGAGACTACCGAATGCCACCACATACTGTATGTCATCATATACAACCCTGAGATTAATTTTCTTGAGGGCATGCTCAATAAATCTACAGAATAATAATTAACAGAATCAGTGAAAGACCACACTAACTTGGGCACTCAACCAGAATGCAGAAGACAACAAACTGTGCAAATACATAAAGAAAGAAATAATAATAAGTAAGCAATAAATACCAAGAACTTGAGATGAAGAGTCCTTGAAAGTGAGTCCATAGGTTGTGGGAACAGTTCAGTGATGGGGCAAGTGAAGTTATCCCCTCTGGTTCGAGAACCTGGAGGTGTGAGTCCTGAGGCTGCTGTACCTTTTTCCTGATGGCATCAGTGAGGAGAGAGCCTGGCCCAGGTGGTGGGGTCTCTGATGATAGATGCTGCTTTCCTGAGACAGTGTTTCATGTAGATGTGCTCAATGGTGGGGAGGGCTTCACCTGTGATGGACTGGGCTACATCCATTATTTTTTGTAGGGTTTTCTGTTCAAGGGTATTGGTGTTTCCATACCAGACTGTGATGCAGCCAGTCAATATACTCCTGGACCCAGGACAGATCCTCAGAAATGATAACGCTGAGGAATTTAAAGTTCCTGACCCTCTTCACCTCTGATCTCCTGATGGGGACTGGCTCATGGACCTCTGGTTTCCTCCAATTGAACTCAATAATCAGTGTCTTGGTCTTGCTGACATTGAGTAAGAGGTTGTTGTTGTGACACCACTCAGCTAGATTTTCAATCTCCCTTTTGTATGCTGGTTCCTCACCACCTTTGATTCAGTGAATGACAGTGGTGTCATTGGCAAACTTAAATAAAGCATTGAAGCTGTGCGTAGCCACACGGTCATAAGTGTAAAGAGAGTAGAACAGGGGACTAAGCACACAGCCTGTGGTACGCCTGTGCTGATGGAGATTGTGGAGGAGATGTTGTTCCCAATCGAACTGACTAGGGTGAGGAAATCAAGGATCCAATTATATAAGGAGGTATTGAGGCCAAGGCCTTGAAGCTTATTGATTAGTCTTGAGGGGATGATGGTATTGAATGCTGAAATATTACATCCTTGCTTTTATATTGTAGTCATCTCAAAATGAATGCTAATGTCACATTTGTCTCCCTCACCACAGACTCAACCTGAAAGTTAACCTTCAGGGAATCCTGCACAAGGACTCACAGGTCCCTTTGCACCTCTCATGTTTTAATTTTTGCCCCATCTATAAAGTAGTTGCTGTGGGATTGAAATTGGCCATCACAGATCGAGAGAGAAATAATGGATGCTGAGATGCAGGGACTTGCTTTCTCTGCAGTTTGAGTGTGTGTAGACCCTGAGAATTGAAAGTTGTGTTAAATTTCATGCTGTGGTTTTTTTTTTTGAAAACTGGCTGGCAGCCCAGGCATGTAGAGATGCCTTCCTGCTGTGTGTCTTCGATTGTTATTCGTTTTCCTGTATGTGTGTGACGCAAGGCAAGGCAATCTGATATCATCCATCTTGAACTGCCTTTGAGAAGATGATGCTGGTCACTGACTAGGTTTCGAGGTGAAGGTCCCCTCAGCACTTTGACACAAAGAGGTGAAGGAAAGCTGTGATGGGGCATGATTTGTTGACATCGGGGAGGTGCTGGTGTTATTATATACCTGCTGCTCAGATCCATTGCAGTAGTTTGTGTTTAAGAGTTTCTACCAGACATGTAAACAAGAAACTTCTGAAAATGAAGTAATCTGTTAAAGGTGTACAGTATATTTAAGCCAGATACATAGCACTGGAAGAACCCAGCATCTAAAGATAAAGATTAGCTTTCTTTGTCACATGTACATCAAAATATACGGTGCAATGCGTTCTTTTGAATCAACGACCAACACAGTCCAATGATTGTGCAATGATTGACCAACGCAGTCCAATGATTGTGCAGAGGGAGACTGCGAGTGTCGCCACACTTCCAGTGCCAAGATAGCGTGCCCACAACAGATAGTGGGGCAAAATGGACATAAAAACATTTCGGTTTGAAACCCTTCATCTTGCCCACAGGGAACGAATATCAGAACTTTGTGACTTAATCAAACATTTCCATTTATTATGTGTCCCAGCACATAAAGCTTCCTGTTGGTCATTCGTAAGATGAATCTATATTAACTTTCCTACAAAATAAGGACTTGTTCATTAAAAATTAAGGTGTGATGAAATTTCTTTATTGGGGTGAATCTCTGGAATTCTGTGACCTCGAGTAGTGGAGCCACATCATTAGAGACCTTTCAGGAAGAGTTAATAAATATTAGGGTGCCACAGTAGCATAATGGATAACACAGTGCTATTACAGTTCATGGTTTCAGAGTTCAGAGTTCAATTCCGATGCTGTTTGTACGTTCCTTCCCGTGACTGTGTGGGTTTCCTCCAGGTGTTCCGGTTTCCTCCCACAATCCAAAGATGTACCGGTTAATTGGTCATTGTGAATTAGGCTAGTGTTAAGTCAGTGGGCTGCTGGTGGTTTGGCTTGTTGGGTCGGAAGGGTTTGTTCCGTGCTATATCTCTAAATAAAATAAAATATTTGAAAGGTTTAGGCAATTTGGGGTTATGGGTAACTGGTAATATTTACTAGCAGTGCCGCCCAATTAACCTCCGGAACGTGGGAGCACCCAAAGAAAACCCACATAGCCACGGAAAAGCCTACAAACTCCTTACAGTGGTGGGAATTGAACCTGGATCACTGGCACTGTGATAGTGCTACCCTAATTATTAAATAAGGTTAACTGGCTCCTGGTGTGCAGATGGAAGCTGATTTGAAATTTGGGGAGAATACTATCAGATGAGTGTGGGATTACTGTAAATGCGTGCGTGATGGTTGTCATGAGCTTGCTGGGCTGAAGGACCTGTGTCTGTGCTGGATAACTCTCATACTCTGGAACCAAATGCCTGAGATATCCTCACACTGATAGATAGATATACTTTATTAATCCCGGGGGAAATTTGGTTTCGTTACAGCCGCACCAACCAAGAATAGAGCGTAAATATAGCAATACAAAAACCACAAACAATCAAACAACAAAATGCAAACCATGCCAGATGGAAAATAAGTCCAGGACCAGTCTATTGGCTCAGGGTGTCTGACCCTCCACGGGAGGAGCTGCACGTTCGATGGCCACAGGCAGGAATGACCTCCCGTGCTGCCAAGTGTTGTATCACGGTGGAATGTGGCCGAAGTCCAACAGTAAAAAGTTCAATATCCAGTCTACAAACACATTCCTCGATTGTAATATGACCTAGATTGCACCATCTGTTGTTAACCAGATCAGTAAGTACCCAACTCCTTTACGCTTACCACGCTCAGTGCACTTCCGGTCAGCCGGAACGGTATTACCCACCGAACTCCTCTTCTGCATAAGGCTCTGTTGTCTCGACCCGGATCCTCCACCCGATCCAACACGGAAAACCGGAATGGACTTTCTCCCCATTGAATTCCACACAACACTTAACTATACAGAACTACTTGCTCCCAAGGTAAAGAGATTAGCTAACTTACTTACTGCCTGTTATACCACCAGTGTTTTGGGCAACAATGAAGGTCCTTCATCTCTCTGTTCTTGGCTACTTCGATGTAGAAGGAATCTTCATTGCTGTATTAGTAACTATTTTGTTTGACCAGTTGGGGTTGTTCATCCTGAGCTGAACCCCCGAACCCAGAGGACCGGTGGACCACTCTTAGTCTGGCCTCTGCCCTTTGACCTATTTGACATGGGTGACCCTACCAAGAGCCAAAGCATAAAGCCAAACACAGCTCTCTGGGTCATTGAGGCACACGAGCCTCTAAGCCCTACAACAAGGTTGTGGCCCTCTTGGAGAGGGTAAAGAGATTAAGGGTCAGCTTTATTTGTCATCTGTACATGGAAGCACACAGTGAAATGCGTGGCTTGCCCCAATCCAATCAATGAGGATCGTACTGGTTAGCTCGGATGTGTCGACATGCTTTCAGCACCAACGTAGCATGCCCACGACTCACCAACCCTAACCCGTACGTCTTTGGACTGTGGGAAGAAACCGGATAACCCGGGGAAAACCCACACAGTCCACGGGAAGACGCACAGACTCCTTACTGGGGATGATGGGATTGAACTCTGAACCCCGACACCCTGAGCTACAATAGTGTTTGTCGCAGTACGGCACCCTCTTGCACAGAACAATCTGGTGAAGCGGAAAGACAGGAGAGACTGGTGTCAGTCTCCTTGGTATCAAAAACAAGATCAACGTTGTAGCCATCAGTGAGATTTGGTTGCAGGACTGGCAGCTCAACACCCCAAGGTTCCGTAGTTTTAGACGTGACAGAGTGGGAGGCATTGAAGGAGGAGAGGTGGCCTTTCGAGTCAGGGCAGTGCTCAAGTCAGGACAGACTGGAGAACTCAACTAGTGAGGTGTTTTGGGAGGAACTGGGAAGTAGGAAAGTTATGACCACAGTAATGGGGCTGTATTACAGACCACCCAAAAGTCTGAGGGATGTAGAGGAACAAATTTGTAAAGCGATCACAGACTGTTGCAAGGAACACAGGTTTGTGATAGTAGGTGTTTCTAACTTTCCACATATTGACTGGGACTCCCATACTGTAAAAGGACTAGATGAGATTTGTCAAATGTATTCAGGAAAGTTTCTTTCATTAGTATGTAGAAGTCCGTGTGAGAGAGTGTGATACTGGATCTGTTATTAGGGAATGAGACAGGGCAGGTGATGTGCATCTTGTGACCACAATGCCATTAGTTTCAAAGCAAATATGCTAAAAAGATAAGTTTGAGATTCTAAATGGGAGAAAGGCCAGTTTCGATGGTATCAGAAATGATCAGGCAAGTGGGACAGGCTGCCTAATGACAAAGGTGTAGTTGGTAAGTGAGAGGCCTTCAAAAGCGAATTTTTGAGAGTACAAAGCTTGTATGTGCCTGTCAGAATAAAAGGTAAAGATAACAGAATTAGGAAATGTTGGTTTTCAAGAGATATTGAGGCCCTGGTTAAAAATAAAAGGGGGTGCACAGCAGGTATAGGCAGGTAGGAACAAATGAGGTGTTTATGGAGTATAAGAAATTCAAGAAAATACAAGAAATCAGGAGGGCTAAAAGGAGGCATGAAGTTTCCCTGGCAGACAAGGTGAAGGAGAATCCAAAGGGATTCTACAGATATGTTGAGAACAAAAGGATTGCAAGGGACAAAATGGTCCTCTGGAAGGTCAGAATGGTAATCCATGTGTGGAGCCAAAAGAGATGGGGGAGATCATAAATGGATTTTTTGCATCTGTATTTTCTTGGGAGACGAACACTGAGTCTACAAGTGAGGCAAAGTGGCATCAACTTCAAGGACCCTGTACAAATTACAGAGGAGGAGGGATCTCATTGAAACCTTTTGAATGTTGAATGGCCCAGACAGATTAGATATGGAAAGGATGTTTCCCATGGTGGGAGAGTCTAGGACAAGAGCGCACAGCCTCAGGATAGAGGGAGTATCTATTTAAGACAGAGATGTGGAGAAATTTGTTTCGCCAGAGAGTGATGAATTTGTGGAATTTGTTACCATAGGCAGCTGTGGAGTACAGGTCGTTGGGTGTATTTAAGGCAGAGATTGATGGGTTCTTGATTGGACATGGCATCAAAGGTTACGGGGAGAAGGCCAGGAAGTGGGGCTGAGGAGGGGGAGAAAAGGATCAGCCATGATTGAATGGTGGAGCAGATTCGATGGGCCAGATGGCCTAAATCTGCTCCTATGCCTTATGGGATCACACGGACAGTTGGCACGCAACATCCATGGTTGACCCTGACCAGTGGAGGGTCTCAGTTAATCTGCTCTACTTTTGATCTATGGTAGTTCAGTGTACTGTTCATAATAGACCAGTTAGTCTGCCCTCAGTGGTTGGGAAGATGTTGGAGCCAATTATCAAGGATGTGGTTTCAGGGTACTTGAAGGCACATGAAAAAATAGACCATAGTCAGCATGGTTTTCTCAAGGGGAAGTCTTGCCTGACAAGTCTGTTGGAATTCTTTGAAGAGATAACAAACAGGAGAGACAAAGGAGAATCGGTTGATGTTGTGTACTTGGATTTTCAGAAGGCCTTTGACAAGGTACCACGCAAGGCTGATTAACAAGCTACGAGCCCATGGTATTACAGGGAAGATTCTGGCATGGATAAAGCAGTGGTTGATGGGCGGGAGGCAAAGAGTGGGAATAAAGGAAGTCTTTTCTGACTGGCTGCTGGTGACTAGTGATGTTCCACAGGGGTCTGTGTTGGGACAGATTCATTTTATGTTATATGTCAATGATTTGAATGATGGAATTTTTGGCTTTCTTGCAAAGTTTGCAGGTGATATGAAGACGGGTGGGGGGACAGGTAGTTTTGAGGAAGAAGAGTGACCACAGAAGGACTTAGACAGATGAGGAGAATGGGCAAAGAAGTGGCAGATGGAATACAGTGTTGGGAAATGTATGGTCATGCACTTTGGCAGAAGAAATGAAAGGGTTGACTATTTTCTAAATGGAGAGAAAATACAAAAATCTGAGGAAGGAATGTGCTGAAATTGGAGAGGATTCAAAGGAGGCTTGTGAAACTGATTCTAGGATTGAATGGCTTGTCATATGAAGAGCATTGATGGCTCTGGGCCTGTGTTCACTAGAATTCTGAAGAATGAGGGGTGACGTCATTGAAACCTATCGAATGGTGAAAGGCCTTGATAGAATGGATGTGGAGAGGATGTTTCCTATGGTGGGAGAGTCTAAGACCAGAGAACACAGCCTCAGAATAGAGTGGTGTCCTTTTAGAACAGAGATGAAGAGGAATTTCTTTAGCCAGAGAGTAGTGAATCTGTGCAATTCTTTGCCGCAGTAAGCTGTGGAGGCCAAGTCTTTATGTATATTTAAGGCAGATTCTTGACTCATCAGGGCATGAAGGGATATGAGGGGAAGACAGGAGACTGGGGCTGAGAGGAAAATTGGATCAGCCATGCTGAAGTAGCAGTGCAGATTTGATGGGCCGAATGGCCTGATTCTGCTCCTATATCTTACGGTTTTATAATACCTTGAGGCACTGAGACCTTTTGAGTGCTTTCCAAGAAGCAGAGGAGAGACTTGTGTTGGAGATGAGCAAGACTTTAGAAAAGTGGCAAAGCAGGAAACAGAGAGGGTTGAGACCTTTAATGGAAGAGGAAATGACATCAACGCTGAACGGTTCAGGAAAGTTGAGAATGGGAAAATTGTTCCACCGTTCCAATGGTTAAGAGGTGAAATTTGAACAAAGAGCCAGATTTGGATCCCTGATCACGGTGGGTTGTGATAGATAAGGTTCAGATGTTTGCATTAAGTTGTGATGAGGGTTCTTAACGAGGCATCGCCTTTTGAAGATGTCCTCAGTGGTGGCGAGGTGAGTGCCAATGACTCAGGGTTTCTTTTCCTGAGGTACTTCCTAACTCACTGGTTATTTTCAACATTCTCTTACTTCAGTTTTCCAACAGCAGTTCATGTTCTACAGCTCACAATTCCAGCATTCCCTCCTCCTCCCCACTTAAACTTTCTCAGTGCTAATGTGAGGTCACTGCCTGCCAGTAGTCTATATATGGAACCAACAGCCAAAGGGAAAGGTTGAACGAGCTATTTCTTCTCTTTGGAGAGAAGATGCAGAGCTATGTTGGAGGGAAGTGTTTGATTACTCTAACAATCAACCTAACCCTGAGAGTGGGTTAAAATGTCGACACAACAACATGAGTCAAAGGGCTTGTACTGTTCTATGTAATGGATGGACTAACTCTGTAATGGGTCCTTCCTTCCCCTTTGAATTTAGCTGAACCAATTTGGTAGGAATTGCTTGGCTCCTGACCTTGCTGGTAGCAGTGTGCTGCTGATCTGTCCAGGCTGCAGACAAATGCTTTATCACTTGAACTTTATTAGGCCTGTCAGGAGTACAAATGCAAGTCACCAACCTTTGCAGTGAAGCTCTGTAAGGAATGATTCTGACCTCGTCATAGTCATACTTTATTGATCCCGGGGGAAATTGGTTTTCGTTACAGTTGCACCATAAATAATAAATAGTAATAAAACCATAAATAGTTAAATAGTAATATGTAAATTATGCCAGTAAATTATGAAATAAGTCCAGGACCAGCCTATTGGCTCAGGGTGTCTGACCCTCCAAGGGAGGAGTTGTAAAGTTTGATGGCCAACCTCATTTTATAGACAAAAGCTGTTTCAATAGTCCACTGTGCAAATATGCGGCTGTTCAGAGTCCAGTTCCTGCCTCCAAACCTGAGAGAGAGAATTGTAAAAAAAATAAATCATCTGGTGCAGATCCAAGTTTCTGAGAAACTTCACTGTCTTGTTATCAGGCCAAGTGCATATTCCTCTGTTAGCTTCCTCGCTCCTGTTTACCTGGCTGCCATTGCTTTATTATTGTCACATCAGACTAGATGGGCTGACGGGCCTGCTTCTGTGCTGTAGTGGTTTATGACAGGTTTGGGAGGGGTATAGAGGACTACGGTCTAGCTGTGGGCCGATGGGACTAGGCAGAATAGCAGTTCAGCATGAACTAGATGGGCTGAAGGGCCTATTCTGTGTTGTACTGCAATACAGTGAAATCTTTGTTTTGCCTGCCATCTATACAAATCGTTCAAAGCATCTGTGCATTAAAGAGGAAAGCAATAACAATGTAGAATATAATGTTATGGTTACAGAGAGTGCAGTACAGGTAGTCATAAGGTGCAAGAGCCATGACAAGGTAGATTCACAGATCAAGAGTTATCTTTATTGTACAAGAGGTCTGTTGAAAAGTCTTACAACAGTGGAATGGAAGCTGTCCTTGAGCCTCCTGTTATGTTTTCAAGCTTTTGTACCTTCTGCCCAATGGAAGTGAAGAAATCAGAGTGTCTTTGATTACATTGGCTACTTTCCCGAGGCAGCAGGAAGCGTAGACCGAGTCAGCGGAGGAGTAGCTGGTTTTCATGAATGTCTAGCCATGTCCACAGTCTCTTGCGGTCTTGGGCAGAGCAGTTGTCATAATTCCTTTGTAGAGAACCTCCAGAGTTCCTAATTGGATCTAGTACTGGGTTTTATCTCTGCCATGTTGTCTCTCAGTCGAGACACTAGATCATTAGATTTAAAAAGGGAGATGTGGGGACGCAGGGTTTAACAATAGCCTATTAGGTTTCTCCTGATTATGTAATGGTGCTGGGCTCATTTGTGATATTCACAAGATTGAGGAGCTTGCTGGCATTCTTTGCATGAACAAACAGCTGAAGGGCAGGGTGGGAGCTTCTCTCAGTGTGTTTAGGAAGGAGCAAGTGATGTCGAGCTAATTATTTTCTAATTGGATGATTCTCTCTCCAATATTTCTACTGCAGTACCCACACTGTTTGCTCCAGCTGTTAATGCTTTATTAGAGATAAGCTGTACTTATCACATGTACATCGAAATATACAGTGAAATGTGTTGTTTGAGTCAAGGACCAGCACAGTTCGAGAATGTGCTGGGGCCAGTCCAAAGGGGTCGCTAAGCTTCTGACAACAGCTCACTCACCCTAACCTGTACACTTTTGGAGTGTGCGAGGGAACTGGAGCACCCGGAGGAAGCCCACGGTCATGGGGACAGTGTGCAGTGGGGACTGAACCCAGCTTGCCGGTGTTGTAGTCTTGCTGCCATGCACGATGGAAGCGTAACGTAATCTACCTGTACCTCTCCACAGGTATCAAAGGAAATACATCTATCAGGATGTGAGTCGCACACTTTGTCAGCCAGAAGTTAAAAGTGAATCGAAGATGCAGTATTTCTATGTGGATGTCTCAACACTGTCGGAAAAGAACGCCTCGGTCCAACTCTACGTGAAACGCATCCAGCACTTTGTCCTAAGGTGGGTGATAATGATTCAGCATCATTGCCTATGCTTCAAGGAAGGTTTAGAGCTCATGTATCTTACTGTGTTCTCCAGGCACAATACTGCTTCATCAATTGTGGATAAGTATAGTTTGCTTGGTTAAGTATTGTGGTTTTGCCTTTGATGTACAGAGGGAAAAGATTTTGGGTCAATGACCCTGTCCTCGGTCACAACCTGTACCACTCTTTGTTTCGAGCACCCTGTCTAGTTTAGATTTCTAACATCTGTGCTTTTCTGATTTCCCATTTGACCTGCACTCGCGCAGCTATTGTATATCTGTGCTGAGAGTTCCTCAGAACGTGGCTATCTGTTTATTGTTAAGAGTCCAGCAGCATAGAAATAGGCCACTTGGCCCGTCCCATCCATGCTGTATCTATACTAGCCCTACTCATGGCCTTCATGCCTTGGATTTATAAACAGAGTGCTTGTCTAGACACACGGTAAACGAACCTTCTCAGCCCGCAATCACTCTCTCGTACCTTGTCTATATCCTTCATTAACTTGTCTCTTGGAGCAGAGGTGTAATTTGTGTGGTTCTTTGTACTTTTGTGTGGAAGATGGGGTGAATTAGTCTAGCTCCTCTCATTTGAATTTTTATTTATTTAAAGATGCAGCATGGTAACAGGCCCTTCTGACCTAATGATCTGCACTGCCAAATTAGACCCATGTGACTTGCTTTGAAATGTGGGAGGAAACCAGAGCACCCTGAGGAAATCAATGTGGTCACGGGGAGAATGTATATACACATATAGCAACAGAATTGAGCTGGCACTGTAGTAGCTACACTACCTCCTAACTCAAAGTGTAAAGTAAATTTATTATCAAAATACATATGTGTCACCATATGCAACTGTGAGATTCATTTTCTTATGGGCATTCTCAACAATCTGTAGAATAGTAACTATAACACAATCAATGAACGACTGCCAAACTAGGGCTTCAACCAGAGGGCAGAAGGCAGCAAGCTGTGCAAATGCAAAAAGAAGAAACTATAATATAAATAAATAAGCAGTAAATATCGAGAACATGATAAAGAGCCTTGAAAGTGAGTCAATAGATTGTGGGAACATGATGGGACAAGTGAAGTTATCCCATTTGGTTCAGGAGCCTGATGGTTGAGGGGTAATAACTGTTTCTGAACCTGGTGGTGTGGGTCCTGAGGCTCCTGTACCTCCTTCCTGATGGCAGCAGCAAGAAGAGAGCACGTCCTGGGTGGTGGGGTCCCTGATGATAGTTGCAGCTTTCCTGCGACAGTGTTTCATGAAGATGTGCTGAATGGTGGAGAAGGCTTTACCGATAGTTTAACTTGCACATACAGTTAAGATCTCTATCTAGTTAGCCACTCATGGAATCAATAAACAGAATCAGAATCCTTTATTATCGCCAAGTATGTGGACACGTACAGGAAATTTGATGCCGGTTTCCCTGAGCTCTCGCTGTACAGAATCAAAAAGCAAACAAAACAGTAGTGCAAATAATCGTGAACTATATACAATGAGGTATACCTGTGTATGTACAGGTGGACTTGGTTTATAATAGACTAAAATTCAAGTGTTCATAAGACTGATGCCATACGGAAAGAAACTGTTCTTGTACCTATTTGTCCTGGCATTCAGTGATCTAAAGCGTCTACCAGAAGGAAGGAGTTGGAACAGTATAATATTTTGACCAGCAAAGGTGCTGACAGCCTCCACTATTTGATCTATTTCACGCCCTGCATTTGGCAATTTACGAGAGATCGACTCATGATTGCCCTGTGTTCCTGATTCACTGTTTACCTTCTACGTGGCCACACCCACAGAGTGAATAAGTAAACTATTAAATTTCATAGAACAGCCAGAGATTGTGAAATTCTAATTGCACATTAATCACCTGTGGGCAGTATGGTAACAATTAACCGAGCTAGTGACCGGGTTCAATTCTGCAGCTGTCTAAGGACTTTGCACACTCTCCCCATGACCACATGGGTTTTCTCCAGGTGCTCCAGTTTCCACCCGCATTCCAAAGATGTACACGATAGCGTTAGTAAATTGCACGCATACTGTGTTGCCACTGGAAGCACAGTGACATTTACAGGCTGCCCCCAGCACATCCTCGGACTGTGTTGGTCACTGATGCAATGTTGCGTTTCACTCTGTTTCAATATACGTGTGACAAATAAAGCTAATCTTTAAAATCTGTCATTTTACATTTTTTTATTTATCAAACAGAACTGCAGAACCATTCAGATTTAATGCAACGCCTTCTCAACCTCAGGTAAGGACAGACGTTTAACATTTTAAGGAACTGTACTGAGAAGCTTTCAAAGAGAATTTCCCCTCTGTTCTCGCCTTTGAGCATGTGATGTGTAGACATCTTCCCTGCCCACCATGAGCAAAGCCTCCAGAATTTTGGTTGTATTGACATCTGCAGAACAGAATGTCGGGTGAATACACCAGCACCCATGTTCAGCACTAATGACTCAGCTAGCGTTTCCCCTCAGGAAAGGGGCAAAATAAGGAACCAGGTGATGGTTCATGGGAGTGAAATGGGGAACTGAACCCCATTTCTTAATGTTGTCTGAGAAGAGCTTGAGAGGGTCACTGCCTCCTGTGAAGAATGGAATAGAGTCCTTACAGGAAGTGGAACATAGAACAGAAAAAGGCTCTTCGGCCCACCACGGTGCCAAGATAACTAACCCATCTGCTCTATATCCCTCCATTCCCTGCTGCTTCAGAGCCCTCCATTTTACTTTCATCCACTGTGAGTCTCTTAAATGACCCTAATGTATCTCCCTCTACTACCAACCCTGGAAATGTGTTCCATGTACCCACCACTCTGCATTTTTTTTTTAAAAGTGCCTCTGACACACTGCACCCACCTTCCTTCAATCACCTTAAAATTAAGCGGCCTACAGTATATTTGGCCATTTCCACCCTGTCCTCGCTATCAAGTCACCTTTCATCCTCCTTTGCTCCAATGAGTAAAGCCTTAGTTTACTCAACCTTTCCTTATCAGACATGCTCTCTAATCCAGGCAGCATCCTGGATTAAATCTCCTCTGCACCTTCTCCAAAGCTTCCACATCCTTCCTATAATGAGGCGACCCAAATTGAACAGTTGCGTAGCAGTTAGCGTGACACTATTGCAGCACGGGGCGTTGGAGTTCGGAGTTCAGTTCTACTGTCCTGCCCGTGGAATGTGTGGGCTTCCTTTGAGTGCTCCAATCAACTGTTTATTCCCCTCCATTGATGCTGCCTGACCTGCTGAGTTCCTCCAGCATTTTGTGTGTGTGTGTTACTCAAGACTTCCAGCATCTGCAGAATCTCTTGCGTCTCATCCTCTATAATGTGTGCTTGCTAATGTCTGTAAAATGATGTACCTGAGGTTGAAAAGTCTCGGTAGTTTATGATGTCTTCATTGTTTTCCTGTTGTCCCTCCTCAGTACTTCAGATACAAGTTCTCCGATGGAGAAGAGTCTGTAATAGTTAAAGTGAGCTCGGATTCTGCATTTCCTTGTTCTGTGGTCTCAATTCAGGATGTCCTGGTAAGTGAGGAACATCGGCTTGGGAGGTCCACGTGAGCGCTGTATGTTTGGCATGGAACTGCAGCAATTTAGACATTTTGTCAACCGTGCTGAGGAAATTTAGCAAGTAAGTGAGTTAGTAGCTATGATAATTGTTCCAAGAGAGTTAACAGTCAAGCATGAAGCAGAGAATAGATTGATGGTGATCTGAAGCAAAAAACCCTTCATCAGCCTCACTGTTTCAGTCCTTGCATGATCCTGTGCTCCCAAAGCTAGTTTGCACACCTACTCCAGAGCAATCTCTGTTCCTTTCCAATACCAATAAATGAGAGAGAAGGATAAACATTGCAGGTTTTGTGCAAGGAATTGTTCAGAAACCTGATTTTACATTTTGCCGATCTCCCAGTTATTTCTTTGTGTGTCCAACCGTCTCCACACTTGGAGTGTTGAACTATTCCAAGGTGTGGAGAATTTTGCATAAAATCAGTCAGGAGAGAGCAGGATCCTGGATTGTTTGGATTCTCTGCATTATGTTAATGTATAGTGTCACACCATAAAGTATAAGAGCAGAATGAGGCCATTCAGCCTGTCGAATCTGCTCTGTCTTTCAATCATGGCTGATTTATTATCCCTTTCAACCCCATTCTCCTGCCTTCTCCCTGTAACTTTTGACACTCTGACTATTCAAGAACCCATTAAACTCAATTTTAAATATACCCAATGGCTTGACCTCCACAACCATCTATGACAATGAATTCCACACATTCACCATCTTCTGCTAAAGAAATTCCTCCTCATCTCTGTTCGAAACGAGCATCCCTCTATTCTGAGGCTGTGCCATCCTTAGATAAGGGGCCCGATGGGTGTTGTCTTTCAGCAAAGCTCAGTGTCACCATGTTGATGGTGGTGCCTTTAGCAAACATTTTGAACAGTTGGTAGTGCTGCGGTCTGGTCCCTCAGCTCCAGGGACGGAGTCTCCTGTGAAGTTTGTATATTCTCCCTGTGACAATGTGGGTTTCCTTCAGTTCTCCTCATGTCTCAAAGACGTGTTGGTAGGTTAACCGATCACTCTAAATTTCCCCTTGTAGATGGGGCAACACAGCAACATCTTGTGCTGTACTGTTTTATGTTCATAGTTAATAGTCAGGAGTTGTGGACCTTCATTTAAAAACTTGAACTGATCTGCAGTGTGAGCTTGTTTACCAATGTTACTTGTATTTCTTCCAGTGCCCTGTCAATGATTTGGACAACAATGTTGCATTTAGTGGTACCTATCAAACTATGACTAAGAAAGCAGCCATTACTGTACAGGTAAGCAGCACTGCATGTGTGTGCAAACTGCAGTGTTCTGTCCAGTGTGTACTGAGAACCAATGTGCTTGACTTCTGTCAGTGTCTGCTTCACCATGGCTCAGTTGGTAGTTGGTAGAAGGTTGTGAAAAGAAACATGGCATTTGTCTCTGAGTTCCAGCTCTAAATCCTGAGGCACTATGCAGTATCAGGAGAGCCATCTGAGGAATGAGTTGTTGGACCATAAGATCATAAGACATAGGAGCAAAATTAGACCATATGGCCCAGCGTGTCAGCTCTGTATTTCCATCATTTATTATCCCTCTCAACCCCATTCTCCTGCCTTCTCCCTGTAACCTTTGGCACCCTGATTAATCAAGAACCTATCAACCCCCACTTTAAATATACCCAATGGCTTCACCGCCACAGCCGTCTGTGGCAATGAATTCCACAGATTCACCACCCTCTGGCTAAAGAAGTCCCCCCCCCCCCTTCATTCTAAATAGATGTTCTATTCTGAGGTTGTGCTCTCTGGTCCTAGACTCCCCCACTATAGGAAACATCCTCTCCACATCCACTCTATCTAGGCCTTTCAATATTTGAAAGTTTTCAATGAGATTCCCCCCCCCCCCATTTTTCTAAACTCCAGTGGGTACAGGCCCAACATCATCAAACACTCCCCGTACGTTAACCCTTTCATTCCTGGGATCATTCTTGTGAACCTCCTCTGGATCTGCTCCAATGACAGCACATCCTTTCTTAATATGGGGCCCAAAACAGGTCACAATACTCTTTGGTGCAGTCTAACCAGTGCTTTATAAAGCCTCAGCATTACATGCTTGATTTTATATTCTAGTTCTCTCGAAATGAATGCTAGAGTTATTGTTTAACAGCAGGACAGATTTTATTTTTGAAATTCCATCTCTGCATTTTAATGTGCAATGGAAGAGCAAGCCAGACAATTTCACTAAAAGTCAGAAGTCAAAGTTCAAAAGTCAAGAAGTTATGTTGCAGCTTTATAAAACTCTGGTTAGGCCACATCTGGAGTATTGCGTACGGTTCTGGTTGCCTCACTATCTGAACAATGTCAAGGCTTTGAAGAGGGTGCAGATGAGGTTTACCAGGATGCTGCCTGGATGTGCTATCACGTGAGGTTGGACAAACTTGGGTTGTTTTCTCTGGAGTGGCAGGGACTGAGAGGAGATCTGATGGAGGTTTATAGGATTAGGAGAGGCATAGATAGAGTAGACAGGCAGTATCTTTTTCCCAGGGTTGAAATGGCTGATACCAGAGGGTGTGCATTTAGGGTGAGAGGGGGTAATTTCAAAGAAGATGCTGGGGATAAGTTTTTTCCACAGAGACTGTTGGGTGCCTGGGGTGGTGGTAGAGGCAGGTATATTATTAGGCTTTGAAGAGACCTTTAGATAGGCACAAGAATGTGAGGAAAATGGAAGGATATGGGCATTGTGTAGGCATGTCCTATGTTCTAAAACTTTGGACACTCATGTCAACAGCTCTATTCTATACACAGGTACCTGACAGAGCTCAACAGTGGATAGGCACAATCCTTTCTTTCCCATTGATAATTAATTTTCTCACTGCCTGCTGAGCTGGACATGAATGATCCCATGACACCAGTGTAGAAAGAGCAGGGAATTTTCCCAGTTTCCAACCAGGACATTGCTTTCTCAATCAGCACTATCAAAAGAACTGGATGTTCCTTCATTTGTTGTGAGTGGCATCTTCCTGTGTATAAATTGTGTGTGGGCTTCATCTAAAGAACAAAGTTGTGTAGATATGAAAGCTGCGGTTCACTGGATAAGGTGTTATGTGGGTCCAGTTTTGGTTGTTTATTTCCCCATCACATACAGAAGTGTTGATCTTCACCTTCGGCTATTGGCATTGACCACCGACTTGCCTCTCGGCATTCAAAACCATTGATATCTGATTTATTGTTTTACCCCTCCTGTGCCTTAGACTATTAGACACAGAGCCCATCGAGAATGTTCCGCCATTCAATCGTGGCTGACTTATTATCCCTCTCAACCTCATTCTCCTGCCTGCTTCCTGTAACTTTTGATGCCCTGACTAATCAAGAACCTATCGACCTCTGCTTCAAATATACTCAATGACTTGGCTTCCACAACAGTGTCTCACCACCCTCTGGCAAAAGAAATTCCTCCTCATCTCTTCTAAAATGATGTCCTTCTACTCTGAGGTTGTGCCCTCTGTCCTAGACTCCCCCACTAATGGAAACATCCTCTCCACGTCCAGTTTATCTAGGCCTCTTAATATTCGGTACTGGCAATGAATATTGCAGGCATTGTTGGATTGTGTCCAAGTCGTCCTCTGTGGGACCCTGGGTTCTGCAGTGTAATCCTATTTGTTTGTTCTTGATTGAAAGGCGTAGAGGTAAATATTGCCAAAAATAGTGTCAAAATTTGCTGTCAATCTCTCTGTTCTGAAATAACGATCAGAATCAGGTTTATTATCACCAGCATGTGTTGTGAAATTTGTTAACTTAGCAGCAGCAGTTCAATGCAATATAGAAAGTATAAAAATAAACAAGTAAATCAATTACAGTAAGTGTATATATGTATATTAAATAGATTAAAAATAATGCAAAAACTGAAGTAAAAAAAATGTTTAAAAAAAAAATGTGAGGTAGTGTTCATGGGTTCAATGTCCATTTAGAAATCAGATAGCAGAGGGGAAGAAGCTGTTCCTGAATCACTGAGTGTGTGCCTTCAGGCTTCTGTACCTCCTACCTGATGGTAACAGTGAGAAAAGGGCATGTCCTGGGTGCTGGAGGTCCTTAATAATGGACACTGCCTTTCTGAGGCACCGCTCCTTGAAGATGTCTTGGACACTACGGAGGCAAGTACCCAAGATGGAGCTGACTAGATTTACAACCTTCTACAGCTTCTTTCGGTCCTGTGCAGTAGCCCCTCCATACCAGACAGTGATGCAGCCTGTCAGAATGCTCTCCACGATGCATCTATAGAAGTTTTCGCGTGTTTTAGGAGACAAACCAAATCTATTCAAACTCCTAATGAAGTATAGCTGCTGTCTTGCAGAGATTCTGTCAAAAGATTTCTCAGTACTTGATGAAAAGGAAGGTAGAGATAACAACAGACTTTTATAACCTGAACCTTGTAGAAGGTGGAAAGGCTTTGGTGAGTGTTACAATGTCTGGCTTGGTTGAATTGCTGGTCAGTGGTGACCCCTGGAGTAATGGGTTCAGGCTTGTGTATGTCAAGAGGAGGTGATCAGACTCTCTCTTGTTGGGGATGGTTGTGTGGGGTGAATGCTCCTTCCAGTTTATCAGCTCAAACTAATACAAGGCAGCAGATGTTCGACTCAGCAGCTGAATTCAACAGATAAGCTCCACAGTCCTCCACATTGCAACAGAATCCTCAGACTCACAATCACGTTTATTATCACTGACATATGTTGTGAAAATTGTTGTTTTGCGGCAGCAGTGCAGTTCCTCGTACGTTGAGCAGTCCGTCCTCCCATTGCGACACCTGAAGAAGTCAGACTTGAGCTGATCCCTCACCGGTGTCTGAGAAGCTCTGTTACTTATGTCAAGGCAGACTGCTTTTTGACGTCCATTTCTACCATTGTAAATGTTCACAGCTTCCACCACTGATGTCTCGATGCACCTTCCAAACACACACTCCACCACCTAGTAGGCCAAGGAGAGCAGTCACATGGGACATCAGGCTTACATCGCTGGTGATCAACTAGAGCTCAAGAAAAGCAGCTACGATCTGCACAAAGCTATCAAGACTGCGAAACAACAATACAGGGACAAGGTTGAGTCAAGATTCACAATGACTAGCACACATGACTTACAATGAGGGCTGCATACCATCTCAGACTTCAAAACCAAACGTCGTGGTGCCGCCAACATCACAACCTCTCTTCCAGATGAGCTCAATTGCTTTTACGTTAGGTTCGATGTCGCTAACTCTGAGCCTCCGAGGAAACCCACCGCCACAACCTACAACCGGTCATCTCTGAGGCTGAGGTACACAGATGTTTCCAACGGGTGGACAGTCGCTAGGCTGTGGGACCGGACGGCATCCCAGGGCGAGTACTCAGGATGTGCACAGCACAACTGGCAGGTGTGTTTACAGACATTTTTAATCTCTCCCTCTCCCAGTGTAGAGTGCCCTCCTACTTCAAACATCCACCATTGTCCCTGTATCAAAAAAGACCAAGGTAACATGTCTGAACGACTGGTGTCCTGTTGCACTCACCTTAATAATAAGCAAATGCTTTCAGAGACTGGTCAAGGATTACATCTGCAGCTTGCCACCCACACTAGACCCCTACAATTCACCTGCCGACACAACCAATCAACAGATGATGCAATAGCCACAGCTCTACACACCGTCCGTACACATCTGGAGAAGAAGGATGCTTATGTGAGAATGCTGTTCTTGGACTACAGTTCAGCATTCAACACCATAATTCCATCCAGACTTGACAAGAAGCTCAGAGACCTCGGCCTTCACCCTGCCTGGATCCTGGACTTCCTGTCAGATCGCCGGCAGGTGGTAAGAGTGGGCTCCCTCACCTCTGCCCCTCTGACTCTCAACACAGGAGCCCCTCAGGGCTGTGTACTAAGTCCCCTCCTTTACTCCCTGTATACCCATGACTGTATCACTATCCACAGCTCTAATC
Organism: Mobula hypostoma; assembly: GCF_963921235.1. Classification (NCBI taxonomy): domain Eukaryota; kingdom Metazoa; phylum Chordata; class Chondrichthyes; order Myliobatiformes; family Myliobatidae; genus Mobula; species Mobula hypostoma. The sequence continues at coordinate 48,213,626 of NC_086129.1, forward strand.
TGCTAATTAAATTTGCCAACAACATTACATTGATATGCCTAATCTCAAACAATAATGAGGTAGCCTACAGGGAAGAAGTCATCTCTCTGACACAGTGGTGTCAAGAAAACAACCTCTCCCTCAATGTCGCAAAAACAAAGGAGCTGGTTGTGGATTACAGGAGGAATGGAGACAGGCTAACCCCTATTGACATCAATGGATCCTGGGGTTGAGAGGGTGAACGGCTTCAAGTTCCTCGGCATCCACATCACTGAGGACCTCACGTGGTCTGTACACATCAGCTGTGTGGTGAAAAAGCACAACAGCGACTCTTTCACCTCAGACAGTTGAGGAAGTTTGGTATGGGCCCCCAAATCCTTAGAACTTTCTACAGGGGCACAATTGAGAGCATCCTGACTGGCTGCATCACTGCCTGGTATGGGAACTGTACTTCCATCAATCGCAGGACTCTGCAGAGAGTGGTGCGGACAGCCCAGTTCATCTGTAGATGTGAACTTCCCACGATTCAGGACATTTACAAAGACAGGTGTGTAAAAAGGGCCTGTAGGATCATTGGGGACCTGAGTCACCCCAACCACAAACTGTTCCAGCTGCTACCATCCGGGAAACGGTACCACAACATAAAAGCCAGGACCAACAGGCTCCGGGACAGCTTCTTCCACCAGGCCATCAGACTGATGAACTCACTCTGATTTGAGTGTATTTCTACGTTACACTGACTATTCTATTTATTATAAATTACTGTGATTGCACATTCACATGGAGATGTAATGAAAAGATTTTTACTCATGTATGTGAAGGATATAAGAAATAAAGTCAATTTAATAATTGTACATGAGTGCAAACTATTGGCGTGTATACACACACACACACACACACACACACACACACACACTCTCTCTCCTTCTCTCTCTCCTTCTCTCTCTCTCCTTCTCTCTCTCTCCTTCTCTCTCTCTCCTTCTCTCTCTCTCCTTCTCTCTCTCCTTCTCTCTCTCCTTCTCTCTCTCTCCTTCTCTCTCTCTCCTTCTCTCTCTCTCCTTCTCTCTCTCTCCTTCTCTCTCTCTCCTTCTCTCTCTCCCCTTCTCTCTCTCCCCCCCCCCCTCTCTCCCCCCCCTCTCTCCCCCCCCTCAAGTTGGAGGGTCAACTTGGAATTTTCCTCGTGGTAGTTCCTCATTCGGATTTCGGGAGACTTCAGACTTTCCTCTGGGGCAGAGTAGAGTAAAGGTGGGCTTCCTTCCCCCACCTCCTCCCTCAGCGAGGGGCTTAGACTGGAGATGTTTTCTAATCAGCTGGGGAAGGGGATATATTGAGTACTTTATACTTTATTGTCGCTAAACAATTGATACTAGAACGTACAATCATCACAGCGATATTTGATTCTGTGCTTCCTGCTCCCTGGAGTACAAATCGATAGTAAATAGTAAAAATTTAAATTATAAATCATAAATAGAAAATAGAAAAGGGAAAGTAAGGTAGTGCAAAAAAAAAACGAGAGGCAGGTCCGGATATTTGGAGGGTACGGCCCAGATCCGGGTCAGGATCCGTTCAGCAGTCTTATCACAGCTGGAAAGAAGCTGTTCCCAAATCTGGCCGTACGAGTCTTCAAGCTCCTGAGCCTTCTCCTGGAGGGAAGAGGGATGAAAAGTGTGTTGGCTGGGTGGGTCGTGTCCTTGATTATCCTGGCAGCACTGCTCCAACAGCGTGCGGTGTAAAGTGAGTCCAAGGATGGAAGATTGGTTTATGTGATGTGCTGCGCCGTGTTCACAATCCTCTGCAGCTTCTTCCGGTCTTGGACGGGACAACTTCCATACCAGGTTGTGATGCACCCTAGAAGAATGCTTTCTACAGTGCATCTATAAAAATTAGTGAGGGTTTTAGGGGACAGGCCAAATTTCTTTAGTTTTCTCAGGAAGTAAAGGCGCTGGTGGGCCTTCTTGGCAGTGGACTCTGCTTGGTTGGACCAAGTCAGGTCATTTGTGATATTAACCCCGAGGAACTTAAAGCTTTTGACCTGTTCCACTTGCGCACCACCGATGTAAATGGGGTCGTGCGGTCCGCTACTCCTTCTGAAGTCAACAACCAATTCCTTCGTCTTGCTGACGTTGAGGGATAGGTTATTGTCTTCGCAGCATGCCACCAGGTTCTTAATTTCCTCTCTGTACTCAAACTCATCATTACCCGAGATACGGCCTACAATTGTGGTGTCATCAGCAAACTTATATATTGAGAGAGAGGAGAAGAAAGGATGGAGTTTGAATTTGATTGCTGATGTTTAACAACTATGTGAGTATCAGGCATGGGATGAACCCTCACTCACACACTCTCATTCATTTTGCCGAAGCTGACTGTGCTTATTAAAGTAGTCAGTGGCAAGACCTGCAGAAGTGACCCAAGGAGAATTTCAGAATCAGGTTTATTATCAGCAGCCTGTGACGTGAAATTTGTTAACTTAGCAGCAGCAGTTCAATGCAGTACATAATCTAGAAAAAAAAAATAATAAGTAAATCAAATACAGTACAATAGATTAAAAATCGTGCAAAAAAACAAATTATATATATTAAAAAGTGAGGTAGTGTTCACGGGTTCAATGTCCATTTAGAAATGTGATGGCAGAGGGGAAGAAGCTGTTCCTGAATCGCTGAGTGTGTGCCTTCAGGCTTCTGTACCTCCTCCCTGATGGTAACAGTGAGAAAAGGGCATGTCCTGGGTGCTGGAGGGCTCCTCTCTTTCTCTCCCCCCCCCCGCCCCCCAAATATTAAAAGACTATTTTCTGTTTCTATCAAGGTTGTCTAGGGCAGTGAACTGAGTGATAGTCAGCACCTTTGTGATAATCAAGCGTGTCTTGTTTCGTCCTAACAGCGGAAGGATTTCCGAAACAGCAGTTTTTATGTGGTGGTGGTGGTGAAGACTGAGGACGAGGCGTGTGGTGGTGCCCTGCCCTTCTACCCACTGAAAGAAGGTACGAACGGGGGTGCTGTGTAAGGAAGGTGGGGTGGTGGTGATAAACACAAGGGTTTGTCTTCTGGAAGAAGGCAGAGAAGGGCAAAGAGCACCTCCAGCTATTGTGGAAGTAGGTAACAGGCACCTGACTAAACCAGACTGTCCGGGGGGAAGGGGCCATACCCCAGCACTCTGACTCAACAATATATCACACTCAAAAGCTTCAGTTGTTGTTCAGACCAAACATCAGAATGGGGAAGAAATGAGATTGAAGTGACTTTGACCGTGGAATGATTGTCGGTGCCAGACAGGGTGGTTTGAGTATCTCAGAAACTGCTGATCTCCTGGGAGTTTCACACACAACAGTCTCTAGAGTTTACAGAGAATAGTGCAAAAAAACCAAAAAAAAAACATCCAGTGAGTGGCAGTTCTGTGGGTGAAACACTTTGTTAATGAGAGAGGTCAGAGGAGAATGGTCAGACTGGTTCAAGCTGACAGGAAGGTGACAGTAACTCAAATCACCACACGTTACAGCAGTGGTGTGCAGAAGACATCTCTGAATGTACAACATGTTGAACCTTGAAGTGGACAGGCTACAGCAGCAGAAGACCATGAACGTACACTCAGTGGCCATTTTATTAGGTACTGGAGGTATCTGATAATGTGGCTACTGGGTGTATATCATTGGTAATAAACTGACTCTGATTCAGCCATTTCTTAGGTACTATGTGACTCAGATTACAAAGTGAGGGGGAAGGGCCAGCACTTCGGCAACTTAAGCTGGATGTCCGTGACCTTTTACTGGAGACAGTTCAGAGGAGGTTCACCAGGATAATTTATGAGCTGGTGGGAGGGTGTGCCCTTTCTGCACTCTCCGTCTCCCCATTCCTTACACACTCCCCTGAAGTCTGGACAATAAGAATGATTGAAAACCTAATAAATGAAGTCTGCAGTGGAAGGGAATTCTGTTTTTCTTCCCTCAGATGCTGCCCGACCAGTTGAGTGTTTCTAGCACTCAATGTTTTTATTTGATGCCCAACATCTGCAGTTTTTAAAAAATTATTTCTGTCTGCTGCTTGGAGTTTGTTTTTATTTAGATAGAGTCGTAGAGTAATATTGCACAGAAACAGGCTCTTCTGCCAATCTAGGCCATGCCAAACTTATTCTGCCTTTTCCTATCAACTAAACACAAGGAAAAGGGATTTGTTCAAGTAGGCACCTTGGCTGGCTTGGACCAGTTTGGTCAAAGGACTATATAACTCAGTGACTGAACTTGCAGATTTTCTATTGTTGAATGTCTCAATCTGATGTTAGAATATATTTCCTTTTTTCTCTCTTTCCAGATGAGCCGATGGGTTTGGGGAATCGAACTAAAATCCTGAATGTGACTGTGGTGCCAGCTGTGAATTGTGAGCATTTCAGCTTGGAGAAAGTTTGTGTAACCAGTTCTCAAGGGCAACCAAAGTGCCAGAGAATTTGTGTTCAACTAAATCTCTAATATTCAAAACTCCTTGTGTCCCCATACACAGCTTGTATGAACAACACAGATATCATTTACACATAGTTAATGCTGCTTTCTGTGTCCTCAAGCCCTGCCTCATTGGGATATGTCTTTTCTCTGGACTGATGGCTTTCTTGGCTGCTGGTCTGGAGTTATACACAGACCAGACCAGGTAAGGGTGCGAGATGGAAATGGATTTAACACTGCAGGTCCAGTGCCCTTCCTCATATCTTGGACCTGAAACATTATCTCTATTTCTTCTTTCCAGAGATGCTGCTTGACCTGCTAAGTGTTTCCAAAATTTTCTGCTTTTTATTTTAAATTTCCAGTAACTGCAGTTTTTTTTTATTTTTCAAGGATGGGAGAGTTACCTTCCTGAAGGACTTCAGTGAAGCAGATGGGATTTTCCTCCCCTGCACAATGTCGAGATTTGAGTTCCTGACAGTCCTTCAGGAATTATTAGCCCTGACCTCTCATCTCATCTCAGTGACATACTGTTGTGATAGCATGCTATTCTTGTTGCCTTTGACTGAAATGTATGGTGTTCTGGCTCTTGAGCTCAATCCCCCAACTAATGAAGGCTGTGAGGTGATGTTACAGCTCTATAAAAGTCTGGTTAGACCACACATACAATATTATGTTCATTTCTGGTCATCTCATTATAGGAAAGACGTGGAAGCTTCAGAGAGGGAGCAGAGGAGATTTACCAGGATGCTGCCTGGATTAGAGAGGGTGCAGAGGAGATTTACCAGGATTCTGCCTGGATTAGAGAGGGTGCAGAGGAGATTCACCAGGACTCTGCCTGGATTAGAGAGGGTACAGAGGAGATTCACCAGGATTCTGCCTGGATTAGAGAGGGTGCAGAGGAGATTCACCAGGATGCTGCCTGGATTAGAGAGGGTGGAGAGGAGATTCACCAGGATTCTGCCTGGATTAGAGAGCATGTTTTATGAGTAGAGGTTGAGAGAACTGGGGCTTTTCTCTTTGGAGCGAAGGAGAATGAGAGGTGACTTGATGAAGATGTATAGGGTGGACAGCCAGCACCTTTTCCCCAAGGTGGTGATGGCCAATACCAGAGCACATCCATTTAAAGTGACTTGAGGAAGATTTAGGGGAGAAATCAGAGGTGTGTTCTTTTTACAGAGACTGGTAAGTGCCTGTAAAGTACTGTCGGGACTGATGGTAGAGGCTGATACAATGGAGACATCTAAAAGACTTAAGCACATGGATATAAGGAAAATGGAGGGTTATGCACTGTTTAAGGGGGAATGGTTACACCAAGTTAATATAGGTTGGCACAAGGACCTTTACTGTTTGCTGTTCTGTGTTCTAAAAAGACAATAGGGAGGTGAGATCTGACAACTCAGCAGAAGCATCAATCATTGTCTCTGTCACTGTTTATTCCTGCAAGTTCTTGGGCTGCTCCAACTTGTCTACCAAATGCAGGAGTAATGATCAGCAACAGTTGTTGCATGTTGGCCATGGCGTGGTGTGAATTGTTTGTCTAGAATAATTCTCAATATCTTCGATGCTATTGAGAAGATATAACCTCCAATCCCTCATATGGCCATAGGCATATAACCATAGAGTAGTATAATCCAGAATCTTGGATTATCAGTATTCCCTTCATTGATGAAGACTTTGATCTCTGTAATATCATACTCTTGGGAAGATTTTCGGTGCTGAATCAGTCCTCTTCTGTTTCCTCTTATAGCAGTGGCCTATGTCAATGGGGTGCTCTTCAGTCTGGGGATTTTCCTGGCATTTTACCTGCTCACACTTCTCATTGCATGCTGGGAGCATAGAAGGTAAGTGTATTGGCACTTCAAATGTTTTGAGGAGAAGGAGACTTTGAAAGGGATCAGTGGTCCTTATTTGGAAGATTTGCCTCTGTCACTGCATCCACAGTTTTGTAATCTCTGTTCTTGCTTTGTTGATTGATTATTGGAGGCTTGGAAAGGAGGTGCTCTCTACTTACAATGGATAACACAATAGAAAAGTATGTGTTATTGCAGCCTTCCCATTCCTCACTTCCAACCTCCTATTCCTCCTGCACACTGGGTTATGACGATATTGGACAAGGAACTAACTTCCGTGACTGGAAGTTTGATGAGCTGTAGGTGCCTAAGCACTGTCCACCGTACTGGAACAGGTAAAAATTTAGGTGTTTAAGGCAAATGCCTGCACCTGGAGTTAAACACTTTGTAATAGCAGATAGGGGCCCAGATCCTCTATATTTGCTTAGATTGACATAGGAAAGCAATGTTTTTCATGTGGCCTGGTGAAGTGACTGCAGGCATTGGCTCTGAATGCCAACATTTGAGGTTTTAAAGCATCCTGTTTTAACAGTTAGCCACTCAAACTAAGGGTTCTTGTCAACAGCTGATCATCAGATTCGGCCACCATTGCCATCTTCTTGTTTTAAAGTCCTCACCTCCACACCTGGTGTTGGAGATCTTCTTCATCAGGGTCCACGGACTTATCCTGCTTCCCCAAAGCAGGAGGAAAATAACTCGAGCAACACACATCAAAGTTGCTGGTGAACGCAGCAGGCCAGGCAGCATCTGTAGGAAGAGGTGCAGTCGACGTTTCAGGCCAAGACCCTTCGTCAGGACCACACATACAATATTATGTTCATTGTTATGTCCTGACGAAGGGTCTCGGCCTGAAATGTCGACTGCACCTTTTCCTACAGATGCTGCCTGGCCTGCTGCGTTCACCAGCAACTTTGATGTGTGTTGCTTGAATTTCCAGCATCTGCAGAATTCCTGTTGTTTGAGGAAAATAACTCGCTATTTTTATTCCTCATTTGCAAAGTGTTTCGAGTCACAGAGTGCTACAGCTCAGAACCAGGCCCTTTGGCCCGTCCAGTCTGTGCCGACCTGATCTTCTGCCTCGTCCCGTTGACCTACACCCAGGGCACAGCCCTCCAAACCCCTCCCATCCATGTACCTGTCCAAACTTCTCTTAAATATTGCAATCGAACCCGCATCCACCACTTCTGCTGGCAGCTCATTCCACACTCTCGCCACTCTCTGAGTGAAGAAGTTCTCTTTCAATGTTTCACCTTTCACCCTTAACCAAGGACCTTTAGTTCAAGTCTCACCCAACCTGAGGTTAAAAAGCCCATCCTATCTATACTCATCATTTTGTATACCTCCCCTCATTCTCCTGCGCTCCAGAGGATAAAGTCCTAATTTATTCCACCTATCCCTGTAACTTGAATCCTCAAGTCCCGGCAGCGTCCTTGTAAATTTTCTCTGTACTCTTAGAATCTTATTGAATTGACTTTATTTTTCTTACATCCTTCACATACATGAGGAGTAAAAATCTTTACATCTCCATCTAAATGTGCAATCATAGTAATATATAATAAATAGAACAGTCAATGTAACATAGAAATACACCCAAATCAGCGTGAGTTCATCAGTCTGATGGCCTGGTGGAAGAAGCTGTCCCGGAGCCTGGTGGTCCTAGCTTTTATGCTGCTATACCGTTTCCCGGATGGTAGCAGCTGGAATAGATTGTGGTTGGGGTGACTCGGGTCCCCAATGATCCTTCGGCCCTTTTTACATATCTGTCTTTGTAAATGTCCTGAATAGTTGGAAGTTCACATCTACAGATGTGCTGGGCTGTCCACACCACTCTCTGCAGAGTCCTGTGATTGAGGGAAGTACAGTTCCCATACCAGGCAGTGATGCAGCCAGTCAGGATGCTCTCAATTGTGCCCCTGTAGAAAGTTCTTAGGATTTGGGGGGTCGCACCCAACTTCCTCAACCGTCTGAGGTGAAAGAGGCGTTGTTGTGCCTTTTTCACCACACAGCTGGTGTGTACAGACCACGTGAGGTCCTCGGTGATGTGGATGGCGAGGAACTTAAAGCTGTTCACCCTCTCAACCCCAGATCCATTGATGTCCATTGGGGTTAGACCGTCTTCATTCCTCCTGTAATCCACAACCAGCTCTTTTGTTTTTGTGACACTGAGGGAGAGGTTGTTTTCTTGACACCACTGTGTCAGAGAGATGACTTCTTCCCTGTAGGCCACCTCATTATAATTTGAGATGAGGCCAATCAATATAGTATCGTCCGCAAATTTAATTAGCAGATTAGAGCTGAGGCTGGTGACACAGTCGTGGGTGGACAGAAAGAAAAGGAGGGGGCTTCGGACACAGCCCTGAGGGGCTCCTGTGTTGAGGGTCAGAGGGGTGGAGATGAGGGAGCCCACTCTTACCACCTGCTGGCGATCTGAGTCCAGGATCCAGCTACACAAGGCAGGGTGAAAGCCGAGGTCTCTGAGCTTCTTGTCAAGCCTGGATGGAATTATGGTGTTGAATGCTGAACTGTAGTCCAAGAACAGCATTCTCACATAAGCATCCCTCTTCTCCAGATGTGTAAGGATGGTGTGAAGAGCTGTGGCTATTGCATCATCTGTCAATTGGTTGTGTCAGTGGGTGAATTGTAGGGGGTCTAGTGTGGGTGGTAGCAAGCTGCAGATGTAATCCTTGACCAGTCTCTCAAACCATTTGCTTATGATTGAGCTGAGTGTGACAGGATGCCCTCATTCAGATATTTTTCCTGTGGGTAGGTGACCAGAACTGTACACAATAGTCAGTAATTTTCTGCCTAACCAGCCTATTACTGATTGGAAGAGATTGAAGCTTTGTATTATTTGTCACATGTACATTGAAACCTACAGTGAAATGCATCACTTTTTTGCCAACACATTCCAAAGATTTTGCTGGGGGCAGCTCACAAGTTTGGCTGTATTTCCAGTGCAAACATAACATGCCTGTAGTTAACTGTACGTCTTTGGAATGTGGGAGAGATCCCAAGCGGTCACAGGGAGAACATGCAGACTCCTTACAGACAGTGGTGGGAATGGAACTCCGATCGGTGATCGCTGGTGCTGTCAAGTCATTGTGCTGTGACGACAAACCAAGTTATCAGAAAATTGATGCTGATGAGAGAGAGAAGGGAGACAATGGAGAAACATTCAAAATGCTAATAAGAGAGAAGAGAGAGTTTAATGAGAAAGAAACACATTTCAGAGTATTGACAGACCGGTTGCTTTGAACCTGAACTGTTTGAAGTTTGATGGACAGGTGATACCCCAGCAGGGGGATAAAAAGAACAGGTTCGCTAAGGCACGACACACACCACGAGATCACGAGATAACAAGACCCTGGAAGAGCGGTGTGCCCCCACAAGTTGGTGGGAGTTTGGAGGTCTGGTCGCGGAAACCGACCATAGACTCACAGGGTGACAAGGTACGATAGGCGGGAACCTGGCGTGTGTGTCCGCCCTTGCCTGGGTGCCGGGTTCACCACGGAAGAACGGTCGTATCGGGAACGGAGGGGTCACAGTCGGTGACCACAGAAGACATTAAAAGGGTTCGCCCGAAAGCTAACTGCGAAGAACATCAAAGGTCTGTCTGAATCAGATTTGCATATTATCTCTCTCTCTCTCTTCTCCGCCCCCCCCCCAACAGCACAGCAGCGATTACTGCGAACTGAACTGAACTCTGCGTCACTTGAGACTGATCATTTTACCCCTAGACTGCGATAGAGCTTGGGTGATTCCTATTACCCTAGTTCTGTGTACATGTGTGTTTTATCATTGCTAACCTGTTGCATTTATATCCTTACGATTAGAATACTGTGTTGCTTATTTCTTTAATAAAACTTTATTAGCTTCTGTTAAACCAGACTCCAACTAAGTGGTCCATTTCTGCTGGTTTGGCAACCCAGTTACGGGGTACGTAACATAAGTGGGGATCTCGTCCGCGATTTTGAACGCCAAATTTGGGACTGGGTAAATTGATTGGGTTAAAATTCCCGAAAGAAAGGAAGGGCAAACAGCAGAAATGGAGATTGAGGAATTTTTAAGCGCCAACCTTGGAGGCATTAGAGGATGCCAGGAAAGCGGAATTGGCAGCTGTTGCCAAACGGTTGAATCTTTTTAAGTGGAAGTCGACAATGAGGAGAGCGGAGATGCACAGAGCTATCATTGAGCATTATGTATCTAAAGGTGTGTTTCCCCAAGATGGGCTGGAGGTGGTGTCTATGGGAAAACCTGGTGGAGAAGCAGTACAACCGCAGATTGAAAAATTGAGGCTTGAGCACGAGTTCCGGGTAAGACAGTTAGAACAAGAAGAGAAGCAGTTAGAATGACAAGAGAGAGAGATACAGAGGGAAAGGGAATTTGAGCTGGAGAAGTTAAGGATGGGGCTAGCGCAGGGGCCCATGCCGAACCAAGGTGGAGGGTTCAGGGCAACCCAGGAGGTTAGGCTGGTTCCCCCATTTGACGAGACCGATGTTGATCGGTACTTTCTCCACTTTGGAAAAAGTCGCTGCAGGTCAGGACTGGCTGAGGGATAAGTGGGCTGTTTTGCTTCAGAGCGTACTGAAAGGAAAAGCTCAACAAGCTTACTTGGCATTGTCTGCAGAAGATGCCCAGAGGTATGATGTGGTGAAAGAGGCGATACTCAGGATTTATGAGTTGGTCCCCGAGGCATACCGGCAGAGGTTCCAGAATGCGAGGAAGCAGTGGGGCCACACGTATTTAGAGTTTGCCCGTGAGATGCAGATGTATTGTGAGCGTTGGTGCGCCTTGAAAGGGGTCAGTGGGGATTATGACAGACTGCTACAGCTAATACTGATTGAGCAGTTCAAAGGTTGTGTCCCTGAAGGTATGAGGCCCTATCTAGATGAGAAAGAGGCAGAAACCTTGGCCGCAACTGCTAAGTTAGCGGATGAATACGCGTTAATGCACAAAGCGAAGTTTACCCCAAGTAAAAGCTACCAGAAGGGTAGTCAAGAGGGCGGAGACTAGTAAGCCAGGGACTAGTGAGAAGGATAAGGTAGACCGGGAGCAGTTTGGTAGGAAGTCTCCTGGGGTCATATGCTATAATTGTGGGAAAGCCGGTCACTTTGCGTCCAGGTGCTTTGCCCCAAAGAAGGAGACGGGGAAAGGAAAAACTACGGTTCTGACTGGCTGTATTGAGCTGGCAAACAAACTGCTTGGGGAGAAGAGGTCTGATAAAGTTCAGGAAGGGTGCGAGAAGTTTATCTCGGCCAGATTGGTGTCGATGAAGGAGGGGTTAAACCCAGTTCCAGTGTGGATCTGGAGAGACACTGGAGCTTGTCAGTCATTGATCTTAAAGAGTGTGTTAGACTTTAGTTCAGAGACCCAGACTAGGGAGGTCAGGGTGATAAGGGGCATTGGGAAAGGGACTGAAGCAGTACCTTTGCACCAGATACACCTAAAAAGCGACTTGGTCTCCGGACCGGTCACGATCGGGGTGAGGCCCGAACTACCAATGGAAGACGTGGAAGTCTTACTCGGTAATGACCTCGCCGGCGGAAATGTGTTCTCAGCAGTAAAACTGACAAGCCAGCCTGCCAGCATTGAGGCCCCACCCATGGACTCACAGGTTTATCCCGTTTGCGCAGTGACTCGGCGTGTGTCCAGAAAGACTGCCGAAGCGAATATAGATTTAGCTGAGACGTTTTTACCAGCCTTGTACCAGGAGGGGTTAGAAAGTGAGAAGGGGCGTAGTGAAACAGAAGGAAGTAAGGGAGTTGAGGTAGATTTATCATTAGCGAGGAAGGAATTTGTACAGACACAGGAGCGAGACGAGGATCTGATGGTTTTGATGGAGACAGCCCTCTCTGAAGCAGAATTAAAAAGGGAGCCAGTGGGCTATTATGTGGAGGAGGGAGTACTAAGGAGGAAATGGAGACCAAGTACCGTGCCTGCAGATGAGGAATGGGGGGTGGTGCCGAAAATTTATGGGGATGAGATTTTTAACCTGGCCCACAAGATACCCCTTGGTGGACATTTTGGGGTGAGGAAGACAGTCAATAGTGTCATGAAAGAGTTTTACTGGCTGCGCAGGAGGAAGGATGTTATTGACTATTGTAGACGTGAGCTAACACAGTTACAGGCTATTAACATGTTAAAAGCTTACCACGATCAGAAAACAGATCTACTTGGTGTTATCACGAAAATTAATGAGGCTAGGGTGCCACCTGATAAGGGGAAAACCCATTTTGAAAAGATAAGTATGGTGCCGACCAGATGGGAGAACTCTATTGTTTTGGCCAACTTTGCTGACGAGTTCTCTCACTTAACCCCCAAACAAAGCGAGCCGCTGAGAAAGCTAATTAACCGACACACACACGTATGTCCGGATGTCCCGAGGCGATGCAAAGAGCCGGGACATGGTGCTGTTGTCACATCAGGTCAGCCTAGTGAGCAACACCCCTATAGGATGATTAATTCAGTGACAAAAGGGCTAAAGAACGCAGAAGTGTATATTGGCGATTTAGTAGTCTGGAGTGACACGTGGGAGGGGCACATTGTGGCAGTCGAGGAACTGTTTAAAAAGCTGTTTGAAGCCAGCCTGACAGTGAACCTCGCAAAAAGTGAATTCGGCCACACGAAGGTCACTTATATGGGATTTGTGGTAGGACAGGGGCAGCTGGCTCTGATGCAGGCTCAGGTGCGGGCTATCTCTGAAGTCCCCACCCTGACAGACAAGAGAGCCCTGAGAAGGTTCTTGGGGATGGTGGGGTACTATCGGAAGTTTTGCAAAAAAAAACTTTGCGGATATTACCCTCCCTCTTACTAAGCTCTTGCAAAAGAATGCGAAGTTTGTGTGGGACGACCTTTGTAGTATCTGTCCGGCACGGAAACCACTAATAATTTACACTGATCACAACCCATTAGTGTTTTTGGCCACTATGAAGGATAAAAACAAAAGGTTGCTAAGTTGGAGCCTGGTCTTAGAGGGACTTGATATTCAAATAAAACATATAAAAGGAACGGAAAATGTGATTGCTGACTGTCTGTCAAGGTGTTGACAACTTAAAGTTTTCTGTATTAGCCGAATAGCTAATGACCCTGTATATTAGTGTGTATCGAATAACGTATTCATGCCTATAATTTTTACCCCGGTAAAAATCCTTTGAAGGATAGGGGTCTGATGACAAACCAAGTTATCAGAAGAATGATGCTGATGAGAGAGAGAAGGGAGACAATGGAGAAACATTCAAAATGCTAATAAGAGAGAAGAGAGAGTTTAATGAGAAAGAAACACATTTCAGAGTATTGGCAGACCGGTTGCTTTGAACCTGAACTGTTTGAAGTTTGATGGACAGGCGATACCCCAGCAGGGGGATAAAAAGAACAGGTTCGCTAAGGCATGACACACATCACGAGATAACGAGACCCTGGAAGAGCGGTGTGCCCCCACAAGTTGGTGGGAGTTTGGAGGTCTGGTCACGGGAACCGACCATAGACACACAGGGTGAAAAGGTACGATGGGCGGGAAGCTGGTGTGTGTGTCCGCCCTTGCCTGGGTGCCGGGTTCACCGTGGAAGAACGGTCGTATCGGGAATGGAGGGGTCACAGTCGGTGACCACAGAAGACATTAAAAGGGTTCACCCGAAAGCTAACTGCGAAGAACATCAAAGGTCTATCTGAATCAGATTTGCATATTCTCTCCCTCTCCCTCTCCCTCTCCCTCTCCCTCTCCCTCTCCCTCTCCCTCTCCCTCTCCCTCTCCCTCTCCCTCTCCCTCTCCCTCTCCCTCTCCCTCTCCCTCTCCCTCTCCCTCTCCCTCTCCCTCTCCCTCTCCCTCTCCCTCTCCCTCTCCCTCTCCCTCTCCCTCTCCCTCTCCCTCTCCCTCTCCCTCTCCCTCCCCCTCCCCCCCCCAAACGGCACAACAGCGATTACTGCGAACTGTACTAAGCTGAACTGAACTCTGCGTCACTTGAGACTGATCATTTTACCCCTAGACTGCGATAGAGCTTGGGTGATTCCTATTACCCTAGTTCTGTGTACATGTGTGTTTTATCATTGCTAACCTGTTGCATTTACATCCTTACGATTAGAGTACTGTGTTACTTGTTTCTTGAATAAAACTTTATTAGCTTCTGTTAACCAGACTCCAACTAAGTGGTCCATTTCTGCTGGTTTGGCAACCCAGTAACGGGGTACGTAACAGTGCTAACTTCTATGCTACCATGCCTGTCTACTTTGAACAGTTTATTAATCTGTTCCACCATGTTACAAGTGATTGGTTGTTAACTCCTGAGAATGTTGTATCCACTAATAGAGTGAGTGGTGGAAAGACATCTTGTTCTGTTGGGATATGTGACCGTTGTAATGATTGCTTTAAACAAGCCCCATTATTGTGTTTCCTGATCCTGCTCTCTCTACTTTCCCTCCTCAGGCAGCAAAGGAAAAGAGAGAGACTCTTGGGGAAAAGCATCTCATCTCCGGATCAGTGTGGTAACTAAGGAGATAATTTTACTCTTTGGAAAATGAACCTGATCATTTTGGGTTCCCAAGTTTCCACAGAAAAGCAGCCATTATTAGATTCCTTTTGTAATTCTCCACACCTGCTGCCCAGCAGCCAGCAGTGCAGCCCATTGTGTCTCGCGTGTTATACAATATATCAAACTCTACAGCACACTACAGAGCCTTCAGCCACGATGTTGTGCCAACTCTTTAATCAAATCTAAAATCATTCTAACCCTTCCCTCCATCTTTCTGTCATCCATGTTCCTATCTAAGAGTTTCTTAAATGTTCCTAATCTTATCTTGCCTCTGCCACCGCCCTGGCAGGGTGTTCCATGCACCCACTGCTCTCCGTGTTTTGAAAAAAAACTACCCATGACATCCCCCCCCCCCGTACTTTCCTCTCATCACCTTAAAATGATGTCCCTTTGTATTTGCCATTTCTGCCCTGGAAAAAGGTCTTTTATCACAAAAGTTATTGCTTGTGGTAACAAGCCGGTGTGTCTGGATGCTAATAACTGTAGCCGCTTCACTTTGCAGGGGTCAAATGCCAGTATTTTGGTCCATTCTAGGTGTGGAGACACAACAGACTGCAGATGCAACACAGTTTGCTGGGGGAAACCGAATTGTTGATTGTTTGGGTCAAAACCTTGCATCAGGAGCTTGGCCTGACTTTAGGATTGTTGTCCTGATGCAGGATTTCAACTGAAAATGTCAACAGTTCCTCCCCCCACCCCCAGAATTTGCTCAACCCACTTAGTTCCTCCCCTAGGTTCTTTGTTGCTCTATGTGCTTGGCCTGGCCTGGCCTGGTTGAGGATTTTGCCGTGTATAGAGAGGCAACCCCAGCAACAGGGCCTGATCTGTATACATCTGAAGTTACTTCAGAGAACGTGAGGCTCTGGTCTTGAGGTCCCACTGCTGTCCTGGGGCAGAGCTTGCTCTGAGGTGCCATCTTTTAGAGAAGTTACTACACATCTTAAGTAGATAACTACTTATACACAGCTTCCTTAAGGATTTAATGCTGAGGCTTTATAAGGCACTGATTAGGCCTCAGTTGGAGTATTGTGAGCAGCTTTGGGCCCCATATCTAAGAAAGGATGAGCTGATATTGGAGAGGATTATGATTCTGGGAATGAAAGGGTTAACGTACGAAGAGTGTTTGATGGCCCTGTTCCTGTACCTGCTGGAGTTTTGAAGAATGAGGTGGGGGACGGATCTCATTGAAAGGCCTAGATAGAATGGATGTGAAGAGGATGTTTCCTATAGTGGGAGAGTCGAGTACCAGAGGGTACAACCTCAGAATTGAGGGACGTCCCTTTAGAACAAAGATGAGGAGGAATTTCTTTAGCCAGAGGGTGGAGAATCTGTGAAATTAATTGCCACAGGCAGCTGTGGAGGCCAAGTCCGTGGGTAGATTTAATGCAGAGGTTGATAGGTTCTTGATTAGTCAGGGTGTCAAAGGTTACAAAGAGAATGCAGGAGTATAGGGTTGAGAGGGATAATAAATTAGCCATGATAGAATGGTGGACCAGGCTTGCTGGGCCATATGGCCTAATTCTGCTCCTATATCTTATGGTCTTAACATTGTGAAAGGTCTACAGGCATACACAGGAGCATTATCACAGAAGCATTCTTTGGCATAAGGCCTAGATAGAGTAGACATGGAGAGGGTGTTTCCTATAGTGGGAGAGTACAGGAGCAGGCATGAAATTTGTTGTTTTGTGGAAGCGGTACAGTGCAAAACATAAAATATACTCTAAATTATTATATATATATATTGTAAACCTAGTGGAGTATGGTTCATTGTCTATTCAGAAATCTGATGGTGGAGGGGAAGAAGTTGTTCCTAAACCAATGTGTGTGTGTCTTCTGGTTCCTGTCCCTCCTTGATGGTAGCAAGGAGAAGAGGCCATGTCCAGGATGGTGAGTGGCCTAAATGATGGATGCTGCCTCTCTGAGGCATTGTGTTTTGAAGACGTCCTTGATGCTGGGGAGGCTAGTGCCAATGATACAGCTCTTAAAAGATTGATCTTAGAGTAGGTTAAAAGATGAGTACAATGTCGTGGACAGAAGGCCCTGTACTGTGCTGTGCTATCTCTGTTTTACATTTCTACACTCAATGTGGAATTGCACCACCATATTGTAATTCTCATTCTCCCCAATTCTGCTGTTCCACTACATCTTATGCTAACTTATGACTTAAATACTTGGGTTTGTTTCTGTGTTCCAAGTAAATTTCTTCTTCCCTCTGACAATTCTGAACAATAATCCTTCTCTCTTTGTATTTTGTGGCTGCTGATCTCTCTGGCTACAGATCCATTACTCGGTAAGATTTGTTTCTCAGTCACTTTATGGCAAAGCATGGTGGATGGAAAGAAGGACTTGGGCTGGTTCACATTCAGATATCATGTTGAAGATAAGAGCAGCCCATCATGTCTGCTCCATCATTCCATCTTGGCTGATATATTTTTCCTCTCAACCCCATTCTCCTGCCTTCTTCCCGTAACCTTTGACACCCTGAGTAATTAAAGGAACTGTCAACCTCTGCTTTAAATATACCCAGTGACTAGACCTCCACAGCCGGTTGTGACAATGAATTCCACAGACTCTCCATCCTTTGGCTAAAGAAATTCCCTTTCATCTCTGTCGGAAGATGCAGCAGATTTGGCCTTTTGCCTCACTCCTTGACATATCATGACACAAATGGAGAGACTTGCTAAAGACTTGCCTGTAATGGGGAGCTCTCCATTTGTTTGGATGAGTACAGCACCATGTTCACTCACGGATTGAATGGAGTGCTGTCCATTTGTTTGAATGAGTGCAGGGATGGAGTGTCTTCATCTACAACACTTACTCATCCAGGCAATTACCACCTCCAAGAAGCAGCGGGGGCAGGGGGGGGGCAGGCACCTGGAAATCTGAAGGTTCTATTCCCCTTGTCACAACCAACCTGGTTTAGAAATGTATCGCCATTCCTCTATCCTCACTGATTCCTGGAACTGCATCCCCAACAGCCCTTTCACCAGTCACTATACCATTAGAACTGAATTCCAGTTTGTGCTTCTGTTGCTGGCATTCTCACTTTTTGCAGTCTGATTGTACATTGTGGTCTTTAATGCCTTCCCTATAACACTATCAGATGTCAGAGCTCAAACCCATTTAAAGCTTTCCATACCTTCTCTTTTGCTTTTATGTTGGTTTTGACTTCTCTTGTAGCCATGGTTGTGTCACTTTTCCTTTAAAATACTCCTTCCTCTTTGGGATGTGTATATATCCTATGCCTTCTGAATTGCTTCCAGAAATTCCAGCCATTGTTGCTCTGCCGTCATCCCTGCCAGCGTTCTTTTCCAATCTACTCTGGCCAGCTCCTCTCTCATGCTTCTGTAATTCCCTTTACTCCACTCTAATACTGATACATCTGACTTTAGCTGCTCCTTCTCAAATTTCAGGGTGAACTCAAACATGTTATGATCACGTACCCCTAATGGTTCTTTTACCTTAACCTCTCTGATCAATTCTGGTTCATTGCACAACACCCAATCCAGAATAGCTGATCCCCTAAGAATAGTTGATCCCCTGTTGGGATCAACCATGAGCTGCTCTAAAAAGCCATCTCGTAGGCATTCTAGAAAGTCCCCCCTTGTGATCCAGCACCAACCTGATTTTTTTTTCCCCAATCTATTTGCGTATTGAAATCCCCCATGGCTATTGTAACATTACCCTTTTGACATGTATTTTGTAATTTGTTGGCCATATCCTTACAACTGTTTGGGGGTCTGCATACAACTCCCATCAGGGTCTTTTTACCCCTGCAGTTCCTTAGCTCTACCCACACTGATTCAACACCTTCTGACCCTACGCCACCTCTTTCTAATGATTTGATTTCAATTTTTACCAACAGAGCAATGCCACCCCCTCTGCCTTCCTGCCTGTCCTTTTGATACAATGTGTATCCTTGGACATTAAGCTCTCAGCTGTAATCTTTCAGCCATGATTCAGTGATGTCTACATCATACCTGCCAATCTGCTACTATGCTGCAAGTTCATCTACCTTATACCATATACTGCACACAAATACGACACCTTCAGTCCTGTATTCACCCTTTTTGATTTTGTCTGCCTTTTACTTTGCAACTCGTCCTGTTGAATACAATTTTTCCCTATCAACAGCTTCTCCTCACTACACACTGCCTGTTTGTAAACCAGCTGCCTCATCTTCAGCACTATCATCCACCTTTCCTATGATATTTCTTGCATTGAAATATACACAGCTCAGGACACTAGTCGCACCATGCTCAACCTTTTGATTCCTGACTTTGTCTGAGGTCTTACCAACATCTGTCAACACAACCTCTCCACTAACTGTTCAGGCACTCGGTTCCCATCCCCTGCAACTCTAGTTTAAACCCAACCATGCAGCATTAACAAACCTTCCCACTAGGATATTAGTCTCCCTCCAGTTCAGATGCAAATTGTCCCTTCTGTACAGGTCCCACCTTCCCTGGAAAAAAGCCCAATGATCCAAAAATCTAAAGCCTCCCTCCTACACCAACACCTTAGCCACATATTAAACTGTATAGTCTTCCTAGTTCTGGTCTCACTAGTATGTGGCACGGGTAGCAATCCTGAGATCACAACCCTGGAGGTCCTGCCCTTCAACTTAATACCTAACTTCCTGAACTCACTTTTCAGAACCTCGTCACTTGTTTACCATGTCATAGGTACCTATGTGGACCATGACCTCTGGCTGTTCACCCTTCCAGTTAAGAATGCTGAGGGCTTGATCCGAGATGTCCCGGACCATACAGGAATTTTGTTCTCGCTCACAGAACTTGCTATCTATTCCCCTAACAAATCCTCTATCACCACAGCTCGCCTCTTCTCCCCCCTTCCCTTCTGAGTCACAGAGGCAGACTCAGTGCCAGAAACCCGACCACTGTGACTTTCCTCTGCTAGGTCATTCTGTAAGGCCCTGGGAGGGTGTAGATGAATCTCTGCTGACTTATTGGTGTCTGCCCATAGTTATGGCTATTAGATTTACTCTCTCCACGAGAAGAAACAACACCTCTGTGTCTATCGTATCAGATCCTCTCATGACCTGAAGGGCTTCCAATATCAGTCCAAGTCTCATTCTTCAGCCGCCCTGTGTCAATGTTGAATGTCTGATGCACGAGGGAGACCTGCAACAAGATTTCTCATTGAGAATGTATTAAGTACCTAATAAAATGGCCACTGAGATTTGGAAACATTGGCCAAGTCTTTTCCTCTTGACATGTTTTGGAATGGGTAATCAGTGATCCATCCCAAACCAGCCAATGATAAATCTTGTTACAGGTACACCTACTTGTTAATACAAATATCTAATTAGAAAGTCATGTGGCAGCAACTCAATGCATAAAAGCATGCAGACATGGTCAAGAGGTTCAGCTGTTGTTTAGACCAAACATCAGAATGTGTAAGAAATGTGATCTAAGTGACTTTGACCATGGAATGATTGTTGGTGCCAGACGGGGTGGTTTGAGTATCTCAGAAACTGCTGACCTCCTGGGATGTTCACACACAACAGTCTCTAGAGTTTACAGAGAATGATGTGAAAAATACAAAGACATCCAGTGAGTGGCAGTTGTGTGGGTGAAAACACCTTGTTAATGAGAGAGGTCAGAGGAGAATGGCCAGGCTGGTTCAAGCTGACAGGAAGGTGACAGTAACTCAACTAACCATACGTTACAACAGTGGTGTGCAGAAGAACACCTCTGAATGAACAACATGTTGAACCTTGAAATGGGTGGGTACAGCAGCAGAAGACCACGAACGTACACTCAGTGGCCACTTTATTAGGTGCAGGAGACTCCTAATAAAGTGGCCACTGAGTTATTTTTGTAAAGTGACAATCCAAGTTGTTTTGGTCGGGGCCCATTTTTGATTCCCCACTATTTCACCAACGTTCACTGTTTGTTAAAATGGTTGAATATCTGGTATCGGAAACTGAGTCACCCTTGCTAATGGATTTATTGGCGAAAATTAAATTTGTTGATGAGTCCAAGTGGTTCCACATAGACCTACCTCGTGTCTTTTTCATCTGTTTCATGCTGGCAAAGTAGTAACCTCCTTTTCACTGGCCAATTAAATCACTCAATAGGAAATTCATTATATCAAAATCCAGCTAAGCCAAGTCATGTGCCAATGAGATATTTAATAAGTTCATCAAGTTTATATTCTCTCTGGGTCAACGTTGTTTTTGTTTTCCGTGAGAAATGTTGCTAGGGAATGGGAGTGCTTCATTTCGGGGAGTAAAAGGAACGACATGGTTTATTTCAAGATACAGCACGGTAACAGAACCTACGTTGCCCAGTTTCACCCATGTGACTAATTAACCTACTATCCTATGTGTCTTTGCAATGTGGGTGGATCCCCACGTGGTCATGGGATGAACGTACAAACTGCTTACAGACAGCAGCAAGAATTGAACCCAGGACACTGGTGTTGTAAAGTGTTACGGTGACCACTACGCTACCATGTTATAAAGTCGTACGGTAGCCGCTACGCTACTGTGTTGTCCATCTTGCCCACGATCAAGGGAACTCTTCCAGTCTGAAACGTTCCCCTATGCCCAGCCTCATTTCACACGCCAGCACAACAATCATGATAGCTGTATTCTGTCCTCTCTTTGGAGAGGAAGATGAGGAGAGGTTACTTGGTACAAGATGATAAGAGGTATAGAGTGGACAGCCAGCACCTTTTCCCATGCTAATGGCTGATATGACAGGGAATACCTTTAAGGGTTGGGAGGAGGGTAGAGGGGGAGTATCAGGGATAGGTTTTATCACAGAGAGTGATTGGTTCATGGAACATACTGCCAGGGGTGCTGGCAAGGACATTTAAGAGATTCTTAGATAGGTACAATAGTGCTGGAAAGTTTATGAACCTTGCAGAATTTTCTCTATTTCTGCATAAATATGACCTAAAATGTGATCAGATCTTCACGTGTCCTAAAAATAAAGAGAACCCAATTAAATAAATAACACAAAAACATTATACTTGTTCATTTAGTTATTGAGAAAAATGATCCAGTATGACATGTATTTCTTGGAAAAAGTATGTGAACCCTTGCTCTCAGTAACTGGTGTGACCCCCTTCTACAGCAATAACTTCAACCAAGCATTTCCGGTAACTGTTGATCAGTCCTGCACATCAGCTTGGAGGAATTTTAGGCCATTCCTCTATACAAAGCTGTTTCAGTTCATCAATATTTTTGGATACCTTGCATGAACAGCCCTCTTCAGGTCATGCCACAATATCTCAACTGGGTTAAGGTCTGGATTCTGACTTGGTCATTCCAAAACACAAATTTTCTTCTTTTTAAACCATTCTGTTATTGATTTACTCTTGTCTTTTGGATCATTGTTTTGTTGCATCATCCACCTTCTAATAAGCTTCAGGTGACGGACTGCTACCATGACATTCTCCTGTAAAACGTCTTGATAGAATTTTGAATTCACTATTCCCTCAACAGTTGCAGGCTGACCAGGCCCTGAGACAGCAAAGCAGCCCCAGACCATGATGCTCCTTCCACCGTGCTTCACAGTTGGGATGAGATTATGGTGTTGGTGTGCAGTGCCCTTTTCCCTCCAAACACAGCAGTGCGCATTTCTGCCAAAAAGTTCAACTTTTGTCTCATCTGTCCACAGAATGATGTCCCAGAAGCATTGTGGAACATCCAGGTGGTCTTTTGCAAACTTGAGACGCGCAGCAATGCTTTTTTTTAAAGAGAGTAGTGGTTTCCTCCGTGGTGTCCTTTCATGAACACCATTCTTGTTCAGTGTTTTTCTGATAGTGGACACATGAACAGAGACTTTAGCAAGTTCTCGAGATTTCTGCAGGGCTTTTACTGTTACCCTTGGGTTCTTATTCAACTCCTTCAGCATTGCACGTTGTGCTCTTGGTGTGATCTTTACAGGACACCCACTCCCAGGGAGAGCAGCGATAGTACTGAATTTCCTCCATTTGTAGACAATTTATTTTACTGTGGACTGATGAACACTCAGGTCTTTAAAAATGCTTTTGTAGCCTTTTCCAGCTTCAAGCATCTCTGCAATTCTTCGAAGGTCCTTTGAAGGTTGTTTTGATAGGGACATCGTGCCCATAAAGAGATCTTTCTTGAGAAGAGCAGGCTCTGTCAGTAACCTGACTTTGTGTGTCTTTTTTTTATAGGACAGGTCATCTCTACAACCCACACCTCCAATCTCATCTCATCTCACTTGAATACCCGATCCAAATAGCTTTTGTAGAAAGCATTATCCCAGAGGTTCACATACTTTTTTTGTGTGTTTATTAGTTTAGGCAGATGGTGTTAGTCTATTATTGTGACTTAGATGAAGATCAGACCACATTTTATGAGTAATTAATACAGAAAACCAGGTCATTGTAAAGGGTTCACAAACTTTTTCTTGCAACTGTACATGAATGAATGAAAAATGGAGGGCTTTGTTGGAGGGAAGGGTTAAACGGTTGTAACAACATTGAGCTGTAATGTTCTGTGTTCCAAGGACAACTTTTCTGACATCTGACACTTCTGTAGTACTCTCCTTTCAGTAGATCAAGTCCTGGACTATTATCGGTCTGAGTGGAGTTAGCACCATACTCCCACATGAATTTATATGAAACTATTCATGCATTCCTTCAAACTTAGTACTGTATTCTATTTCAGCTGGTGGTTATACTCCCCAGAGTCCTGACTTCTACACTGGAAGCTCAGCTTGTCAAAGCTATGGATCCTTTGGTGAGTCTCACTATTAATGATGTATTAAGGGGTGCAATAGAACAGCGACTTGCTGCATTAGTAACCCAGAAACTAATTGTTGATTAATCCAGATACATGAGTTCAAATCCTATGTGTGAAAATTAGCTGGGGAATTTTAACTAAGGAAACTAGATTTACGTGATAACTTCACTCGCCCCATCACTGAGATGTTCCCACAACCAATGGACTCACTTTCAAGGACTCTTCGTCACATGTTCTCTATTTATTTCTTATTTATTTATTATTATTATTTCTTTCTTTTGGTATTTGTACACTTTGTTGTCTTTTGCACACTAGTTGAATGCCCAAGTTGTGATTATTCTATGGATTTATTGATTGCGCCCACAAGAAAATTAATCTCCGGTACATAGTAACATATCTGTACTTTGATAATGACATTTACTTTGAAATTTGAATTTTTAAAAAGCTACCAGTGGCAACCACAAAACATCCTGTAAAATACATGTGCTTTATTGACACTTAAGGAAGGAAATCTATCTCTTACCTGCTGTGTCTTCAGAATTTCTCAGCAAGCTTCATAATCACCGAGCTTTGTGATTATCATTCTACACTTTCTGATCCAAGCCCCCACTGGGGAAACTCAGCAAAGTGTCCCACAACTCAGGATCCGAATCGGTTGATTCTCTGGCTATGCATCTCTTGATGAAGTGTGCAGCTGAGAGTTAGCCATTATTTTGGTTTGTGTATTTTTGATTTGGCAAAGATCTGGTTCACAACCAGGATCAGGCAGGAGTCAGACTCATCAGTGTGCATGACGGGAGTCACACATCACTCCAAATCAGTGGTTCCCAAATTTTTTTGGGTTACCGCCCCCTTGGCTCCCAGACCACATCCCCAGCAACCCCTCTCTTCCTTTCTGGTCATTACATAAAAGCTATAAAGAATTCTGATTTACGATGCACAGTGAAAGCGTGTAGGAACTGCAAATTCAAAGCAGTGATACATAATTGCAAAAATTATTCAAATCTAGTAAAGCTACAAATAAAATTATTTCTTACAGTAAAAACAATTTTCATCAATAATTTTAGAGTCTATGTTAATTGTCCAACTATTCACTATTTCACTGCTTATTCACCTTTCAGTGAGATGGTGGGCTTGGTGCAGTGATATTGGGCTCATTGTCACTCAGGAGCCTCAGATCCTCACTTGCAGTAATTTGCTGCCTTTTTTTATTGCTCTGAGAAAGTTGGGCAATGGTAATAAAACCGTGCTCTGCTAAATGTGATGTTGGAAAGGCAATAAACAACATTTTGACCTTTTTTCCCCCACAGTGCAGGGTAGTGTTCAGAGATTCCTTTCTGCAAACAAAAGACTTTATGATTTTTTGAACCTCGGCTTCAGCTCAAAGTCATTTTGTAGCGAGATCCGTTTTTCCTCCATCCTTCCTGTTAATTCCTCATTACAAGAGTTCAAGAATGGATTTGTTACACAATCTCAAATTTGGATCAAGCGAAGATCCTGAAATCTTTCTGACATGTCTTTATGCAGCTCACCCAAATGGGCACAGTATACCTGAAGATCATCATCTGGTATTCTTCCTTTCTCCTCCAACTCAGCAAGGCTTGGAAATTGGAAAAGGTCATGACGGCCAGTGTTGCACTTAAATAGGGTTAATTGGACAGAGATGTGGAGACAAGCAACTCTCACAAAAAGCTGGATGAACTCAGCAGGCCAGGCAGCATCTATGGAACAGAGTACAGTCGACGTTTCAAGCCGAGGTCCCTTGATAGGACTGGAGAAAAAAGATAAGGAGTAGAGTTAAAAGGTGGGGGTGGGAGAAACACAAAGTGATAGGTGAAACCGTGAGGGGGAGGCGTGAAGTAAAGAACTGGGAAGCTGATTGGTGAAAGAGATACAGGGCTGGAGTAGTGGGAGTCTAATACAAGAGGATAGGAGGCCATGGAAGGGGAAAAAAGGGAGGAGCAACAGAAGGAGGCAATGGGCTGGCAAGGAGATGAGGCACTTATCCTCCCCAAACCCCGTCCTCTCACCCTCTCCCACGCATGCACACACAGGCCTCCTGCCCCAGGCCAGGCTGTCTCCAGGCCTCTGGTTCAGGTTAATTGGCCACTGTAAATGTACCTTGTGATGGGAATGTGGGATTATTGGCTGATGGTCAGCATGGACTAGACGGGCTCAAAGGCCTGTTTCTTTGCTGTATAAGCAACACACATAAAAGTTGCTGGTGAACGCAGCAGGCCAGGCAGCATGTCAGAGATGCTGCCTGGCCTGCTGCGTTCACCAGCAACTTTTATGTGTGTTGCTTGAATTTCCAGCATCTGCAAAATTCCTGTTCTTTGCTGTATAGTCTATTATCAAACGTCATTGATATAGTGCAGCTCGAAAGTTTGTGAACCCTGTAGGCTTTCTACAGGCTTCACAAACTCTCTGGCACCACTGAAGTGCCTTTTATTAAACTAACACTCTCGTCGTAGTCCAAGGCAGTGGGGTGGTCAGCTGAACTCAGCTTGTGCATTACTGTTCTGAGAGAGCCCTTGTACAGGTGATGGCAGGTTCAAAGTGAATTTATTATCGCAGTATGTTAACTGTGTGTCACCATATACAACTCTGAGATTCATTTTTTGCAGGCATTTACAGTAGACCAGAAAAATACAATAGAACTAATGAAAAACTACACATAACTAAAGCCTGACAAAGAACCAATGTGCAAAAGAAGACAAACTCTGCAAATCGTAAATAACTAATACTGAGAGCATGAGTTGTAGAGCTCTTGCAAGTGAGTCAGTAGTAGGTTGTGGAATCAGTTCAGTATTGGGGTGAGTGAAGTTATCTACGCTGGTTCAGAACTCTTCCTGAAGCTGGTGGTGTGGGTCCTGAGGCTCCTGTACCTCCTTCCTGATGGCAGCAGCAAAAGGAGAGCATGGTCTGGATGAATTGTCTCGTTTTCAACCCTCCTTTAATGTTCCCCAACTATAACTCAATGCTTTGCAACCCTGCTGCAACTTCCCTGCCACTTTCCAACCCACTGGGGCCCATGTGGGAGGGAGAGTTTGCAGTTACTTGAGATTTAACTCTGCGGTTTCTGCCTTCATTGTGTGTTGCAGAGAATGGCTCCGTTCTTGGGTCAGAGGCTGTTACAGACAGCATGGAGTCTGATTCCACCTGTGGATATATGGGTAAGATGATGACTGTTTCCCTGTGCCCTAGATTAACACACACAGCCAGGTGATCACAGTGTACACATGTGGTCCCGGTGGAAAGACCAAGTTAGAGCCAGTGGTGCAAAAATTTAAAAAAGTCCTTTTCTTCAAACGGTTGTATTTCAATTTACCAGGACTCTTGGAAATAACCGAAAAACAAATTCTACTGGAAGGTAACATGCATAAAGTGCTGGAGGAACTCGGCATCTGTGGAGGGAAATAGTCGACATTTTGGGCCAAGGCCCCTCATCAGGACTGGAAAGGAAGGGGGCAGAAGCCAGAATAAGAAGGCGGGGGAGAGGAAGAAGGACAAACTGGCAGGTGATAGGTGAGACCAGGTGAGAGGGAAGGTGGGTGGGTGGTGGAGGGGAGATGAAATAAGACTGGACTGGAGAGTTGATAAGTGACGTAATCCTGCAACTGTATAGGTTTACCTGCACCTCAGTAACTACAGCAGTTCAAGAAGGCAGCTCTCCACCTCCTTGGCCGAAAATGTCGACTGTTTATTCATTTCCATAGATGCTGCCTGACCTGCTAAATTCCTCCAGCATTTTGTGTGTTACTCTGGTTTTCCAGTATCTGTAGAATTCACCATCACCTTACAGTTTGGACTGGCTCAGGCTGCAAAGCCCACATCCCTGCTATGAACACAATGTGGCTTTGAACACGTCCGCCCCAAGGTGATACTTGTGTTTCTGAGTTGATAGAAACAGTAAGGATTCTTTCACCTCAGCCATGGCCTGTACCTGCCACACTGATTTTAAAATGATTGTGAAGCTTTTCCAGCAGTCTTTTATTTGTATCCTTTAATGATCAAGCAGGGTAACTGATTTTAAAGCTGTGGGTAGAAATTTGTCCTTGTTTTCTATGTATGTCCGTTGAACTCTTTTTCTCAGATGGGAGATTACTGTGAGGAAGAGGTTGCCAGGAGACAAGCGTCTGTTGAACTGAAAAAAGTTCACATTGGGCAAGAGCAGCCACACACCCTGCCTGTGTTCACTGTCTTATATGCAACAAAAAGAGTGTGGAAGTTTCAGAGACTGGATGATACCTTTGGATTAGTTCCCCGGTTACCGAGTTATCATAGCGACACCTCACGTGTGTCTGTCTCTGGACAGTATGAACAAATTTGGAGCTTTTGTTGAGCCTGCAGTTTATAGAGAGGAAGAAATTTATATTACAAAGGATACTATAACGAGTGTCACAGTAGTGTAATGGTTAGCATAGCGCTCTTACAGCGTCAACAACCGGTTTCAATTCCTACTGGTGTCGGTAAGGAGTTTGTACATTCTCCCAGTGACTGCTTGAAGTTCCCCTGAAAGCTCCGGGTTCCTCCCACATTCCAAAAATATGCAGGTTTAGGAGGTGAATTGCTCACATGGGTGTAATTGGGCAGTGCAGGAGGATAGTAGGGCCAGAATGGCTTGTTACCACACTGTATCTCTAAATCAAGTGTTGTGAATGTGGCCTGGTTACACAACAATGCTATTAATGAAAACGCTGCAGATGGGAGCTAAGTTTCATGGTTCTTTACTGGCATAATCCAAACTCGACGCACAGATCAATACATGCCTAATAGTGCATACTCAATATATGCGTCTAATAGCGCATTCAACGATGTGTTACTGAAACATAAAGTCGTCCCTGATTATACTGTAGGCTATACGGTACATAAAGTAAAATTCTGCCCACACCAGCTGTAAAATAAGTCTACCCAGAATAGTCCTACTTGCCAATCATTAGCTCATAATCATCAGTGCAATGTCTATCCTGTCTGTTTCCTCAATCCTTCTGAGGTCAGATCCTGGCAACCCTGCAACACAAAAGGTCGTCCTTACATTCTCCATTCCTCTTTCCTTAACTCTATGGATCCTGCCAGTGACACTATTGCTAAAGAAAACAGATTTTCACTCTCTCACCCATCTGGACCTCTGAAACTTTACATGCTGCATCCTCAGTCATCTGAGAATATTGTATTTGCACCTTTACCCTCTTGCCCTGTTCTTCACAGAGAAACCATTGGACAATGTGATCCGACCTCGCCTCGATTCTCTCAGCTCCATTGAAGAAGACGAGTATGACACACTGGCAGACATTGATTCTGATAAAAACGTTATCAGAACCAAGGTAAGTGAGCTGAAATCCAGCAGGTAGTTTTAGCTGGGTATTCACGCTGAGGAAGCGGATGCCGCTGGAGAGATGAGTATTCATTACTTCAGCTGAAGCCCTTGTACTCTGTCTACCTGCGCTGTGGCTTGAAATACTATCCGTTGATGTACTTGAGTGCAGAGCAATCTATCTGGATGACACTGGAGCAAAAGCTTTTCACTGTATCTTGGCACATGTGACAATAATGAACCAATTATCAAATAAAGTAAAGCAAAAATTACCTTGGAACTTGGAGAAGAATTTACACTTTTGTATTGGCTTTTCTGTACAGGACATATAGCAGGCAAGCTTTACTGAAACTGTATCATTTCAAATATAAATGATAAGTCAGTTTTGGTTGATTTACTTATTGTTATTTTAGGTGATACACTTTGCAAAGATCAGTCGATGAGCTTTTTTATAGAGTATTTTGGTTCTAAGTAAGTGACTCAGGCTATGTCCACACTAGACCGGATAAATCTGTAACCAAAGCTTTTTCTCTTCGTTTTGACCCTCCGTCCACATTGAAACGGCGTTTTCCTCCCCTGAAAACGGAGCTTTTCTAAAACACTCTCCAGAGTGCTTAAATCTGAAAACGCCAGTTAGCTGTTGTAGAGTGTACGGGGTAGCCGGCTAATTTTAAAACCGCTGTCATGACGTGCCGGAGCAAATGGACTCAGGCTACGTCCACACTAGACCGGATAAATCTGTAACCAAAGCTTTTTCTCTTCGTTTTGACCCTCCGTCCACATTGAAACGGCGTTTTCCTCCCCTGAAAACGGAGCTTTTCTAAAACACTCTCCAGAGTGCTTAAATCTGAAAACGCCTAATATCTGGTGTAGAGTGTACGGGGTAACCGGCTAATTTTTAAAACGCTGTCATGATGTGCCGGAGCAAATGGTGGCGGCAGCGCGGCATTTCATCATTTTCGTGAACGCAACCTCCAACACCACAACAACAATATCTGACAATAGATGTGTGACATCCTAATGTAACGTTGTATGGAAATACAAGATAACACTGACGCAGACATGTTTTATACATTTAACAAGGTGCTTTATTAATGTATTGCTTGTGCAAACATTCAGTAGATGCAGTTGTCACTTTTGCTGAGTAACTCGTTTTATTGCACATGTTAAATATAGCAAATATACACAAAAACATGGCAAAAGTAAAGGCAAACAAATGAGGTAACAGCAAATTTCACTTTTGCCCAGTAACAAGCCTTACTGCATTTAGTTGTAGCTGTCATCCCTTTCATTGGTGAAGAGACTATGGCTGTAGGAAATGTTTCTGGACAAACGCGCACCAAGTCTTCCATTTGGCAATTTTCTTTTAAGCAAGTCTTTTGTTTGGCAATTTCCTTTTAAGTTTTTCTCGTCTGTAACTGGACAAACGCGCACCAAGTATACCGTTTCCTCCTCGCTTGTTTTCTGTGTGTCCTGCACATGCCTAGTAGCAGAAGTTTCGCCCAAATATCTGTTTTAATGTGGACAGAGGTATTTTCAAAAACGCCTGTTGTTTTTACGCAAAACCGGCATTTTCAATATTATCCGGTCTAGTGTGGACGTAGCCTGAGTTACTGAACTGACCAGCATTATATTTTTCACACTGTGTAGGGGATGAGGTTTTGTTTGACATGCCTGGGAAATGACAAGGCACAAAGAAAGAGCAACAGACCTTTTTAAAAAAAGATGTTTCTCTCTTTCCTGTTTGCAGAAGTTTCTCTACGTCTCTGACCTTGCAAGGAAGGACAAGCGAGTTCTCAGCAAAAAATACAAGATCTACTTCTGGTTAGTTGGTTTTCTAATGTGGGGGTGGGTGCCAAATGTTTTATTGTGGTCCTGGTGTTTCACCTCTCTCCTCTGCCAAAACCTGAGGAAAAGATGTTTGGTTGTATAGTGTGTTAAATTCATAGAGTAATGTAGCATGGAATCAGGCCTTTCGGCCCCACTCATTCATGCTGACCAAGTTAGTCTCATTAGCAAATATTTGGCCCATATTCCTCTCAATCCCTCCTGTCCATGTACTTATCTAAATGTCCTTTAAATATCATAATTGTACCTGCCTCAACCACTCTCTCTGGTAGCTCATTCCGTATACAGACCACCCTCTGTGTGAAGAAGTTCCAGATTCAGATTCAGACTTATTTTTCGAGTGTATGTGGAAACATGCATGAAATGCATCATTTGCATTAACAACCAACACAGCCATGATGTGCCGGGGGGCAGGCCACAAGTGTCACCAACATTCTGGTGTCAGCAACACTCCCACACTGCTCAGCAGAACAACACAGAACTCAATATGCGATAAGAGGTCTCCTTTGATCTCTTTAAAATGTTTCCACTCTCGCCTTAAACCCTTTAGTTTTCAGTCCCCCTTCCCTGGAAAGACTGTGCATTCACCCTATCTAAAGATAAAGATTAGCTTTATTTGTCACCTGTACATTGAAACATACAGTAAAATGCATCATTTGCACCAAATCAAATCATTGAGGATTGTGCTGGGCAGCCCCAGATCTGATGCCAACATAGCATGCCAGAACTCATTAACCCTTAATGTACAACTTTAAAATGTGGAAGGCTGCATTATGGCCTGGTACGGGAACACCAATGCCTTTGAGCAAAAAATCCTACAAAAGGTAGTGGATTTGGCCCAGTACATCACGGGTAAAACCCTCCCAACCATTGAGCACATCTACATGAAATGCTGCCTTGGAAAAGCAGCATCCATCATCAAAGATCCTCACCACCCAGTCCATGCTCTTTTCTCGCTGCTGCCATCAGGTAGAAGGTACAGGAGCCTCAGGACTCACACCACCAGGTACAAGAACAGTTACTACCCCACAACCATCAGGCTCTTCAACAAAAGGGGATAGCTACACTCATTTAAGGACCCTTTTATCTTGTTATTTCATGCTCGTTATTTATTGCTATTTATTTATTATCTGCACTTGTGCAATTTGTTCACAGTTCCTGATGTTTTTAGTTTACAGATCCCGTTTACAGTTACTGTTCGATAGATTTGCTAAGTGTGCCCACAGAAAAAGAATCTCAGGGTTGTATGTGGGGACATGTATGTACTCTGATAATAAATTTTACTTTGAACTTTTTGAAGAAAACCTGAGCATCTAGAGGAATTGCACACAGTCACAGGGAGAACGTACAAATTCCTTACAGGCAGCAGTGGGAATTGAACATGGCTTGCTGGCACTGAAATAGCGTTGTGCTAGCCGCTATACTACTATGCCTCCCCTTATGCCTTTATACTACCTAAGCCCCTCATGGTTTTATACACCCCTCAGTCTCCTAGACTCCAAGGAATAGAGTGGATAGCCAGCGCCTCTTCCCCAGGGCACCACTGCTCAATACAAGAGGACATGGCTTTAAGGTAAGGGGTGGGAAGTTCAAGGGGGATATTAGAGGAAGGTTTTTTACTCAGAGAGTGGTTGGTGCGTGGAATGCACTGCCTGAGTCAGTGGTGGAGGCAGATACACTAGTGAAGTTTAAGAGACTACTAGACAAGTATATGGAGGAATTTAAGGTGGGGGCTTATATGGGAGGCAGGGTTTGAGGGTCGGCACAACATTGTGGGCCGAAGGGCCTGTACTGTGCTGTACTGTTCTGTGTTCTATGAATAAAGTACATGCCTGCCAAAGTCTCTCTGTAACTCAGGTCCTTGAGTCCTGAAAAATGTTTCACAGACAGGAGGTAGTGAAGCTCGATCTGATTTGGTAAGTAACATCAGGAGCTTCAAATAAGCAACTTGAGTGACACTTGGTGATGTGGAAGTGATGGGTCTGCCCTCTTCTGCACCTGTGGGGAGCCATGACATCTAATGCACAGAACAACACAGGAACAGGCCCTTTGGCACACAGTGTTGTGCTCATATCACCAAATTATTTCTTTCTGCACGTAATCTCTTGAAAGAGGTGTCACGGGTAGGAAGGCTGATAAAGAGAGGTTTTGGCACACTGGCCTTCATAAGTCAAAGTAATGAGTACAGGAGGTAGCATGTTGAAGTTGTATCAGACGTTGGTGAGGCCTAATTTGGAGTATTGTGTGCAGTTTTGGTCACCTACCTACAGGAAAGATGTAAATAAGGTTGAAAGAGTACAGAGAAAATTTACAAGGATGTTGCGGGGTCTGGAGGACCCGAGTTATAAAGAAAGATTGAATAGGTTAGGACTGTATTCCTTAGAATGTAGAAGACTGAGGAGAGATTTGATAGAGGTATACAAAATTATGAGGGGTATAGATAGGGTTAATGCAAGCAGGCTTTTTCCACTGAGGTTGGGTGGGACTACGGCCAGAGGTCATGGTCAAGGGTGAAAGGTGACAAGTTTAAGGTGAACCTTAGGGGAAGCTTCTTCACTCAGAAGGCCATGTGAGCATGGAACGAGCTGCGGTGGGTACAGGTTCAATTACAACATTTAAGACGGGCATGGATAAGCATATGGATGGGAGGGGTATGGAGGGCTGTGGTCTGGGTGCAATATGATGGGAGTAGGCAGAATAACATTGGCATGGAATAGATGGGCCACAAGGCCTGTTTCTGTGCTGTAGTGCTCAATGACTCTAAGACTTGGCATTTTGATACGATTCTGTTTTCTTTCAGGAAGTACTAGAGAGGGATTACAAGCCCTTACTTCCAATTTGGTAGATTAGGAAGAAAGTATCAGCAATTCATGATCTTTCCTCTCGTGATGTTACTGGAGTGTGTTGGTTCACAGGAATTGACTTTGTCGCCTTATTTTTGTGTGCCAGGAATATTGCAACTATCGCAGTTTTCTATGCCCTGCCGGTGATTCAGCTGGTTATCACATATCAGACGGTAAGAAGCTGAGTTATTAAAGACTGATTGATTAATTTGATTAGCTTTACTTGTCAATTGTGCATGGAAACATGCAGTTAAGTGCATTGTTTGCATCAAATCAATTCAGCGACGATACGCTGAGGGTAGCCACGTTTCTGGTGCTAACATAACATGGCCACAGCTCTCTAACCGTGACCTCTATGTCTTTGGGATGTGAGAGGAAACTGGAGCACCTTTAGGAAACCCATGGGGTCATGGGGAGAATGTGCAAGTGACAGGTTGCTAGCACTCTAATAATGTTACAATAATGCTACGCTACTGTGCCAAGCGTAGTTTAAGTAGAGAAGTTGGTTAGGGCAAATGAGTGAAGCTCCTTTACCTGCTAGTGTTGTGGCATCAGAAGTGGCAACACTTGCCCAGCACAATCGACGCTGATATGGAATGTACAAAGAGATCTCGTTATCCTTTCACGCTAATCACTGAAAGCAAATTTATGGGTGCAAAAAGCAGTTGGGAAGGTAAATAGTGTGATGGTCTTCAAAGCATACACACGTGAATCTGCAGATGCTGTAACACACAAAATGCTGGGGGAACTCATCAGGTCAGGCAGCACCTATGGAAATGAACAGACAGTTGACATGTCGGGCCGAGACCCTCCATCAGGACTGGAAAGGAAAGGAGCAGAAGCCAGAATAAGAAGGTGGGGGATGGGGGAAGGTGATGGGTGAGAAAGGTAAAGGCCTGAAGAAGGAATCTGATAGAAGAGAAGAGTGGACCGGGGAGAAAGGGAAGCTGGGGGGGGGGGGGGCGCAGAAGTGGGGAACACCAGTTGGAGGACTTCATCACAAGAGAACTTCAGTACCTCAGCAAGATGTCTAGCTACAATTATGTAAGATTTTTTTTGGTGGGAGCACACTTAGGGTTTTGTATACAGTTCCTGTCTCCTTACCTGAGAAAGCACTTACTGGTGATAGAGTGTAGCCAAGGTTTAACATATTGATTCCTGGAATGACAGCATGACTCTGTGGTTGACTATGTATTCACAAATGTGAAGGGAT
Source organism: Mobula hypostoma (assembly GCF_963921235.1). Classification (NCBI taxonomy): domain Eukaryota; kingdom Metazoa; phylum Chordata; class Chondrichthyes; order Myliobatiformes; family Myliobatidae; genus Mobula; species Mobula hypostoma. Next base: position 48,248,376 of record NC_086129.1, read on the forward strand.
TTAATTGATACTTAAAAATTCCAACAAAGCTAGTTATACTTGAGACAGGTCGGATGTTTCGACTGAGAAATTACTATTTTGGGTTAAGGGGCAAGAGGTTTAGGACACAGATAAAAGTGTGATTGATAATTTTCCCCCTCCCCCTTCCCTCTTCCATTCTCCACTCTGGCTCCCCTCTCACCCCTTCTCTTCTCACCTGCCCATCACCTCCCCTGGTGCCCCTCCTCCTTCCCTTTCTCCCACTCTTCTCTCCTATTAAATTCCTTTACCTTTCCCACCCACCTGGCTTTACCTATCACCTAGCTATCCTTCCCCTCTTCCCACCTTTTATTCTGGCATCTTCCCCCTTCCTTTTCAGTCCTGAAGAAGGGTCTCGGCCTCAAATGTTGGCTGTGTATTCATTTCCATAGACGCTGCCTGATCTGCTGGGTTCCTCCAGTGTTTTGTGAGTGTTGCTCTGGATTTCCAGCACCTGCAGAATTACTTGTGTTTATCATTAAGAAAAAGGCTCTTCACACGTTGGGTGACTCTCACAGAGTGAGTGAGTGAGTGTGAGAGAGAGAGAGAGAGAAAAAAAAAACAACACACATTGGCCACCATTGCATTGAATGCATAGATTGAGCTTGGGGGGGTCAAGTAGTCTACTCTTGCTTCTATTTACCAGGTTTACAGGTCTGGGAAGTGGAATTTAATTTATAGTCCATTTTTGGTGGCTTGGAATGAAGGGTAGAATGGCTTCTGTTCTGACCCGTCTTCTTCACAGCTTTGTCAGTCTGGGATTTAATAAAAGTGGTTTTGTCTTTGTAGTCGATTGAGGCTCATTAGGTGGCTTTGTGTTTCTAGCTGACTGGTTCAGCAGTTGCCCCTGTACACTGCTTGTTTTGAGCCTAGAGGTTAAATGTTCCAGTTGTGAATTTTTGAGTCCTGCTGGCTTCTGTGTCTTGTGTGATTCCGGGGAGCTGACCTCGCTGACAAATGATCTGATGACGTTATGAGCAAGTGTTTTCTGCTAGTCACATTCATTGTCTTCCTCTGACAGGTTTTCAATATCACAGGGAACCAGGATATCTGTTACTACAACTTCCTGTGTGCTCATCCCCTGGGAGTGCTGAGGTTAGTCATCACCCCCACACTGCCATGACAGCCTGTTTGATGTGGTTTTCTCTGTCGGTGAAAGGTATCCGCTTGATGATGACAAGAAGGCAAAGCTCTCCTGGTTTGGACCAATTGTTCTTTGCCTTTGTTGTGATTGTATCGCAGGGAATAATTAGAGGTCTCAGGAGAACAGGCCCTTTCGAATCTTGCCTTCACATGCAGGAACTCAGTAACCCTCCTTGCCAGTGTTGAGTCGTGAACAGAAGTACTGTCATCTACGTATTCACAGTGCAAAACCAGAGCTGTTGGATCCTGATGCTTCTGTGATTCACTTTCCAAAAAATTAAATGTTAGAGAAATGTGTATATTTTGTTAAAGAAAGTAAGATATTAAGTAATAGACTATTTATGGGATAAAAAACTTGATGACTTTGCAGGTATATAACCCAGTACATGATTAAACAGAGATAACAAGCAGGAGGCGAATGGTCAATGATATAATGAGTTGAATGAACTAAACAGAAATGGGTGGAGAAGGAATCAAACTGCACAAAGGACAACCAAACTAAAAAGGTGAGGGTGTGACGAAGGGTCTTCAAATCATCAATTCTTACACCATGGCAAAAGTGAGCAGAGCAACAAGACACAAGGTGGTCACCCTGCATTAGCAAGGTCTCTCCCAAGCAGAAATTTCATGGCAGACAGGAGTTTCGTTTCAAGATCAAAGGGATAATCTGCAAATGCTGGAAATCCAGGTAACACACACAAAATGCTGGAGGAGCTCAGCAGGCCAGGCAGCATTTATGGAAAAGAGTACAGTTGACGTATTGGGCTGAGACCCTTCAGTGAGACTAGAGAAAAACATGAGGGGTCAGAATCAGAGGGGAGAGAGAAACACAAGGTGATAGGTAAAACCTGAAGCGAGAGGGTGAAGTAAAGAACTGGGAAGTTGATTGGTCAAAGAGATACAGGCTGGAGCAAGGGGCATCTGATAGGAGAGGACAGAAGGCCATGCAAGAAAGAAAAGGGGGAGGGGAAGCACCAGAGGGAGATCATGGACAGGCAAGGAGATAAAGTGACAGAGGGAAAAGGGGATGGGGAATAGAGAAAGGGCGGGGGGCATTACTGGAAGTTAGAGAAATTGATGTTCATGCCATCAGGTTGGAGGCTACCCAGACGGAACATAAGGTGTTTTTCCTCCAACCTGAGTGTAGCCTCATCGCGACAATAAAGGACACCATGGATGGACTTGTCGGAATGGGAGTGGGAAGTGGAATTAAAATGGATGGCCATTGAGAGACCCCACTTTTTTTTGCAGACGGTGCATAAAGCAGTCGTCCAATCTACGTCTGGTAGAAAGATGTAACAGTTACTTATAAAAATGCCATCCCCACTTCTCTCAATTACTCTGTCTCCGCTGCATCTGCTCTCAGGATGAGGCTTTTCGTTCTAGAATGAAAGAGATGTCCTCCTTCTTCAAAGAAAAGGGCTTCTTCTCCTCCACCATCAACGCTACCCTCAATCGCAACTCTTCCATTTCGTGCACGTCTGCCCTCACTCTATCCTCCTGCCACCCCACCCAGGATAGGGTTCCTTTTGTCCTCACCTACCACCCCAACAGCCTCCACGTCTGGCAAATAATTATCCGTAACGTCCGCCATCTCCAACAGGATCTCACCACCGAGCACATCTTTCCCTCCCACAAACTTTCTGCTTTCTGCAGGGATCGCCCCTTACGCAACTCCCTTTTCCATTCGTCCCTTCCCACTGATCCTCCTCCTGGCACTTATCCTTGCAAGCGGAACAAATGCTACACCTACCCCTACACCTCTTCCCTCACTAGCATTCAGGGCCCCAGACAGTCCTTCCAGGTGAGGCATCACTTGACCTGTGAGTCTGTTGGGGTCATATACGGTGTCAAGTCAAGTTTATTGTCATTTCAACCATCAGCTGCTGGTACAGTACACAGTAAAAATGAAACAACGTCCCTCCAGGACCCTGGTGCTACGTGAAACAACACAAAACTACACTAGACTACGTGAGACAGCACAAGGCTACACTAGACTATGTAAAACAACATAAAAACTGCACTAGACTACAGACCTGCACAGGACTACATAAAGTGCACAAAACAGTGCAGGACAGTACAATAATTAATAAACATGACAACAGGCACAGTAGAGGACAAATTACAGTATAATAATAAATGATGTAGATGTCAGTCTAGACTCTGGGTATTGAGGAGTCTGATGGCTGGGGGAAGAAACTGTTGCACAGTCTGGTCGTGAGAGCCCGAATGCTTCGGTACCTTTTGCCAGATGGCCGGAGGGAGAAGAGTTTGTGTGAGGGGTGCGTGGGGTCTTTCACAATACTGTTAGCTTTGCGGGTGCAGCATGTGGTGTAAATGTCTGTGATGGCGGGAAGAGAGACCTCGATAATCTTCTCAGCTGACCTCACTATCCGCTGCAGGGTCTTGCGATCTGAGATGGTTCAATTCCCGAACCAGGCAGTGATGCAGCTGCTCAGGATGCTCTCAATACATCCTCTGTAGAACGTGGTGAGGATGGGGTTCCTGGTGTGGTCTCCTGTACATCAGAGAGACCTGACATAGACTGGGAGACCACTTCACTGAGCACCAACGCTCCATCTACTAAAAAAAGCGGGATCTCCCAGTGGCCACCTGTTTTAATTCCACCTCCCATTCCCATCCCAATATGCCAGTCCATGACCTCCTCTACTGTCATAATGAGGTCATACTCAGGGTGGAGGAGCAACACCTTATATTCCGTCTGGGTAGCCTCCTACCTGATGGCATGAACATCAATTTCTCGAACTTCCAGTAATGGCTCCCCCTTCTCTATTCCCCATCTCCTTTCACCAATCAAGTGGTGGAGGCAGATACACTAGTGAAATTTAAGAGACTACTAGACAGGTATATGGAGGAATTTAAGGTGGGGGTTTATATGGGAGGCAGGGTTTGAGGGTCAGCACAACATTGTGGGCTGAAGGGCCTGTACTGTGCTGTACTATTCTATGTTCTGTGTTCTATGTAATCAACTTCGCAGCTCTTTACTTCACCCCTCCTCATCTCCCAGTTTCCCCTATCACATTGTGTTTCTTCCTCTCCTCCCCCCCACCTTCTAGCTCTGACACCTCATCTTGCTGAAGGGTCTCGGCCCGAAACATCTGCTACACTCTTGTTCATAGATGCTGCCTGGCCTGCTGAGTTCCTCCAGCATTTTGAGTGTGTTGTTAGGAGCTTCAAGATGTGCTGTCCAAGCTCGAAACTGTCAAGGTTGGGGACCAGAAATGCAGTGGTCAGCCACGGAAATGTAGTGCAGCAGATGAGAGATAAATCAAACTGACGTCCCTCCTCAATCGGAAGCAGTACAGCACTGCTATCAGCTCTGAACTCACAGAAACCACTGGAACCCAAGTACACCCCTCTTGAGTCCGGAGAAGTCTTGTCAGAAGTAGTCTTCATGGAAGAGTTGCTGCCAAAAAGCCATTTCCCTGAAGTGGAAACAAAGCCAAGAGACTCACGTACGCACAAAAACACAAGGACTGGGGTGCTGAACAACGGCAGCAGGTGCTCTGGACTGAAGAGTGTAAATGTTTGGCTCAAACAGGAGGCAGGTTGCCCGCAGAAGAGCTGGAGAGCACTACGTGGATGAGTGTCTGCAGCCAACAGTGAAGAACGGAGGAGGTTCCCTGCAGGTTCTGGGCTGCATTTCTCTAAATAGAGTTGGTGATCTGGTCAGAATTAATGGAATCCTCAATCCTCTCATCCATCACACAATACCATCAGGAGACATCTGATCTGTCCCAACTTCATTCTGCAGCAGGACAATGATCCCAAACACAGGGCCAAGGCCAAAGAACTACCTTCAGTGAAAAGAACAAGGATGGCAATAGATGGCACAGCCTCCACAGAGCCCTGATCTCAACATCACCAGGCTGTCTGGGATTACCTGGAGAGACAGAAGCAAGTGAGGCAGCCAGCTTCTGCAGAACTGTGGCAAGTTCTCCAGGATGCTTGGAACAACCTGCCAGCTGATTTTCTTATTAACCTGCATGACAGTGAACCTAAGAGAATTGAGGCAGTTTCAAAGGTAAAGGGCAGTCACAACAAATATTGATTTGATTTGCTGTTTACTGCTCTTTATAGTAAATTCTTGGATATTTAGAAATTTCATTTTTATTTTTGAAAGCATGTTGGCTTGATAAATTTTTTTTTACATGTGCCTAAGACTTACAAAGTACTGTATATAGGTGATTATGTAAAACTACAAGAAAAATAATTCTCTATCACTATCGAACAGAGCCCAGGTTTAACATGAGAAGTAAGTTGTTCCAAGGGAATACAAGAACACTTCCATTTCAGAGTTCATTGCTGGTTATAGTGGTCGTCAAAAGATGAGCACGTTAGAAGTCCATGCTGACCATCAAGTACCCATTTCTACTAATCCTGCTTCCCAGCACGTATGTTGGTGATCCAAATGAACATCTAGGTCATGTTCAGTGTCCATCTCCACCATCTTATCCAGCAGTACACTCTAAACTCCAAGTACCCTTGCAAACCCTGGAAGCTGCTTACTCCTCACCTTAAACTCGGGCTCTCTGGTTTTAAACCATGAATGTATAAATCACCAGGTTCAGGAACAGTTATTACCCTATAACCATCAGGCTCCTCAACCAACATGGATAACTTCACTCACCTCACCACAGAACTGATTCCATAGCCTATTGACTTGCTTTCATGTTCTCAGTATTATTCATTGCACAGTTTGCCTTTTTTTTTGCAAATTAGTTGTTTGTCAGTCTTTGTGTGTAGTTTTTCATTGATTCTGTTGTGTTTCTCTGATCTACTGTGGATGCCTGCAAGAAAATTGATCCCACACATTTGTGACACACATGTTCTTTGATAATAAATTCACTTTGAAGTTTTTGAACTTGGATAGTTAAATTCTTGGATCAAGAACAGATCCGATATAATGTCCCATTCATGACTCCACACAGTTACCTGAACCCCAGTATGGTGGAGGAGTTTACTCCAGCAATAATGTTCACAAGTGGGATGTGGCAAAGGGGATCCAGGTCAGCAGTTGGCACCCAAAGCAGAGGACCCTTATTAAAGTGGTAGTGCATCACCTGACGAAACCACTGTAGTCTGCCTGGGTACGTGTCCAAGCATAGTATATGAATTTGGAGTTGATGGAATTTCCAGTTTAACTGCTGTTATGGAGTCATATGGGTGTGGAATCAGGCCCTTTGTCCAACTGGGTCTGTGCCAGCCATCAGCCGCCCAGTTACACTAACCCCATTTTATTCTCCCCAAGTTTCATTCAGTTCTACCCAGATTCTACTGCTTGTCTGTTGAGACCCTCCACTGGTCAGGGTCAACCTTGGATGTTGCATCCTAGCTATCTATGTGATACATGAGCCAGGGCAGTACCTCTTCACGCAGCTGATGAACCCAAAGGAACAGCAGAGACTGATGTACTTTGGCACCAGCAGCATAGCAGGAGTTGCCAGTCAGTGTTGAACTCAACGCAGGACTGTCTTGGGGACTCCAGCTCCAGATTTCCTCCTGAAGCCTTCCCTATGAGTGGGTACAGCCGCAAGGCAGAGGAGGTTTGAGATCAGGGTTTCTCTTCTAGATGAGCTGCCAACACAGCTGGTAAGTCCCATCTGCCCAAAGTGGCTGGTTTTAAGGCACCAGTAACCTACCTTTGTCCCATTTCCTATCAGTAGAAACTGTTCCACCGGGCTTAGTAGCTAAGCCACACATGAAGGCCAGGAGCTGGACTTCGGTGTCAGAAGCTATCTGAGATGCATGCCATTGGGAGCATTTAATAGGTAGTGGGAGCTTATCCGCCCTACACCTCACAACTCTCACCCCCATTCCCCGTCCCAGTTATGACACCATGCATACCTTTAGGGGAACACAAAACCCAGAAAAAACCCTGCATTTTTTTTTTAATTTAGAGATACAGCACGGTAGCTGTGCCTTCTGGCCCAGGGTGCCCATGTTGTCCAATCACACTGCTGTGACCTATTACCCTACTAACCCATATGTAGAAATGCACACGGTCACGGTGAGAACGTGCAAACACCTTACAGACTGCAACAGGAATTGAACCTGAGGCACCGGGGCTGTACTAACCGTGATGCCCTTTTAGGAGAAGGGACAAACTACCCAGACAGCGCTGGAGGGTGAAATTGAACCCAGGTTGCTGGAGCAGAAAGGCAGCAGGCCTTTTAGCTGGGCTTGTACCGTACATTGTTCGTGGTGCGTATGTGAAACTGTAGTGTGGAAATTATCCACATACATTCTGTTTGTTCATCATTTTCTCCTGCTTGTCCAATCGGAGTTGATGATCTCCTCTTCCACCAACAGTGCATTTAACAACATCCTGAGTAACCTTGGATACCTGATGCTGGGACTGCTTTTCCTGCTGATTGTCCTGCAACGTGAGATTCTGCACAAACGAGCCCTGATGCGGAATGACGTCTATGCTCTGGTACAAATCCAGCCAACTCTTTTCTGTGTGTTTCGTTACTGATTGATCTTTAACAGGGCTGCAGTAAACGAACAGTTTTGGGATGATGTTGGTGTTGGAGAACCACGAGGCTGTGTTCAACCACCTTTCAATTAATGAAATTGTGCTGTGCCACATTATCATCAAATGATGTTTGTAATGGCTTTGCATAAATGAAAATGTACCTGTGTACATTATGGGGATAAAAAGATGAGGTGAAGCCATTGGGATTTGGTGTTAAAAATGTATTGGCATAGTACCTAAGACACATCTAAGTTCTTTCAATTTATTTATTTTATTTTTATTTAGAGATACAGCATGGTGACAGGTCCTTCTGGGCCAGTGAGCCCACTCCAGCCAATTACACCCACGTGACCAATTAACCTACTAACCCATACATCTCTGGAATGTAGGAGGAAACTGGAGCACCCAGAGGAAACCCACACTTTCCTGGGGAGAGTGTGTAAACTCCTTACAGACAGCAGTGGGAGTCGAATCTGGGTCGCTGGGGCTAAATGCTATGCTACTGTGCTGTCCCACTTAATGCTCTGGGTGATGTGGGTTTGATCCTGGTCACAGGTCTGTGTGCTTGTTATCCCTGTGAACCCCTGGGTACTCCAGTTTGATCCCACACCTCAGTGATATGCCAGTAGTTTAATTATCCACTGTACGCTGGGTGGCCACTTTATTAGGTACACCTGTACACTTGTTTGTTAATGCAAATATCTAATCAGCCAATCATGTGACAGCAACTCAATGCATAAAAGCATGCAGACGTGGTCAAGAGGTTCAGTTGCTGTTCAGACCAAATGTCAGAATAGAGAAGAAATGCGATCTCAGTGACTTTGACTGTGGAATGATTGTTGGTGCCAGACGAGGTTGTTTCAGTATCTCAGAAACTGCAGATCTCCTGGGATTTTCCTGCACAACATTCTCTAGAGTTTACAGAGAATGATACAAAAAAACATCCAGTGAGCGGCAGATCTGTGGATGAAAATGCCTTATTAATGAGAGAGGTCAGAGGAGAATGACCAGACTGGTTCAAGGTGACATTAACTCAAATAACCACGTGTTACAACAGTGGTGTGCAGAAGAGCATCTCTGAATGCAAAACGTGTCGAACCTTGAACTGGATGGGCTACTTGCTGGCCACTGAATGTATATTACACCTCAGTTTTGGTAAATGGAAAAAAGGCTCGAAGGGGAGTTTATGCATATATCATTGAGTCATACAGCATGGAACAGACCCTTTAACCCAACTGGTCCATGCCAACCAAGATATCTTGATGAGCTAGCCCCATTTGCTTGCATTTGTCCCATTTCTCTTACCATCCCTGTCCCTGTCCAAATGTCTCCTCAACATTGTACCTACCACTACCGCTTCCTCTGGCAGTGAGAAGGAATCGCAAGGGAATGAACAGAGGAAATTAGAACACTTGAGATTGCTCTGTTGTGTTCTGGATTGGACTTCAGTCTGCCTGCTCATAAATAATGGCTGTAAGCTTAACGTCATTGGATCTTGAACAAGAAAGAGGTTTTAAGCAAGTGCAGGAACTAGGAAAGGACAAGAGGCTATAAGACCATAAGATATAGGAGCAGATTAGGCCATTTAGCCCATTGAATCTGCTCTGCCATTTCATCATGGCTGATCCAGTTTCCTCTTAGCCTCAATCTCTTGCTTCCCACACACCCCCATATCCCTTCATGCCCTGACCGATCAAGAATCTACCAACCTCTGCCTTAAATATACATAAAGACTTGGCCTCCACAGCTGCCTGTGGCAAAGAACTCCACAGATTCACCACTCTCTGGCTGAAGAAATTCCTCATCTCTGTTCTAAAAGGACGCCCCTCTATTCTGAGGCTGTGTCCTCTGGTCTTAGACTCTCCCACCATAGGGAACATCTTCCCCACATGCACTCTATCAAGGCCTTTCACCATTCAATAGTTTTCAATGAGGAGGAGAAAAAAAACAATCACAACAGTAAAGAAGGGATTAAGCAAACACCAGAGCTGGTGCAAGCGTCTGCCATCTGTGATAGAGGGAGAGTGGTTCGAAACACAAGAGAATCTGCAGATGCTGCAAATCTTGCACAACATGCACAAAATGCTGGAGGAACTCAGTAGGTCAGGCAGCATCTGTGGAAAAGAGTAAACAGTTGATGTCTCAGGCCAAGCATCCTGATGCTGGAGCTTGGCCCGAAATGTCAACTGTTTATTCCCCTCCATAGCTGCTGCCTGACCTGCTGAGTGCTTATAAAATTGCTGGTGACAAATGGTGATGTTTTGATCTTAACTTCCATTGAGCTTTGAGGCGATAAAGAGTGTGTTGTGGAGTATTAAACCAGTAGGCAGCCCAAGGCTGAGGTTCTGCAGGTAAGTAGTGCAAAAGAAGAGCAGAAATAGTGAGGTAGTGTTCATGGGTTGGTTCATTATCCATTTAGAAATCTGATGGTGGAGAGGAAGAAGCTGTTCCTAAAACATTGACTGTGGGTCTTCAGGTTCCTGTACCTCCTCCCTAATGGTGGCAATGAGAAGAGTGGTGGGGCTCTTTAATGATGGATGCCGTCTTTTAGATGCATTGCCTTTTGAAGAGGCCCTCAGTGAAGGGGAGGCTGGTGCCCATGATGGAGCTGGCTGAGTTTACAACTTTCTGCAGCTTTTTCCGATCCTGTGCAGCGGCCCCTCCGTACTAGACAGTGATGTAGCAGTTAGAATGCTCCCCATGGTACATCTGTAGAAATTTGCAAGTGTGTTTGGTGACAGACCAAATCTTTTCAAATTCCAAATGAAATATTGAAATGCAGGAGCGGGTTGGGAGGGAAATAGAGAATGTTTGAGCACTGATTCATTTCAGGGCTAGTGAAGGGACCAGAATTGCTCGAGTGCAGATACCTCTGAGATACACAGATCTCCAAGGGTTATAGAGTTAACCCTTAGTGTCAATGGAGGAACAACAACAATGCCATGGGAAATTGGACAATGTGGGATTGAACCTGATCTTGGGGCAACAGGTATTAGTCATTCAGAGTCAAGTAGTCAGTGGCAGCAGTTTATTACATTTCAATCAGTATTTTATCTCTCTGCCCTTGTAGGAGTGCGGAATTCCGAAGCACTTTGGATTATTTTACGCAATGGGAACTGCACTCATGATGGAAGGTCTCCTCAGTGCCTGTTACCATGTGTGCCCGAACTACACCAATTTCCAGTTTGGTGAGTCTACGTGTCACATCCAAGGACAATGATCAATGGGTCTAGGATCTGGGATTGGGCTCAGGCCATTCCATAGTTGAAGCCTATTCAAACTGCAAAAATGTCGAGCAGTTCAACAGCAGGAGATGCAGAAATAAATGGAAAGCTGGGAAAATTCACAAAAACAAACATGCTGCTGGGGGAACTCACCGGGTCAAAGTTCAAAGTAAATTTATGTATATGTCACTATATACAACCCTGAGATTCACTTGCAGGCATTCATAGAGCAAAGAAATACAATGGAATCAATGAAAAATTGCACACAAAAATACTGACAAACAATTGATGTGCAAAAGAAGACAAACTGTGCAACTACAAATGAAGAATAACAGTGAGAACATGAGTTGTAGAGTCATTGAAAGTGAGCCCATAGGTTGTGGAGTCAGTTCAGTGTTGAGGTGAGTGAAGTTATCCACACTGGTTCAGGAGCCTGATGGTCAGGCTGAATGTTTAGAAGCAAAGGAATAGTTGACATTTCAGATTGAGACACCACATCAGAACAGCTGCTTGACCCACTGACTCCCTCCAGTCGTTAATTGTTTGCTCCAGTCACATAAACATTATTCTGGATCAGTGGTAATCTCAAGGTGCTTTAAGAGCAGAACACATTGGAGGGAGTCACTGAGAGAGAAAAGACAGCAAGGAGGCTTCAGTAGGAATATGAAGAATCAGTCTGACTGCTCTCAAACCTCCTCAGGCCCAGAAGAAATAATGCCTTGCCATTTAGACAACAAATGTTTTATTATTTCGGGTGGCATGGTAGCACAACACTTCACAGTACCAGCAACCCGGGTCGATTCCTGCCACTGTCTGTAAGGCGTTTGTACTGTGCGTTCTCCCCGTGACCATGTGGGTTTCCTTTGGGTGCTCTGGTTTCCTCCCACAGTCCAAAGATGTACTGGTTAGTCATAGGACATACGTTGCATCTTATGGAGCAGACTTAATGAGCCAAATGGCCTGATTCTGTTCCTATGTCTTGTGGTCAAGCAGCTTAATTGGTTACATGGGTGTAATTGGGTAGCATGGGTTCATTGGGCCAGAAAGGCCTGAGGCCTGTTACCGTGCTGTATCTCCAAAATAAATGGTGTGTGCATGTAGGGATCAAAATCCAAAGATGGTCTCAAAGCAGAAATAGTTTTCACACCAGTGACAAACTACTTAGTAGTTGATCTATCCCTGTTTTAACTCCTTTAGACCAAACCAATTATACAGTTGCTCATACAACCTGAAGAGCTAACTCCACAGATGCTGACCATCTCCAGCATTCTTTTTCTTTCAGATTTATAACATCTGCAGTCTTTCACTTTTCAGTAACTGGGGAGAAGTCAGATTCAACCTCCCAGTGAAATTGGAGTTGATTTCCCGCTTCTAGCATAATCACTGGACTTCTATAGAAAAATAATTCCAATAATCGGGTTGTTCCTTACTGTCCCCTGCACTCAGAGGGTTTTTTGAGGACAAAAGTGACTACAGATGCTGGAACCTGGGGGAGCTCAGCAGGTCAGGTAACATCTGTGGAGGCAAAGGGATGGTTGATGTTCTGGGTCATGACCCTGCATCAGAACCAGAGGAATTTTTGATTGTTCCCAATTCGCTGTCAGTTTGGTTCTGACAATGGCCATTGTACAGGCTCATTTTAAGTCTTGATGGAGGAACCTTGTCCCCGTTATGATGCCTCGTTCTGTTTGGTGCACAGACACGTCGTTCATGTACATGATAGCTGGCCTCTGTATGCTGAAACTCTACCAGAAGCGCCACCCAGACATTAATGCCAGTGCCTACTCTGCCTACGCCAGCCTTGCCTTGGTCATATTCATCTCCGTATTGGGAGTGGTGAGTTCAGCTTCTCTTTGAAATACTCTTGTTAAAGGAAACAAACTTGTTCATAACGGCTGTAATGTCATGAGAATGAAGTTCAATTTATTGTCATAGTTACATAGGGTATAAATGCCATGAAAATCAGCTTTTTGCAGATAATTATAAGATAAGGGCAACACAAGTTAGCATAAACCTAAATTAACACATAAGTAACTTCCACAAAAATAAGTAACAAAATAAACATAATGACACTAGTGCAAGAAATTACAGCACCAATGACCTGGGTTCAAATCCCACCGCTGCCTGTAAGGAGTTTGTATATTCTCCCCATGACTGCGTGGGTTTCCTCCCACAGTCCAAAGACATGTGGGTTAGTAGGTTAATTGGTCACATGGGGTAATTGGGTGGTGTGGCTTGTTAGGCTGGAAGGGCCTGTCACCGTTCCATATGCCTAAGTAAAAATAAATGTCCTCTGACCAGTGCTGAAAGAACTTACCAAGTAAGTCAGCATCTATGGAGAGGAATAAACAGATGACAACAGGATTGATGAAGAGTCTTGACCTGAAACATTGGCTGTTTATTCCCCTCCATAGATGTTGCCTGACCTGTTGAGTTCCTCTAGCATTTTGTGTGTGTTACTCTGAATTTCCAGCATCTGCAGAATCTCTTGTGTTTATGATCCCCTGATTTTTTTTTTGTCCTTTCTTCTTTCTCTCCAGGTCTTTGGAAAGGATTACATTGTATTCTGGGCTGTTTTCTCCTTTATTCACATCCTTTCAACACTTCTGCTCAGTATCCAGCTCTATTACGTGGGCCGCTGGAAACTGGGTAAGTTCTCTGCGGCAGTTCCATCTCCCTGCTTATTTGGTGCTCTTGACTAACATCTTGGGCTTGCTTCCAAAGCAGTACACCTTGGACCTCCATCTCAGCCATGGCTGTGAAGAAGGGATTGCATTTCTAATGCACCGTTCACATTCCAAATGACAGCACTGTTGAATTGGTCTTTCCCTGGCTTGGGAGTGGGAGCCCATTGCAGGCATTGTCCTTCCTCAGTTTTATTCAGGATATTTATGTATTTGTGGCAGCTATAACCTGTAGACTTGGTGGCTCCTCACTGCACACAAACAGCTCTTTCATGGAGAGAAAGTTTCTTGGAGTGCACATAATGGACAATCTCACCTGGTCCCTCAACACCGCTTCTTTAGTCAAGAAAGTACAGCAGCATCTCCACTTCCTGAGGAGGTCGAGGCAAGTGAGGCTCCTCTTCCCCCCCCCCATTCTAATCAGTGTTACAGGAGCTCCATCGAGAGTGTCCTCACCAGCTGCATTTTGCCAATTTTCTGTCTGCCCTTTCTGAGAGTCTCACTGCACACTGCATCGACTTGTATACTAACTGCCCCATCCTCAGCCCTGTCACTCTCATTCCCATCCTCTTGCCTACTATCTGATAGCAAAGGACAAAATTGGCCCATTTGAAGATCAGTGTGGTCATTTGTGTGTGGAGCCAAAAGAGATGGCAGTGAGTTGAAATGGATTTTTTTGCATCTGTATTTAGTTGGGAGATGGGCACAGAATCTATTGACTCTATGTCTCTCAACTCTTCTAATGCCTAAACAGCAGGTCAACAATGGCTGTAACTATCCCCCACCCTATCCAACACAGACTGTTAGCCCCAACTCCCAGCAATGATGAAGTCCTGCCATGAACTGATTCTCCCCAGCTTCTGTCATCGGAGAGCATTTTAAATGGTGCATCTTTTCTTTTGCAGATGCAGGAATATTCAGAAGGATAATTCATGTAATTTATACTGACCATGTCAGACAGTGCAGTGGTCCTGCCTACATAGTAAGTGCTCCTTTGTTGCTTGACAGTCTACAGCCAAGACATTTTTTTTTTAAAGATTAGGTTTATTTGTCACATGTACATTGAAACACCCGGTGAAATGCGTTGTTTGCGTCAATGAACAACACAGGCCGAGGAAGTGCTGGGAACAGTCCGCAAGTGTTGCCGTGCTTCTGGCACCAACATAGCGGGCCCACAACTCATTAACCCTAACCTGCACATCTTTTGGAATGTGGGAGGTAACCAGAGCATGCTGGGAAAACCTACAGGGAGAACTCCTTACAGACAACGGCAGGAATTGAACCCTGATCCAGATTGCTGGCACTGTAAAGCATTACACTAATTGCTACACTACCGAGCCGAGTTCTGACATTGGTAGTGCCCTTCAAGTATTTCCCCATGGTTTTTAATTCCTGGTCTGTCCCTCTGATTCTATCATTTCTACACCTCTGACTCCCAACCTGTTGAGCCCTCTTTTAGCCAGTGTGTGGTAACTTTCCTGACATGATGTTTAATATTCCTTCGACACAAACATATTAAATAATTAACTACAGTTTCACCTGCTATATTTTAACATTTGGAATATTTACAGAATAACATATTTACAATGGCAGCACATCCCAATTAGCAGAATCCCTTTGAATTTTCAATATTGGTGTTTGTTCCTAAAGCCAGGCATGCAAAATATAATCTGTTTTACTGACCCTCGCACTCACACTCACTCTCGCACACACAAAATGCTGGAGGAACTCAGCAGGTCAGGCAGCATCTATGGAAATGAATGAACAGTTGATGTTTCAGGTTGAGACCCTTCACCTACTCCTTTCAGACTCCCCATTTGTTCAAGTTCCACATGAATTTACAACTAACTAGAATGTTAATTGACGGAACAGGTGACTGAATTGTGTATTGAGTGGCAGGGATACACATTTAACAATGTGCTAATAGTAGGAGCATTCAGCTATTGTCTTCCCTTGTGTAGACAGAGATGTCCCACACCCAGTAATTGGTTTCACTAACCACCACAAAACATCAGTTCAAAGTTAAATTGTGTACAGTACAGGTTTTATTTCTGAAGACTGGTTCTCATTTTAGTCAATCCATAATTTCATAACTAGAATGACCCCCAACTCTCTCCCAGCCATGTCCAGTGTTGTGATTGTGTGGAAGCAAATAAACACTAAATATGATCATGATTCACGATAATGTTGTGTGCTCTGATTCACTGACTTGTGGCAGTCATGTCGGCTTCTTTTGGACATGTTCTATTAAAGTCCTCTGCTTTCTGCTCTCAGGATCGAATGGTGTTGCTGATCATGGGGAACATTGTGAATTGGTCATTGTGAGTACTTGACAGGTCCACCTCTACCAGTACATGTCTGTCCCTCCTGTCATCTTGCAGTTCTCAGACCGTCTAGCCCATTCCTTTTGGGGGGGGGGGGACAGAGACTGAAGATATCATGATATTCGTTGAGTACCTGGTTGGGTCAGGTGCCTGGAAATTAGATTAGGCAGTATCAGGTTGCTACGGTTGTGATTTAATTCCTTAAGAAAGTTTTTAAAACCTTAACTGAAAATCACAAACTTGCAGTGTGTGTGATGGTTCTGTTTCTCTTCTGGGTGTGGAGCATAACGCAGAAGAATGTGGGCGTGCCTAAACATCACACTCTGGGTACAGTGTTGTCAAGTGATACCTCTTCTGTAAGTTACATTGATGGCCTACAGGTGTACAGCTCAGCAGAGCTCTCTGAGCCATAACCTGCCAGCTGATATGAATCTGACCCAGGGAGGTCCCCTTTAAGTAATTGATATAAAGATGAAGATTTGTTTTATTTATCAAAGGTTCAAAAGTTAATTTATTATCAAGGTATACAACTCTGAAATCCTTCTTCTCCAGATAGCCACGAAACCAAGAAAGAAAAGATCATCAACCCCCAAATCCCCTTTCCCCACACACAAAAAAACAAGAAAGACCAGGCGAAAAATACAGAATACAAAAATAAACATAAGACCGCGGGGAGAAAACAATTCACATCCAAAATGCGGAAAACCTGGGCTATATTCTCCCTGGATCATGGTTTATAATTAGTTTTCTGGGCTCTGGACGGCAAACATCAATGTAATTGTGTGAGAACACTGTGCAAACCTTGGGGAGACTGTTGTGCAACAGGTTGTGTTTTGAGTTGCCCCTCCTAGTTTAATGCAGTACGAGCTAAATTGATCTGCCTGTTGTTTTTCAGAGCTGCGTATGGGCTTATTCTGAGACCCAAAGATTTTGCCTCTTATCTGCTGGCAATTGGGATCTGCAACTTGCTGCTGTATTTTGCTTTTTACATCATCATGAAGGTAAGAGTACAACTCTTTATAAACACTCTATTAACTTCTGAGAGCTCAGAAAGAAGCCATTCAGCCCCAGGAATCTGTTCTAAAGGGTTATGCTCCACAGAAGTCTCCATTCACCACCTGTTCTTCATCCAACTCCTTTTGCACTGCTCAGTTGTTTATCTTTGTGTATATGTATCGTAACTTAGAGAATGTTTTGTGTATTGCTCTGTGCTGTTGCCCCAAAATAACAGATTCCACAATGTATGTCAGAGCTAAATCAGATTCTGCTTTGTTAGTGAGGCATTGTGTGTGGACAGTCAATGAAGGGGAGGGGCGGGGAGGCAGGATTTTGGTGTGATTTAATGACTGTTTGCTGTTTGTGCCCCCAGTTGAGGAGTGGTGAGCAGATCAGACCGATTCCACTGATCTGCATTATCTGCACGGCTGTGGTCTGGGGTTTTGCTCTCTTTTTCTTCTTTCAAGGTCTCAGCACGTGGCAGGTAAGACCATTGTTATCAAACCAGTAGACTGAGATTCAGTCTGCCACTTATTCAATAGCACCCTGGAATGGTTTCTTCTTCCACCTATGTCGATCCCGTTAACGCCACAACCTTCCTTTAGCCAGAGATCACCTGACCCATCGAATTAGAACATAGAAACACAGAAAACCTACAGCACAATACAGGCCCTTTGGCCCACAATGCTGTGCCAAACATGTACTTGCTTTAGAAATTACCTAGAGTTACCCATAGCCCTCTTTTTTTCTAAGATCCATGTACCTATCCACGAGTCTCTTAAAAGATCCTATCGTATCCACCTCCACCACCGTTGCCAGCAGCCCATTCCACGCACTCACCACTCTCTGCATTTAAAAAAAAAACTTACCCCTGACATCTCCTCTGTACCTACTTCCAAGCACCTTAAAACTGTGCCCTCTCGTGTTAGCCATTTCAGCCCAGGGAAAAAGCCTCTGACTAGCCACACGCTCAATGCCTGTCATCATCTTATACACCTCTATCAGGTCACCTCTCATCATCTGTCGCTCCAAGGAGAAAAGGCCGAGTTCACTCAACCTATTCTCATAAGGCATGCTCCCCAATCCAGGCAACATCCTTATAAATTTCCTCTGCACCCTTTCTATGGTTTCCACATCCTTCCTGTAGTGAGGTGACCAGAACTGAGCACAGTACTCCAAGTGGGGTCTGACCAGGGTCATATAAAGCTGTAACATTACCTCTCGGTTCTTAAACTCAATCCCACGGTTGATGAAAGCCAATGCACCGTAAGCCGCCTTAATCACAGAGTCAACCTGCGCAGCAGCTTTGAGTGTCCAATGGACTCAGACCCCAAGATCCCTCTGATCCTCCACACTGCCAAGAGTCTTACCATTAATACTATATTCTGCCATCATATTTGACCTACCAAAATGAACCACCTCACATTTATCTGGGTTGAACTCCATCTGCCACTTCTCAGCCCAGTTTTGTATTCTATCGATGTCCCGCTGTAACCTCTGACAGCCCTCCACACTATCCACAACACCCCCAACCTTTGTGTCATCAGCAAATTTACTAACCCATCCCTCCATTTCCTCATCCAGGTCATTTATAAAAATCACAAAGAGTAGGGGTCCCAGAACCGATCCCTGAGGCACACCACTGGTCACTGACCTCTATGCAGAATATGACCCATCTACAACCACTCTGTCTTCTGTGAGCAAGCCAATTCTGGATCCACAAAGCAATGTCCCCTTGGATCCCATGCCTCCTTACTTTCTCAACAAGCCTTGCATGGGGTACCTTATCAAATGCCTTGCTGAAATCCATATACACTACACCTACTGCTCTTCCTTCATCAATGTGTTTAGTCACATCCTCAAAGAATTCAATCAGGCTCGTAAGGCACGACCTGCCTTTGACAAAACTATGCTGACTATTCCTAATCACATTATGCCTCTCTAAATGTTCATAAATCTTGCCTCTCAGGATCTTCTCCATCAACTTACCAACCACTGAAGATGTTGGAGTTGATTGTTAAGGATGTGGTTTTGGGGTACTTGGAGGCACATGATAAAGTAAGCAATATTCAGCATGATTTCTTCAAGGGAAAATCTTGCCTGACACATCTGTTGGAATTCTTTGCAGAAATAGCAAGCAGAATATTCAAAGGAGAATCGGTGAGTTGTATCTTGGATTTTCAGAAGGCCTTTGACAAGTTGCCACACATGAGGCTGTTTAATAAGCTGCGAGCTCATGATATTACAGGAAAAATTCTAGCATGGATAAAGCTGTGGCTAATTGGCAGGAGGCAAAGAGTGGGAAGAAATGGAGCCGTTTCTGGTTGGCTGCTGGTGACCTGTGGTGTTTCACAGGGGTCCATGCTGTGACCGATTCTTTTTGCGTTTGGACTATGGGATTGATGGCTTTGTTGCACAGTTTGCAGGCAATATGAAGGTAGGTGGAGGGGCAGATAGTTTTGAGGAAATAGGGAGGCTACAGAAGGACTTAAACAGATTAGGAGAATGGCCAAAGAAGTGGCAGATGGAATACAGTGTTGGGAAGCGTATGGTCATGCACTTGGGTAGAAGACATGAAAGGGTAGACTATTTTGGGGCCCCTTATCTTAGAAAGAATATGCCAAAACTGGAGAGGGTTCAAAGGAGGTTCACAAAAATGATTCCAGGATTGAATAGCTTGTCATATGAACAGTGTTTGATGATTCAGGGCCTGTATTCACTAGAATTTAGAAGAATGAGGCGTGACCTCATTGAAAGCTATCATGAATTAGAGAACGTGTTACGTGTATAGGTGGAGAGAGCTAGGGCTTTTCTTTTTGGAGTGGAGGAGGATCAGAGAGGGGTGACTTGATAGAGATGTATAAGATGATAAGAGGCATCGAACGAGTGGACAGCCAAACGTTTTCACAGGATGGAAGTGGCTGATATGAGGGGGCATAATTTAAGGTGATTGGAGGAAGATGGGGGCGGGGGATGTCAGAGATAAGTTTTTTACATAGTGTGGTGGGTGTGTGGAATGCATTAACAGGGGTGGTGGTAGAGGTAGATACATTAAGGACATTTAAGAGACTCTGAAATAGGTACATGGATGATGGAAAAATGGAGGGCTATGTAGGAGGGAGGGGTTAGATTGATCTTAGAGTAGGTTAAAAGATCAGCACAACGTTGAGGGCTGAAGGGCCTGTAATGTTCTCTGTTAGGTATTTTGAAATTTCAAGTTTCTTCACCCATCTTTTCTCTACATTTGTGATCTCTTGTGCCATTCATATTCTGGCCTCTTGATCATCTCCACTATTGACATCTGTGCTCTTTGAGCTTCCAAGGCCCTAAGATACAGGGCACAAAAATTGAGCCACGCAGCAGATTGGGCATCATTAGTGGGGACAGAAACAGTTGGTGATTTAGGTCAAATCTGTATGCTTTGTGTGTGACTGTTGGTACTGTGTTTTGTACCTCGGTCCCAGAGGAATGCTGTTTTGTTTGGCTGTATACTTGTGTACGGTTGAATGACAATAAACTTGAACTTGAACAAAGGTCCTTCATCAGGACTGGAAAAGTGAGAAGCTGAGTGTGTATTAAGTTGCTGTGGAAGGGGTTGGAGAGAACAGGGAATGCCTGTGATAGGATTAGGGTCAAAGTAACAATTCCTTTAAATAGTGTCAGAGGAAACTGCTATATCCACGGAGAAGAAAAAAAGGGTGAGGTCACAATAACTGTAATGTACATAGATGGTGAGCTTCTGTTCCTAGTGCTTATACTGAGCCTCATCATAATAATGTGGTGGGTCAAATGACATAAGACGTAGTGGGTGTTGGAGTAGTGGGAGACAGAGTAGGAAGGCTTTGGCTCGAGAGGCTTCGGCGAGCAGAGGCTGAGGAAGAGCTTCACTCCAAGTGAGGTAAGGACGGGTAAGATTCTTTAATAAATCTAATTACCTTAAGAGTAGATAATGAAGGCAGCAGTTGAGTGCTCCGTTTGCAGTATGTGGGAAGTCAGGGTGAACACAATCGTCCCTGATGACTATACCTGTAAAAGGTGCATCCAGCTGCAGCTCCTGACAAACCGAGTTAGGGAACTGGAGCTGGATGAACTTTGGATCATTTGGGAGGCAGAGGCAGAAATAAACAGGAGTTACAGGGAAATAGTCACCCCTAAGAGTCAGGAGACAGGTAGCTGGGTGACTGTCAGGAGAGGGAAAGGGAATAGACAGAATGAGCAGAGCACCCCTGTGGCCATTCTCACCAACAATAAGTACATTGTTTTGGATACTGTTCATGAGGACGACCTACCAGGGACAAGTTGCAGTGGTTGCATCTCTGGCACCGAGACGGGACCCTCAGCTCAGAAGGGAAGGAGGGAAAAGAGGAGAGCAGTAGTGATAGGGGATTTGATAGTTAGGGGGAGAGATAAGAGGTTCTGTGGAAGAGATTGAGAATCCCAAATGGTCTGTTGCCTCCCTGGTGCCAAGGTCTGTGATATCTTGGATCGAGTTCTCAGTATTCTTAAGAGGGAGGGTGAGCAGCCGGATGTCGTGGTCCATGTAGAGACCAATGACGTGAGTAGGAAGAGTGAGGAGGTCCTGAAAGGTGAGTTTAAGGAGTTAGGCACCAAGTTAAAGGACAGGACCTCCAGGATAGCAATCTCAGGATTGCTACCAGTGCCACGTGCAGGCGGGTTTAGAAATAGTAAGATAGCGCAGATCAACATGTGGCTGAAGACATGGTGCTGGAGGGAGGGCTTCAGATTTATAGATAATTGGGCAGTTTTCCAGGGAAGGTGGGACCTGTTCCAGCAGGACGGTTTACATCTGAACTGGAGGGGGACAAATATTCTTGCAGGTAGGTTTGCTAGAGAGGCTCCAGTGGAATTAAACTAAATACAAGGGGGGAGGGGAACCAGAGCGTAGGAACAGATGTAGGGGAGAAGGAAGAAAAAGAAAATAATAAAGTTGTTTGCACTGTTAGTGATAAACAGAGAGTAAGAGGTGGAAAATTTCTTAAATGCATTTATTTTAATGCTAGGAGCATTACAAGAAAGGTGGAGGAGCTTAAAGCATGGATTGGTACCTGGAAGTATGATGTTGTACCTATTAGTGAAACACGGTTACAGGAGGGGTGTGATTGGCAACTAAATATTCCTGGATTTAACTGCTTCAGGTGTGATAGAATTGAAGAGACAAGAGGGGGGAGGTGTTGCATTGTTTGTCAGAGAAAATATTACAGTGGTGCTCTGGCAGGATAGATTAGAGGGCTCATCTAGGGAAGCTATTTGGGTGGAATTGAGGAATGAGAAAGGTGTAGTAACTCTTATGGGGGTGTATTATAAACCACCAAATGAGGAGCGAGAATTGGAGGAGCAAATTTGTAAGGAGATAGCAGATACTTGTAGTAAGCACAAGGTTGTGATTGTGGGAGATTTTAATTTTCCACACTTAGACTGGGAAGCCCATACTGTAGAAGGGCTGGATGGTTTGGAGTTTGTAAAATGTGTGCAGCAATACATAGAGGTGCCAACTAGAGAAGGGGCAGTGTTGGATCTCCTGTTAGGGAATGAGATAGGTCAGGTGACAGCGGTATGTGTTGGGGAGCACTTCGGGTCCAGTGATCACAATGCCATTAGTTTCAATATAATTATGGAGAAGGATAGGTCTGGTCCCAGGGTTGAGATTTTTGATTGGAGAAAGGCTAACTTTGAGGAGATGCGAAAGGATTTAGAAGGAGTGGATTGGGACAATTTGTTTTATGGGAAGGATGTAATAGAGAAATGGAGGTCATTTAAAGGTGAAATTTTGAGAGTACAGGATCTTTGTGTTCCTGTTAGGATGAAAGGAAAGGTTAAAAGTTTGAGAGAGCCATGGTTTTCAAGGGATATTGGAAACTTGGTTCGGAAAAAGAGAGGGATCTACAGTAAATATAGGCGGCTTGGAGTAAACGAGGTGCTCGAAGAATATAAAGAATGTAAAAAGAATCTTAAGAAAGAAATTAGAAAAGCTAAAAGAAGATATGAGGCTGCTTTGGCAAGTAAGGTGAAAATAAATCCCAAGGGTTTCTACCATTATATTAATAGCAAAAGGATAGTGAGGGATTAAATTGGTCCCTTCAAGAATCAGAGTGGACAGCTATGTGTGGAGCCAAAAGAGATGGGGATTTTGAACGATTTATTTTCTTCGGTATTCACTAAGGAGAAGGATATTGAATTGTGTAAGGTAAGGGAAACAGGTAGGGAAGTTATGGAAACTATGATGATTGAAGAAGAGGAACTACTGGAGCTTTTAAGGAATATAAAAGTGGATAAGTCTCCGGGTTCTGACAGGATATTCCCTAGGACCTTGAGGGAAGTTAGTGTGGAAATAGCAGGGGCTCTGACAGAAATATTTCAAATGTCATTAGAAATGGGCATGGTGCCGGAGGATTGGCGTATTGCTCATGTTGTTCTGTTGCTTAAAAAGGGTTCTAAGAGTAATCCTAGCAATTGTCGGTCTGTGAGGTTGACGTCAGTGGTGGGTAAATTGATGGAAAGTATTCTTAGGGATGGTATATATAATTATCTGGATAGACAGGGTCTGATTAGGAACAGTCAACATGGATTTGTGCGTGGAAGGTCATGTTTGACAAATCTTATTGAATTTTTTGAAGAGGTTACTAGGAAAGTTGACGAGGGTAAAGTGGTGCATGTTGTCTATATGGACTTCAGTAAGGCCTTTGACAAGGTTCCACACAGAAGGTTAGTTAGGAAGGTTCAATCGTTAGGCATTAATACCGAAGTAGTAAAATGGATTCAGCAGTGGCTGGATGGGAGATGCCAGAGAGTAGTGGTAGATAACTGTGTGTCAGATTGGAGGCCGGTGTCTAGTGGTGTGCCTCAGGGATCTGTACTGGGTCCAATGTTGTTTGTCATATATATTAATGATCTGGATGATGGGGTGGTAAATTGGATGAGTAAGTATGCAGATGATACTAAGATAGGTGGAGTTGTGGATAATGAAGTAGGTTTTCAAAGCTTGCAGAGAGATTTAGGCTGGTTAGAAGAGTGGGCTGAAAGACGGCAGATGGAGTTTAATGCTGATAACTGTGAGGTGCTACATTTTGGTAGGACTAATCAAAATAGGACATACATGGTAAATGGTAGGGCATTGAAGAATGCAGTAGAACAGAGGGATCTAGGAATAATGGTGCATAGTTCCCTGAAGATGGAATCTCATGTGGATAGGGTGGTGAAGAAAGCTTTTGGTATGCTGGCCTTTATAAATCAGAGCATTGAGTATAGGAGTTGGGATGTAATGTTGAAATTGTACAAGGCATTGGTGAGGCCAAATTTGTAGTATTGTATACAGTTTTGGTCACCGAATTATAGGAAAGATGTCAACAAAAGAGAGAGAGTACAGAGAAGATTTACTAGAATGTTACCTGGGTTTCACCACCCAAGTTACAGAGAAAGGTTGAACAAGTTGGGTCTTTATTCTTTGGAATGTAGAAGGTTGAGGGGGGACTTGATAGAGGTATTTAAAATTATGGGGGGGATAGACAGAGTTGATGTGGATAGGCTTTTTCCATTGAGAGTGGGAGAGATTCAACCAAAAGGACATGAGTTGAGAGTTAAAGGGCAAAGGTTTAGGGGTAACATGAGGGGGAACTTCTTTACTCAGACAGTGGTAGCTGTGTGAAACGAGCTTCCAGCAGAAGTGGTTGAGGCAGGTTCGATGTTGTCGTTTAAAGTTAAATTGGATAGATATATGGACAGGAAAGAGATGGAGGGTTATGGGCTGAGTGCAGGTCGGTGGGACTAGGTGAGAGTAAGAGTTCGGCATGGACTAGAAGGGCCGAGATGGCCTGTTTCCGTGCTGTAATTGTTATATGGTTATGTGGTTATATAAGGTCGTTGTGAGAATTGGATGGGAAATTAAAGTGACAGGAGGTTCGAAGTTAAAGGTTACTCTTGCAAATTGAACGTGGGTCTTTGGGCCCTCCGTATCATGAGCACCAATACAATACACAGAATATTGAGTGCAGGAGTTGTGATGTCATGTTGAAGTTGTATAAGATGTTGGTGAGGCTAAATTTGAAGCATTGTGTGCAATTCTGCTCACCAACCTACAGGAGAGATAGCAACATGCTTGAAAGAGTGCAGAGAAAATTTATAAGGATGTTGCTGGGACTTGAGCACCTGAGTAATAGGGAAAGAATGAATAGGTTAGGACTTTTTTTCCCCACCTCGAGCATATGAAAATGAGAGGAGATTTGATAGTGGTATACAAAATTATGAGGGATATAGATGAGGTAAATGCTAGTCGGCTTTGTTGTTGGGTGAGACTAGAACTAGAGGTCATGGGTGAAAGGTGAAATATTTAAAGGGAACCTGAGGGTGGTATGACACTGGAATGAGCTGCCAGCACTAGTGGTGGATATCCAATCTGCCTTTGAGCTCTCCATATCACGAGCACCAATGCAACACACTAAATGATTCCTGGCACATCAGCCTTCATAAATCAGAGCATTGAGTACAGAAGTTCAGATGTTGTGTTGAAGTAGTATAAGACATTAATGAGGTCGATGGGACTAGGCAAAATAGTTTAGCACGCAGTAGATAAGAGCTTGTTTCCAAACCACAGTAACTGCTAGATAAACCTCTTCCCCGCTCTGCATTTGATAAATTCCAATGTACTCTTCACTCACAATCCTGTCTAGCTTGGTATCAATAACCTGCCTGTGAAGCGCATTGGGTCATTTTATCTCGTTTAATATAAATACATCTTTGACCATAAGTTATAGGAGCAGAATGAGGCCATTTGGCCCATTGAGTCTGCTCTGCCATTTCATCATGGCTGATCCATTTTCCTCTCAGCCTCAATCTCCTGCCCTCTCCCCATATCCCTCCATGTCCTGACCAATCACAAATTTATCAACCTCTGCCTTAAAAATAACCACTGACTTGGCCTCGTCTTTCTCCTGACTGTCACCCAGTCACCTGTCTCCTGCACCCTAGGGGTGACAACCTCCCTGTAGCTCCTGTCTATCACATCCTCATTCTCCCGTATGAGTCGAAGGTCATCGAGCTGCAGCTCCAGTTCCTTATACACGTTCTCTCAGGAGCTGGAGCTTGGTACACCTAGTACAGATGTGGTTATCCGGGAGGCTGGTGGTTTCTCAGAGTTCCTTGTCTTAGACACAGAACAAGACACAACCCCTGGAGCCATTCTCACTGCGCTAACTGTACCCCTACAGATAAGGGATGAGGAATAAAGAAGAAACTTACCAGACACTTGCCTCACACAAGCCTAATGAGCCAAAACCACCCCTACACTGGCCCTCTCACACAATGGCCCTTCCACTTGCCCCACCTTATTTTTATTTGCCCTTTCTAATGAATCCCGCTGTCTGTTTAACTCTTCAGCCGTGGACCTAAGTGAAATCGCTGCTTCTTATGGTGCTCCTGCTCACTGATTGGGTGTCGTCTGACTCTGAAAACTGCCGCAAAGCGCTCCCATTTTTAATCTTCAGCCCGGACCTAAGTGAAATTGCCGCTGCTTCTCATCCTCCCGCTCACTGGGCTCAGTCCAACTCCGAAAACTGCCGCAAAGAGCTGTTGCTTTTAATCTTCAACCGCAAATCTAAATGAAATTGCCACTTTTACTCGTGTCCCCGCTCACTGATTAGGCGCAGTCCAACTCTGAGAACTGCCGCAAAGCGTTGCCTTTTTAAAAAAAAAAAAATCTTCAGCTGCGAACCGAAGTAAAATTGCTGCTTCTACTCGTACCCCCGCTCACTGGGCACAGTCCAACTCTGAAAACTGTCGCAAAGTGCTGCCTTTTTTAATCTTCAGCCGTGAAATCACCGCTTCTACTCGTGCTCCCGTTCATGGATTGGACACAGTCCAATTTTGTTGTTATTTAATTGCAATATCTACAATAGCAGCTCGTTTAACATTCTGAGTAAACGTCTGCTTCCTTTCCCGTTTTCAAGAAAACTCCTGCCGAGTCCAGAGAGCACAACAGAGAATGCATCCTGCTCCAGTTCTTTGATGATCACGACATTTGGCACTTCCTATCCTCCATCGCGCTGTTTGGCTCGTTCCTTGTAAGTAAACGTCTCCGCTGTCTTGCTGCCCATTTGAGTTTTTGACCATCTTCCCAAAGCCCCCTTCATGTGCCTTGGTGTCAAATTTTGGTAATTCTCCAGTCGGCATTGTTGAATCCTGATGCTTTTGCAATCCAAAAGTTCTTCATAGGTTAAGAATGATTGTCATATTAAGCATTACAAGAACAAAGAATAGAAAGGAGAGGCAGGGGAAGAGAGTGAGCAAAGGTGGTCTGGTCATCTTAGACCTGATTCCAACTGATAACAGTCAACCAATTAAATAGCCAGATTCAAGTTGCCACCGAAACCAAGAAGTTTTCAGAAAAATAGAGGCAACTGTAACCTGTGAAAATTTCATATATACTATATATATATATTTATACTGTAGGTGATTTTATAAAAATACAAACAAGCATATGGAAGTTAAACTACAAGGAAAATTACAATTCTACAATCCAACAGCATTCTGCATAGTACAGCACAGGATCAAGTCCTTCGCCCTCAAAGACTGTGCTGAACACAATGCTGAGTTAGACTAAATCTCTTCCTCCTGCACATGAACAAGATTCCTCCATATTCACGTGTCTAACAGCTTCTTAAATGCCACAGTCGTATCTACTTCTACCACTACCCTGGTAATCTGTTCCAGGCACCCATCACTCTGTGTGTTTAAGAACACATCACCCCCTCACATTTACTTTAAATTTCCCCCCTCTCACCTTAAATGCATGGCCTCTAGTATTTGACATTTCCATACTGGACTGTCCACCCTATCATTGCCTCATAATTTTAATAAGCTTTTGTTGGTTCTCCCCTCAGCCTCAAATGCTCTAGAGAGCAACTCGACCCAAGTTTGTCCAAGCTCCCTTTACAGCTCATACCCGAAATCCAGGCAGCATCCTGGCGAACCTCTTCGGTACCCTCTGCAAAGCTTCCACATATTTCCTGTAATGGGATGAGCAGAAATGCGCACAACATTAAAAGGTGTTTTCTGCCTTTTGGTTGTTGAGATGGTTTAACTGTTCTGAAGAAAGTCCAAAAAAGCAAACAAAGAAAGGACCTCTTTTGGAGGCCTTGGAGAAGTTGAAGAGGTTTAAGCTAACCAAAAAATAAATAAATAAACATAGATGCTGTAAATCTTAAATAAAGACAGCAAACTTTGTAAATAGAGCCTGTCCCTGTTTATTACCTGAACTGGTCATAAGTTGGAGATGAACACCACCAGTGGTTGAGAGTGTCACAGAACCAGCAGTGACAGGGGAGCATGCTGAGGATGTTCTACGAGTCTGTGGTGGCCAGTGCTATCATGTTTGCTGTTGTGTGCTGGGGCAGCAGGCTGAGGGTAGCAGACACCAACAGAATCAACAAACTCATTCGTAAGGCCGGTGATGTTGTGGGGATGGAACTGGACTCTCTGACGGTGGTGTCTGAAAAGAGGATACTGTCCAAGTTGCATGCCATCTTGGACAATGTCTCCCATCCACTACATAAAGTACTGGGTGGGCACAGGAGTACATTCAGCCAGAGACTCATTCCACCGAGATGCAGCACAGAGCGTCATAGGAAGTCATTCCTGCCTGTGGCCATCAAACTTTACAACTCCTTCCTTGGAGGGTCAGACACCCTGAGCCAATAGGCTGGTCCTGGACTTATTTCCTGTCATAATTTACATATTACTATTTAATTATTTATGGTGCAACTGTAACGAAAACCAATTTCCCCCGGGATCAATAAAGTATGACTATGAAGAATGGCTGGCAGCTGTCCTCAGTGACTTGGTCAGTGACGGAGTTGCCTCAGCGATCCCAGCTCTGTGGGGCTTGGACAGGGGGAGGGATGTTCTGGTGAGCTGAAATTCTCCAGTGTGTGGTTCTTTTGAGAAAGGCTGCAGTTTCCAGCACTGTTACAGTTCAGCTGAGTGGACATAGGATTAACAACCATCATATGGGGTGGGGGTGCAGAAATACTGAAGAAAAGAAGTTTATGTTTCAACTCAATCAGCGCAGTCCATCACAGGAAAATCCCTCCCCACCACTAAGCACGTCTACAAGGAGTGCTGCCACAAGAAAGCAGCATTTGTTGTCGAGGACTCCTCGCCCCCACCCCCCTCACCACTCAGACCATGCTGCTGCCATTGAGGCATCTCCTGTTCCACCCCCCCAGGTTCAGCAAGAGTTATTACTCTTCAACCAGCAGGCTCCTGAACCGACAAGGATAATTTCACTCACCTCAACTCTAAAATACCTATGGACTCACTTTCAAGTACTCTACAACTCGCGTTCTCAATATTATTTATCATTTTTTCACATTTTCAGTTTGTCTTTTGCACATTGGTTGTTAATATTTGTGTGCAGACTTTCATTGACTCTATTGTATTTCTTTGTACCGACTGTGAATATCTGCAAGAAAATGTAACTCAGGGTAGTATATAGTGACATATATGTACTTCAATAATAAATTTACTTTGAACTGCAGATCAGTGTTCTGTCATCAACTTTGAAAGAGCAGCTCTCTCCTTGGCTGCTGCCTGAGTACCGGTCCTTCCCAGGATGCAAACCCCTGATTTTATGGCCACCCTGAAAATATGGAGCGTTTGGAGACCAACAGGATGGACGGGGAGGGATTTGACAGCTGCTGTGGGGCTGTGGGCATCCTCTGCTATTCAATCTCTCCTGGTAATTATAACCATCCAGTTGTATTCTCATCCTTGTGAATGTTATATGTCTCCTCCTCAGATCTTGCTGACCCTGGATGAAGACCTGGATGATGTACCAAGAGACAAGATCTACGTGTTCTAATCCCTGTTCAGCTAATGGACGGTAACAGACACTGTACTGCAGACTCTCTGCCTCCATCCTCTTTGGCTCACTCCTTTTGAGCCAAAAGAAGAGAAACAGAACTCACAGGGCAGTTGCAAGCAAGCCCGACGCAGTGGAAGCAGTTGCGACCCATATGCCCAAGAGCTGCCTTGTTTTTGCGTTTCAAGCAACGAGTTTTTGTTGTTGATCCTGGTCACTTTGCATGGACCTTCAGCTCAAGACAGACAGATGTCGGCTTCTCCAGTGTTGATTGGTGCCCAGTCTTTTAAGACTCAACATCATTGTCATCCGGTTTTACAATTTTACTTTCAATAGATGACTAGAGTTTGAAGAATTCGATTTTTATGCAGAAATTTTGGAATAAATTCAGGCTGTGGCAGAAAATGTGGAAACAATATTTTTCAATGGCAACATATTTATCACCAATTTTTTCACTATTTGAGTCCTAACCAAAGCTCTATAGCCATCAGGAGAGGAAGATAACAGAAAACAACATGCGTGGTTTTAAAAGTAAACTAGCCTTTTTGTGTTCTGTCACAGCCTTGCTAATGGAAAGCTACAAATAATATGTTTGTATATTCATATATTGGTCTAGGTGGTGGCTTAATATTGTATCCTACCTGTTGGAGGTCATGAAGCAAGTGTAACACAAAGATTCATTGTAGTCTATTTGTCTTTGAGTTCCTGGTGACCAATCTGTGGGGCACAGTTGGCTTTAGAAGTTTTGTCAAAACCCAAGGCCAGTGCATTGGTTTAGCCTCAGTGTAGACACTAGAGAAAGTAAAATTAGACAATTTGCAGAGATGAAGTGATCATAGGAAAAGTTAGTCTCAATACAGAATCTAGCACAAAACTGGCACTAATTATTGTACCTTGTCAAAGGGGATAATGAAATAATGATTAACTTGGTGCTTTGCTATGCTGATGGTTTAGAATTGGAGTTGTGCACTGTACGGGGAACTCTGTATTCAATTAGCACATATTGCAAGCACATGCACAAATTATATTTGATACCTGCCCAATGTGCAAATAGATGAGCCCTAAAAATTGATCCCTGGTTGCTCATTTTACAGAACTGAATTTCAAGGGCATAGTGCAAAATGCTGTTTTGCCGCACGTTGGTAACCGTGTTACAAATTGGGATTGAATTTCTAAGCAATTTTACTTTTGCTAGGCATAATGTGGAAATTATCTCTCCCTCACCTTTATGTTATGCTGTGAAGAAATGTCCCCAAAGGAGAGTTTATGTGTTACTCTTTTCCCAAAGGATCAGTTTTAAACTCTATTTTACATTGTAAGCTCTGTTATGGATTGTATCAGGGTTAAATTTTGCCTACAGCTGATGTGCTCAGTTAGTGTTAATCTATGCCTTGTCATTGTGGTCCCTTTAACGTCCTCAGGTTAATTTTTGCTGAGTTTCCAAAAACCTATCTGGGAGATGGCCACATGGGTCAATGTGATATCACATAGTGGGCATTTCCAGTGTATTGCATCTGTTGGACCCTCAACACTTGATGTCTGTGCACCTACTCACAAAGGCTTGTAGCTGTTTGGCATTCATGGCTATACAGTAATGGTGTGCCTGATAATTTCAAGGGTGCAGTTCTAATCCACAGGGATCACTTCAAATTGAGACACTGATGACAGTATCCTTTTTGAGGACCTCACCGGTTGAAAATGTGGCAAGTCTCCATAATGATTGATGTGTAAATTTTCATTTTAATATTTTTCATTTTAATTGTTCTTTGTGGGTGAGGTGACAGAATCTTTGCATGAATTCCCCCCCCCCCACTACCGTCAAGATATACAAAGTACAGTATGTAATTTACAAGGTTTATCAAATCCCATTTTCTGCAATAGGACCTCTTACAGAAACATACTAGCTCTCATTATAGCACAATCCCCATACTTGTTATGCACAAAAGATGTTTGAATAGAATGCTAACTCTTTACAAAGTTCCAGTGCTGTTTATCAGTGCTGTTTAATCCTCTATTAATTGGATAGCCAGAATGCACCTTTTTAAAAAGCAGTAATCACCATTTGTTGATATAAACTATATAAAGTCC
Organism: Mobula hypostoma; assembly: GCF_963921235.1. Lineage (NCBI taxonomy): Eukaryota > Metazoa > Chordata > Chondrichthyes > Myliobatiformes > Myliobatidae > Mobula > Mobula hypostoma. The sequence continues at coordinate 48,280,223 of NC_086129.1, forward strand.
ACATCCTATGGTTGGGGTTAGAATTATAATGTGCCTAAATTTCTAGCAGTAAACTCTGATCTTAGCTGGCTCAGGAAATTGTATTATATTTTAAGAAAAAAATAGTTAATTAAACAGCAAACTTTTGTTTTGATACTTTATAGTTACAAACACTGGTAGTGAGTTAATTTCATTGGTATTGTATGTGAAGAGTTTGTTGGGCACTGGAAGAGGGTGAAGCCGTGGGTCATAAGGTGCTTCGTAGCAAGGCCCAATTTCTGGAAATGTTGGCTGCTACTACTAGGTAGGACTGTTGAACCTTTGGGTATATGGTCATTGGTCTGTTTCTGATTTTCATCTGGATAAGTGGGCCTCACTGCCTTTCTCCTGTGGGGTAGGGGGTAAATTGAATATCTCTGTTAAAATTATTAAAAGTGAGAAGGGGCAAAGTCAGAAACCATTGATCAGACCACATGAGATCAGAAAAAAATCTCTTGTACCCAGAAGTGCGGAGATGTGAAACTTGTTTCTACAGCAAGGGAGAGGAGGATACAGGATTGTACTGATTTAGCTTGAAACAAGGTTCAGGTAATCACTGGGCTGCTCACACAGATTTCTCTCTGCAGAGTTATATATATGATGTAATTCTGTAGAGATGTACCAACCTTGCTGCTCTCAGTTGTTAGTCAACTGCTTGGGAATAAATTGTGCTAGCTCATTTTAAAATTTCACTGGCCAAATCCCACCCAATACCATCTGCAATATTGGGCTATAAAATGGCAAACTGTAGAGAAATGCTGAAACAGTAGAACTCCACCTCAGGCTGGCCTTAGTTCATGGTTTCCACACCCCACGGCGATGCAGGCTGCACAGGCAGATTGGGAAACTCTAGCTCCCTGTGAAACTGTGACATTTTAGTTTCTCACCACATCTGGCAAAAACTCTGGCTAATGGTAATCCTTTAGAGAATCAGAATATGTCCACGAGCCAGAGGGTGGAGATGAACTGATAGTTATCGTTGTATCAATGTTGGTACTGTAACTTAGACCCACTGAGACTGGAACATTGCCTACAAACATTATCTTCCAGAGATTGCCAAGGGATGAGGATTATCCCACTTAATGTACGATGCACAAAACTACAGAATAATGTATAATGGTTTTAGCTGTGTTTTAGTCCAATAACTCTGGGAATGTGACATTGCCATTTAATGCTACCCTTCTTTAGACAGGAAGGACAGGAATTATAATGCCCCTATTCAAAATTAAAGAAGCAATCTTTTATGAAATATATTAAACATTTTCTTAAAGAAACAAATCTAAATAATTTCCAAATTACTAAAAATATTACAGAAAATACAAATGATAACTTAATTATATAACACTGAGTTCAAATCCAAGTGAGGGAAAAATGGCTAAGGATCAGACCACTTCAGCAAAGATTAAATAGTGTTGTGAACAGCAATTTTAGATTCTGCTCATTTCCAAGCAATTCAGTTGTTCAGCCATGTGGTGAATTTATAGCAACCCACACAAAATGCTGGTGGAACGCAGCAGGCTAGGCAGCATCTATAGGAAGAAGTACAGTCGACAGACAGTAGTCCTGACGAAGGTTCCCAGCCCAAAACGTCCACTGTACTACTTTCTATAGATGCTGCCTGGCCTGCTGCGTTCCACCAGCATTTTGTGTGTGCTGCTTGTATTTCCAGCATCTGCAGATTTCCTCGTGTTTGGTGAATTTATAGATTGTTGCTATTGGTGTGGCTCATCAGCAATGGGGGCATTAAACTATCATTAGGGTGATGGGCATTCCATACTGTACTATACTGTTTAATTCCAAGATATTGGCAGACAGATTTCTCAAAGTGGAGGTGTTTAAAACACTTTCAATTAATGATATGAAACCCTGAATCAGGCTAGTTTAAAAATTACAGATGCATCTCAGCCACCCAGAGGTAGTTCAGACTGTGTTAACTGTAATCAAGTTTGTGCATAACTGTCTTCAATCTTCCAGGCCTGGCGAAGGCTAAAGGTTGAGGGGTTCATTTTGTTAATAAAAACCTCAAAGAATGATCTGGCCTTTGTTGAGAAGTGGCTCAGATTTTCAACTTTTTACAAAATATTTGTCCAATTCATTTACTGTTAACTTTACAACTTGCTGTGCGGCATTGTTACAGTAAAGCATATGATGTCATAGAAAATTGTTACAATAAATCTTAAAGCCTATTTCATGTTTTAGAGCCTTGTGTTTTATTTTTCCTATTAGATCCATGGCAGCAACATTCATTTCAGAGTCTTGGCAGCTGATCCTTGTTTGACCCAGTGAACCTGGATCATGTTTATTTATGAAACACCGTTTTACTGGGCATCTCTGGAAATGCAGCTTATTAGACCCCCACTAACAGCCCCTGGACACTGCAGCGAGAAACCCACCTTTCTCAGGCTCTGTACATTGAGGGTGTATACGACCTTGGTCCCACCAAACCCTAGACTGTGTGAATGCAATAGGACTTACTGTCTCCTGCCCCCCGCAATCACCCGTCAGCAAGAAATAACACATCATACAAGTATAGTTATGAACGTTAACTTAACCAAAGAGTTATTAAAGAAAAGAAAGAACTCATTATAATTAAACAAGTCAAATGTGCACATAGGTTGGAGCTGACCTCCAACTTGTCTGTCACTCGCGTGCTGGATCTTTGGTCTGCATGAAATAACTCACCACCTTCCGAATGTCGCTGAAACTCCATCTTGAACAAACCTACTCCCCATGGTCAATCCTCCTTGAAAGCCATTCATCTGCACAAAGCAACAGGGCCAACCTCCTTAGCCATCTTCCTTCGCTTTTCCCAGATTCCACCAAAAAAGACCTCAACATACAGCAGTGTCCCTCGCAAAACCTCTCCGCCCAGTGTTCTCCAGAACCTTCTCTCATTTCCACCATCCTGACTGGATGATAATCACATTCCTAAATTGAACAACTAAGTCTCTTATCTCAGCTTAAACCCAACCAGGCTGAAAGCAGAACAGACTGCTGTTATAGAACTGCTAAAATGAAATAACTACAGCACAGCAGTAATAATCTTATAATCTTTAAAAATTCTAGATTATGTATTGCATTGAACTACTGCTGCTAAGTTAACAAGTTCCACAACACATGCCGGTGATAATTAACCTGATTCTGATCATTGATACAAAGCTGTGGGTGGATTCAATGTAAAAAGCACAGCATGTCCACTTTACCTCTCTCTAGAGCATTAACAGTTCCTGCTTGAAGGCCTGGGACCAATGGCCAGTGTCTGATTTCGAATGTACATTTTCCATGGCAAGTCATAATAGGATGAAGGCTCTTACGGGAAATATCAAATGATCTGAAAAGCAGCCTTGCTTAACACCAATGGCAGCAAACACAGAACATGAAGCTAGGTTGAGCGAGTGAGCGCTTTCCACTTAGGAGCAAGGGAGGATGAGAGGTGACTTGATAGAGGTGTGTAAGATGATAAGAGGCATAGACTGAGTGGACAGACAGGGTGGAAATGGCTAATAAGGAGGGGACATAACTTTGCAGGAAGGTATAGGTTTGATGCCACAGGTCGAATTTTCTTCTTACAGAGAGTGGTAAGTGCATTGTATTCGCTGCCAGGGGGTGGTGGTAGAAAGAGATTTATACAGGTAGATGGATGAAAGAAAATTCGAGGGTTAGATTGATCTTGGAAAAGGTCAAAGGTTTGGTACATCATGGACTGAAGGGCCTGTACTGTGTTACATTCTGTATTTTAAGTACAGCACAGAAACAGGCCCTTTGGCCCATGCCCAAACCATTAAACTGCCTACTCCCATTGACCTGCACCAGGACCATAGCCCTCCATATCCATACCCCTACCTATCTCAACTTCTCTTAAACTTTGAAATCAAGCTTGCATGCACCACGTATGCTGGTAGCCCATTCTACACTCTTACCCTCCTGTTCCCCTTAAACTTTTCACCTTTCACCCTTAACCCATGACCTCTGGTTGTAATTCCATCCAACTTCAGGGGAAAAAGCTGCTTGAATTTACCCCATCTAGACCATTCATAATGTTGTATGTCTCCATCAAATCGCCTCTCCATCTTCTACATTCCAAGGAACAAAGTTCTAATCTATTCAATCTTTCCTTATAACTCAGGTCCTCCAGACCCAGCAACATCCCTGTAAATTTTCTCTGTACTCTTTCAACCTTGTTTACATCTTTCCTGTAGGTAGGTGATCAAACTGCACACAATACTCCAAATTAGGCCTCACCAACGTCCTATACAACTTCAACATAACATCCCATTTCCTGTACTCAATACTTTGATTTAAGGCCAATGTGCCAAAAGCTTTCTTTCTAACCCTATCTACCTATGATGCCACTTTCAACAAATTATGGACCTGCATTCCCAGATCCCTTTGTCTACCACATTCCTCAGTGCCCTACCATTCCCTGTGCAAGACCTATCCTGGTTGGTCCTATCAAAGTGCAAAATCTCACACTTATCTGCATTAAGTTCCACCTGCCATTTTACAGCCCATTTTTTCAGCTGATGCAGATCCCTCTAAAAGCCATGTTAGCCTTCTTCACTGTCCACTACACCCCCAATCTTGGTGTCATCTGCAAATTTGCTGATCCAGTTAACCACATTATCATCCCAATCATTGATATAGATGACAAATAACAATGGACCCAGCACTGATCCCTGCAGCACTCCACCAGTCACAGGCCTCCAGTCAGGGAGACAACCATCTACTACCACTCTCTGGCTGCTCCCACAAAGCCCATGTCCAATCCAATTTACTACCTCATCTTGAATACTGAGCAACTGAATCTTCTCGACTAACCTCCCATGCAGGACCTTGTCAAATGCCTTGCTAAAGTCCATGTAGACAACATCTACTGCCTTGCCTTCATCCACTTTCATGGTAACTTCCTCTTAAAAACTCTGGTTAGACATGACCTACCACGCACAAAGCCATGCTGACTATCCTTAATCAGTCCATATCTATCCAAATACTCATATCCAGTCCCTCAGAATATCTTCCAATAACTTTCCCACAACTGATAATTCCCTGGTTTATGTTCAGAACCTTTTTTAAACAGCAGAACAACATTGGCTATTGTCCAGTCCTCTGGTACCTCTCCTGTAGCCAAGGATGATATAAATATCTCTGCGAGGGCCCTAGCAATTTCTGCACTTGCCTCATAGGGTCTACGGGAACACCTCGTCAGGCCCTGGGGATTTATCCACCCTAATCTGCCTCAAAACAGCAAACATCTCCTTCTCCATAATGTGTAGAGGGTCCATGAAGTCGATGTCGCTTTGCCTCACTTCTATAGACTCTGTGCAATGAATGGAGATGCAGATAGACACAGAGTCCATGCAGTTCCCCCAGAAACTAAATGAAGCACACTAGCTTCAGTCCATTTGTGTAGATCTGCCATAGAATTCTTTGCAAACAAGTGCAACATTCCTAGTTCTAATCAATCACTATGGATTCATTCACTGAAGAGGCAAGTAATAAATCCCACCTGCTTTGTTGATAAAACAAATTCTTTCTCTGTGAATCCAGTTCACCATGCAATATGATACCAAGAGCATAAATACAATTTTCATTTTCTCATACTAACCTATACTGTTCCAAGTCCAACAAGCTTGAGGAACTATGCTTCACCTTTCAAATAGATGTATTACAACTTTCAGGACTCAACAGAAAGTATAATGATTTCAGATAATGATTCTGCTATTACTGTTTACACCCATCGGCAGGTTCTTTACATCTCACTGCCTCCCACTTGGTGCTATCTATCTTCTTTGGTCATTTAATATATTCTCTCATCAGTTTATTCCAACTTAAAAGATCATTACTAATGCCTCCACAAACTCTTCAGCTACCTCTTTCAGAACCTGGGGTGCATTCTATCTTTTAATCTTTCTGCAACCACCTACTCAAACAGCACTGAACCACCAACATTCACTGCCACCTTCTCTAGGGTAATAATGAATAGACAGCAAGTACTGGCCTTGTCGAATACTATGAACATGAAATACAATTACCTTGAATACTTGATCAGAAGGAGAAATATTCCCAACTGTTCTGCAGGAACAAACATCAACTGTGCATTCCTCTCCATAGTTGATGGCTGACCTGCTGAGCTCCTCCAGCATTTTGTAAGTGTTACACAGTCCAGCTTTATGTTTTCGCATCCCAGAACTGAAACAAACTGCTGATGGTCAGTAATCAAAGGCCTATAAATACAAATGGTACATAATGTCCCTTTAGAACAGAAATGAGCCAGAATTTTTTCAGCCAAAGGGAATCTGTGTGATTCATTGCCACAGATAGCTATGGAGGACATCACTGGATATGTTTAACACTAAGGTTCACATGTTCTTGATTAGTCAGAGCGTTAAAGGTTATAGGTTGCCTCCCTGGTGCCAGGGTCAGGGATGTCTCAGATCGGGTCCATGGCATTCTCAAGGGCGAGGGTGAGCAGTCAGAAGCCTTGGTACATATTGGCGCCGATGACATAGGTAGACAAGGTGAGGTCCCGAAGAGAGATTTTGAGGAGCTCAATAGAAAGCTGAAAAGCACAAATTCCAGGGTAGTAATCTCTGGATTGCTGTCTATGCTACGTGCCAGTGAGGGTAAGAATACAATAATTTGGCAGATGAATGCATTGCTGAGGATCTGGTGCAGGGGGCAGGGATTCAGATTTATGGGTCATTGGGATATCTTCTGGGGAAGGTATGACCTGTATAATAGAGACAGGTTACACTAAATCCAAAGGTGTCCAATATCCTTGCAGGTAGGTTGGCTAGAGTTGTTCGGGTGGGTTTAAACTAATTTGGCAGGGGGATGGGAAATGGAGTGATTGTGCTGAAGATGAGGTTGTTCGTTTACAGAGGTAATGTGTGGTGAGACTGCTAGAAAGGAGAGGCTGGTGATGGGGCAAAATTGCAGTCAACAGGATGAGTTGTAATGTAAAATGCGGACAAAATCGAAAAGGGTGAATACAGGACTGAAGGTATTTGAATGTGTACAGTATACAGAATAAGACTGATGAACTTGTAGCAGGTAGGCACGTATGATGTTGTAGACATCACTGAATCATGTCCAAGGATACACATTGTATTGAAAGGACAGGCAGAAAGGCAGAGTGGGTGACATTGCTCTGTTGCTGAAGAATGAAATCAAATCATTAGAAAGAGGTGACACAGAGCTGGAAAGCGTTGAATCACAGTGGATGGAGCTAAGGAGCTGCAAGGGTTAAAAGACCCTGATGGGAGTTGTATACAGACCCCAAAGAGTAGTAAGGAATTGGCCTACAAATTACAACGGGAGATAAAAAATGCATGTCAAAAGGGCAATGTTACAATAGTCAAAGGGGATTTCAATATGCAGGTAGATTGGGGAAATCAGGTTGGTGCTGGATTCCAAGAGGAGGAATCTCCAGATTGCCTACGAGATGGCTTTTTACAACAGCTCCTGGTTGAGCCCACTAGGAGATCAGTTATTCTGAATTACGTGTTGTGCAATGAACTAGAACTGATTAGAGGGTGTAAGGTAAAAGAACCCTTAGGAGCAAGAGATCTTTATATGATCAAATTTAAACTGAAATTTGAGGAGAAGCTAAAGTCAGATGCAGTGTTATAGCGTAGTAAAGGGAATTATAGAGACACAAGCGAGGAGTTGGGCAGAATTGATTGGAAAAGAACACTGGCAGGGATGACAGGAGCCAAAATGGCTGGAATTTCTGGAAGCAATTTGGAAAGCAGAGGGAGTAGGGGGCAGAGATTCAGATTTCTTGGTTATTGGGACCTCTTTTGGGGCAGGCATGACCTGTACAAAAAGGACGGGTTGCACTTGAATCCGAGGGGGACCAATATCCTGGCAGAGAGGTTTGCTAAAGCTATTGGGAAGAGTTTAAGTTCGCAGACGACACCACGGTAGTTGGTCAGAGGGGATGACGAGATGGCCTACAGGGACGAGATCCAGCACCTGGCCACGTGGTGTGTCAACAACAATCTGGCCCTTAACACCCAGAAGACCAAGGAGATCATTGTGGACTTCAGGCATGCAAGGAGCCACACTCACTTCCCCATCTACATCAATGGAGCTGTAGCAGAGCGTGAATCAAGCTTCAAATTCCTTGGTGTCCACATTTCCGAGGATCTCACCTGGTCCCTGAACTCCTCCATCCTGATCAAAAAGGCACAACAGCGCCCTTATTTCCTGCAGAGCATCAAGAAAGCTCACCTCTGTCCTAGGATACTGACGGACTTTTACCGTTGTACCATTGAGAGCATACTCACCAACTGCATCTCAGTGTGGTACGGCAATTGTCCCGTATCGGACCGCAAAGCATTCCAGCGTGTGGTGAAAACTGCCCGGCGGATTATTGGCACCCAATTGCCCACCATTGAGAACATCTACCATAAACACTGCCTGGGCAGGGTGAAAAGCATTATCAAAGATGCATCTCACCCTAACCATGGATTTTTTTCTCTCCTCCCATCCGGTAGGCGCTACAGGAGCCTCCGCTCCCGCACCAACAGGCACAGGAAGAGCTTCTTCCCTGAGGCTGTGACCCTGCTGAACCTCACATCACAGCGTTAAGCAGTATTGCACCCATACTGCACTGTCTCAGTACTTTTATATTTGTGTGCTGTAGCACTTACTTTTTATTCACAGTTATTTTGTAAATAACACTATTCTTTGCATTTCTGGTTAGATGCTAACTGCATTTCATTGGCTTTGTATCTGTACTCTGCACAATGACAATAAAGTTGAATCTGATCTAATCTTTCTTTCTTTTTAAATCTTTTTATTAATTTTCCAAAGTTATAAACAAAATAACAATGTTGATAGAGATTGGAATAATCTTATTGCTAATAAGCATATACAAAAAAGATTTCAAATAGTACAAGTATAATAGACTTCCAAACTCATGATGTAATTAATAAGAGAAAAAAGAAATAAAAAGAAAAAATATAAAGAAAACCCCCAAAAAGAAGCAATAAAAAGAACTAAATACTAAACCCGAAAAAAGCAAATGGAACAAAACAAGGCTAGACCATTATCCAAGAACGAACACGTTCAATTATACCATGCTGCCTACCTTCCCGACCTCATACCCTACTGATATCATCGATAAAATGTTAGGTTTAAATCCTCTTCAGAAGGGATTAATAGCATCCATCTGTGATATAATTATGAAATTACAGCCAGGTATATCTGATAAAATTAAAAATGAATGGGAAAGGGAACTTCAACTTTGCATACCTATAGAGAAATGGGATAAAATTTTTCAATTAGTCAGTACTGCCTCTATATGTGCTAAACGTACATTAATACAATTTAAAGTAGTGCATAGGGCCCATATGTCTAAAGATAAATTAGCCCGTTTTTATTCCCAAATCTAATCTAATTAAACTAGAATTGCTGGAGGGTGGGAACCGAACTGAAGAGACGGAGGAAGGGGCAGTTGGTTCACAAATAGAGAAAGCTTGGAGACAGTGCGAGAGGGAGGATAGGCAGGTGATAGAGAAGGGATAAGCTCAGATCGATGGTTTGAGATGTGTCTATTTTAATGCAAGAAGCATCATGAACAAAGCAGATGAGCTTAGAGCGTGGATCAGTACTTGGGCTATGATGTTGTGGCCATTACAGAGACTTGGATAGCTCAGGGGCAGGAATGGTTACCTACAGTGCCAGGCTTTAGATGCTTCAGAAAGGGCAGGGAGAGAGGCAAAAGAGGTGGGGGCATGGCACTGTTGATCAGAGATAGTGTCATGGCTGCCGAAAAGGAGAAAGTCACGGAGGGATTGTCTACTGAGTCTCTGAGGATGAAAGTTAGAAACAGGAAGGAGTCAATAACTCTACTGGGTGTTTTTTTGTAGTCCACCCAATAGTAACAGGGACATCGAGGAGCAGATAGGGAGACAGATTCTGGAAAGGTGTAAAAATAACAGGGTTGTCGTGGTGGGAGAGGGATAGGAACAGACAAGTTAGGAAAGTGTTTAATTGGAGTAAGGGGAAATATGAGGCCATCAGGCAGGAACTTAGAAGCATAAATTGGAAACAGATGTTCTCAGGGAAATGTATGGCAGAAATGTGGCAAATGTTCAGGGGATATTTGCGTGGCATTCTGCATAGGTACGTTTCAATGAGCCAGGGAAAGGATGCGAGGGTACAGGAACCGTGGTGCACAAAGGCTGTAGAAAATCTAGTCAAGAGGAAAAGTTTACTAAAGATTCAAAAAACTAGGTAATGATAGAGATCTAGAAGATTATAAGGCTAGCAGGAAGGAGCTTAAGAATGAAATTAGGAGAGCCAGAAGGGACCATGAGAAGGCCTTGGCGGACAGGATTAAGGAAAACCCCAAGGCGTTCTACAAGTATGTGAAGAGCAAGAAGATAAGATGTGAGAGAATAGGACCAATCAAGTGTGACAGTGGAAAAGTGTGTTTGGAATTGGAGGAGATAGCAAAGATACATAATGAATACTTTGCTTCAGTATTAACTACAGAAAAGGATCTTGGCGGTTGTAGGCATGACTTACAGTGGATTGAAAAGTTTGAGCACATAGATATTAAGAAAGAGAATGTACTGGAGCTTTTGGAAAGCATCAAGTGTGATAAGTCTCTGGGACCGGATGAGATGTACCCAAGGTTACTGTGGGAGGCGAGGGAGGAGATTGCTGAACCTCTGACAATGATCTTTGCATCATCAATGGGGACGGGAGAGGTTCTGGAGGAATGCAAGATTGCAGATGTTGTTCCCTTATTCAAGAGAGGGAGTAGAGATAGCCCAGGAAATTATAGACCAGTGAGTCTGACTTCAGTGGTTGGTAAGTCAATGGAGAAGATCCTGAGAGGCAAGATTTATGAATATTTGGAGAGGCATAATATGATTAGGAATAGTCAGCATAGCTTTGTCAAAGGTAGATCGTGCCTTACGAGCCTGATTGCATTTTTTGAGGATGTGAATAAACACATTGATGAAATTGGAGCAGTAGATGTAGTGTATATGGATTTTTGCAAGGCATTTGATAAGGTACCCCACGAAAGGCTTATTGAGAAAGTAAGGAGACATGGGATCCAAGGAGACCTTGCTTTGTGGATCCAGAACTGGCTTGCCCACAGAAGGCAAAGAGTGGTTGTTGATGGGTCATATTCTGCATGGAGGCTGGTGACCAGTGGTGTGCCTCAGGGATCTGTTCTGGGACCCCTACTCTTCGTGATTTTTATAAGTGACCTGGATGAGGAAGTGGAGGGATGGGTTAGTAAATTTGCTGATGACACAAAGGTTGGGGGTGTTGTGGATAGTGTGGAGGGCTGTCAGAGGTTACAACGGGACATTGATAGGATGCAAAACTGGGCAGATGGAGCTCAACCCAGGTAAGTGTGAGGTGGTTCATTTTGGTAGGTTAAATATGATGGCAGAATATAGTATTAATGGTAAGACTCTTGGCAGTGTGGAGGATCAGAGGGATCTTGGGGTCCGAGTCCATAGGACGCTCAAAGCTGCTGCGCAGGTTGACTGTGTGGTCAAGAAGGCATACGGTGCATTGGCCTTCATCAATCGTGGGATTCAGTTTAAGAACCGAGAGGTAATGTTGCAGCTTTATACGACCCTGGTCAGACCCCACTTGGAGTACTGTGCTCAGTTCTGGTCACCTCACTATAGGAAGGATGTGGAAACTATAGAAAGGGTGCAGAGGAGATTTACAAGGATGTTGCCTGGATTGGGGAGCATGCCTTATGAGAATAGGTTGAGTGAACTTGGCCTGTTCTCCTTGGAGTGACAGAGGATGAGAGGTGACCTGATAGAGGTGTATAAGATGATGAGAGGCATTGATTGTGTGAGTAGTCAGAGGTTTTTTCTCAGGGTTGAAATGGCTAGCACGAGGGGGCACAGATTTAAGGTGCTTGGAAGTAGGTAGAGGACATGTCAGGGGTAAGTAGTCGTTGCTGTTGTTGTTTTAAAAAAAAAAGCAGAGCATGTTGAGTGGGTGGAATGGGCTGTTGGCAACGGTGGTAGAGGCGGATATGATAGGGTCTTTTAAGAGACTCCTGGATAGGTACATGGAGCTTAGAAAAATAGAGGGCTATGGGTAACTCTAGGTAATTTCTAAAGTAAGTACACGTTCGGCACAGCATTGTGGGCTGAAGGGCCTGTGTTGTGCTGTAGGTTTTCTATGTTTCTATATACACTTCCCAAACAGGAAGAAGCATTCTAAAGGAAAGATGACATAATCGTGGCTGACAAGAGAAGTCAAAGCCAACTTAAAAGCCAAACAGAGGACATAGAAAAGAACAAATATTATGGGGAAGTTAGAAGATTGGCAAGCTTTTAAAAACCAACAGAAGGCAACTAAAAAAGTAATTAAAAAGGTAAAGATGGAATATGAAAGCAAGCTACCCATATTAAAGAGGATACTAGAAGTTTCTTCAGGTACATAAAGTGTAAAAGAGAGGCAAGAGCGGATATTGGCCCGCTGGAGAGGTAGAAATGGGGGACAATGAAATAGTAAACAAACTGAATAAGTATTTTGCATCAATCTTCACTGTAGAAGACACTAGCAATATGGTAGAAGTTCTAGGTGTCAGGGGTCATGAAGTGTGTGAAATTACCATAACTAGAGACAAGGTTCTTGGGAAACTGAAAGGTCTGAAAGTATGCAAATCAGCTGGACCAGATGGACTACACCCCAGAGTTCTGAAAGAGATGGCTGAAGAGATCGTGAAGGCATCAGTAATGATCTTTCAAGAATCACTAGATTATGGAACGGTTCCGGAAGACTGGAAAACCGCAAATGTCACTCCACTCTTCAAGAAGGGAGAAAATCAGAAGAAAGGAAATTATAGGCCAGTTAAGTCTGACCTCAGTGATTGGAAAGATGTTGGAGTTGACAGTTAAGGATGTGGTTTCGGGGTACTTGGAGGCATATTTTAAAATAGTCCGTAGTCGGCAAGGTTTCCTCAAGGAAAAATCTTGCCTGACAAACCTGTTGGAAATCTATAAAGAAATAACAAGCAGGATAGACAGCTGTGTACATACATCTACTGATGCTTCTGGACACATCTTCAGTGATGTCCCTGGAATCATCGGGTGTTTCGGGTCTTTCAACATCATACAACCTCCTCCAGGTGACCCAGCCAGGGCTGATCAGGCCCCAGCTTGTGTCCAGATGGCTAGCTACTTATGACTCCATGGCTCCCCTCTTTTGAGCCACAGCCATCTTGAGGCCCTCTCTGCCGCATCGGTGGTACTGCGGATGGCTCTCCTCTTCCTCTCTCCCTCGATGCCCAAAATGCTGAAAATCAGTTGATGCTGTGTACTTGGATTTTCAGAAGACCTTTGACAAGGTGCCATATACGAGACTGCAGTGATCACAATATGATTGAGTTCAACTTGAAATTTGATGGGGAGAAGTAAAGTCTGACGTAGCAGTATTTTAGTAGAGTAAGGGAAATTACAGTGGTATGAGAGAGGAGTTGGCCAAAATAAATTGGAAGGAGCTGCTGGCAGGGATGTCAGCAGAGCAGCAATGGCATGAGTTTCTGGGAAAAATGAGGAAGGTGCAGAACATGTGTATTCCAAAAACGAAAAAATATTCAAATGGTAAAATAGTACAACAGTGGCTGACAAGGGAAACCAAAGTTAATGTAAAAGCAAAAATTAGCAGGAAGATAGAGGATTCAGAAGCTTTTAAAAACCTACAGAAAACAACTTAAAGAATCCTTAGGAGGGAAAAGATGAAATATGAAATCAGGCTAGTAAACAATATCAAAGTGGATAGTAAAAGCTTTTTCAAGTATGTAACAAATAAGAGAGATGAGTGTGAATATAGGACCACTAGAAAATGAGGCCGGAGAAATAATAACGGTTGATAAGGAGATGGCAGATGAACTAAATGAGCATTTTGCATCAGTCTTCACTGTGGAAGACACTCGTGGCATGCCAGGTATTGAAGGGTGTGAGGGAAGAGAAGTGGGTGCAGTTACTATTAAAAGGGAGAAGGTGCTCAAAAAGCTGAAAGACCCAAGGGTACATAAATCACCTGGACCAGATGAACTGCAGGCTAGGGTTCTTAAAGAGGTAGCGGTAGCGATTGTGAAAGATTAGTAATGTTTTTAAAAAATCATTGGACTCTGGCATGGTGCCAGAGGACTGGAAAATTGCAAATGTCATTCCACTCTTAAAGAAAGGAGGAAGGCAGCAAAAGGGGAATTACGGACTAGTTAGCCTGACCTCAGTGGTTGGGAGGATGTTAGAGTCAATTATTAAGGATGAGGTTATGGAGTACTTGGTGACACAGGACAAAATAGGACAAAGTCAACATGGTTTCCTTCAGGGAATATCCTGCCTGACAAACCTGTTGGAATTCTTTGAGGAAATTACATGTAGGACAGATAAAGGGGATGCAGTGCATGTTGTATATTTGGACTTTCGGTAGGTCTTTGACAAGGTGCCAGAAATGCCAAGTTAAGTTGCTGGCATGGTTAGAGCATTGGCTGATTGGTAGGAGGCAGCAATTGGGAATAAAATGATCTTTTTCTGGTTGGCTGCCAATGACTAGTGGTGTTCTGCAGGGGTCGGTGTTGGGACTGCTTCTTTTTATGCTGTGTATCAATGATTTAGATGATGGAATAGATGGCTTTGTTGCCAAGTTTGCAGATGATATGAAGATTGGTGGAGGGGCAGGTGGTGTTGAGGAAACGGGTGGGTTGCAGAAGGACTTAGACAGATTAGGAGAATGGGCAAGAGAGTGGCAATTGAAATAAAACGTTGGAAAATGCATGGTCATGCTCTTTGGTAGTAGAAATAAATGTACAGATTATTTTCTAAACAGGGAGAAAATCCAAAATTCTGAGATGCAAAGGGACTTGGGAGTCCTTCTGCAGAATTAACTTGCAGGTTGAGTCAGCGGTGAGGAAGGCAAATGCAATGTTGGCATTCATTTCAAGGGGTCTAGGATACAAGAGCAGGGATGTGATGCTGAGGCTTTATAAGGCACTGGTGAGGCCTCACCTTGAGTATTATCAACAGTTTTGGGCTCCTCATCTAAAAGATGCGCTGGCATTGGAGAGGGTTCAGAGGAAGTTCACAAGGATGATTCTGGGAATGAAAAGGTTATCATACGAGGAACATCTGATAGCTCTGAGTCTGTACTTGCTGAAATTTAGAAGGATGAGGGGGTTGGGGGGGATCTTATTGAAAGCTTTTGAATGTTGAAAGGCCTAGACAGAGTAGATGTGGAAAGAATGTTTCCCATGGTGGGGGAGCCTGGGAGAAGAGGGCACAGCCTCAGAATAGAGGGGTATCCATTTAAAACAGTGATGCGGAGAAATTTCTTTAGCCAGAGGGTGGTGAATTTGTGGAATTTGTTGCTATATGCAGCTGCGCAGGCAAAGTCGTTGGGTGTACTTCAGGCAGAGCTGTCAGCGAAAGTGGTGGATGTGGGTTTGATTTCAACATTTAAGTTTGGATATGTACATGGATGGGAAGGGTATGGTGGGCTGTGCTCCAGGTGCAGGTGGATGGGACTATGAAGAATAACAGTTCAGCACAGACTAGATAGGCTATAGTGCTCTATGACTTTACAACTCTAGAAGGGAAATTCATCCCATGAGATACAAACTCCACACAAGTAGGACCCGAGGTCCGGATTGAACGTGGATCACTGCAACTCCAAGGCAGGGCTAGTCACTTCAGATCTTTCTTTGTTAACTTGTGCATAAGGTCGTCAACGACAGCAACAAGCAGCTTCAAGTCATCAGGCCGTGACAGGCGGTGATCTCCGTTCTTCCGGAGAATGACATCGACATCATCGCTTACAAGCTGTTCCGCAACAGTAATGGAGATCTGCCATGGGACCACATCATCCATCATTCCATGGAGAAGCCGCACTGGGCACGAGATTGGGATGCTGCCCTGTAGCAAACAGTGCACCTCTGCCTCCTTTATAAAGTCATACTTCATGGTTTCGTAGCCAGTGGCACTGTACCTGGAGGGCATGTTGTATTGGCCCATCACCTCAGCTTCTTTCTTCAACTGAAGGGCAAACAACAAAGCAAAGAGCAAAGGCAAGGTTAGGTACATAAAAACATAGAAAACCTATAGCACAGTACAGGCCCTTCGGCCCACAATGCTGTGCCGAACATGTCCCTACCTTACAACTACCTAGGCTTTACACATAGCCCTCTATTTCTCTAAGCTCCATGTCGCTCCATGTGTAACAATCACAGGAAAATTCTTTTCCATTAATTTTTCAGTACCTGGCCATTTCTGAGAGCTTCTGGCACATAAAACAGAGTACCGAGTTATGTTGAAGTTGTATAAGACATTGATGAGACCTAGTTTGGAGTATTGTGTGCATTTTTGGTCACCTACCTACAGAAAAGATCTAAATAAGGTTGAAAGAGTGCAGAGAACATTTACAAGGATGTTCACTGAGGCCATCTCCAATGGTATCCCACCACCAAGCCAATTTTCCCTCCCCCAACTTTCTGCTTTCCACAGGGATTTCTCCCTATGCGACTCCCATGTCCATTCGTCCCTCTCCACTGATCTCCCTCCTGGCACTTATTCTTGCAAGTGGAACAGATGCAACACCTCCTCCCTCACTACCGTTCAGGGCCCGAACAGTCCTTCCAAGTGAGGTGACACTTCACCTGTGAGTTTGTTGGGGTCGTGTACTGTGTCCAGTGCTCCTGGTGGGGCCTCCTGTATATCAGTGAGACCTAATGTAGTTTGGGAGACCACTTCACTGAGCACCTACGCTCTACGTGTTAGAAAAAGCGGGATCTCCCAATGCACACCCATTTTAATTCCACTTCCCATTTTCATTCTGATATATCCATCCACGGCCTCCTCTACTGTCAAGATGAAGTCACACTCAGGTTGGAGAAACAATACCTTATATTCTTTCTGGGTAGCCTCCAAACTGATGGCAAGAACATCGACTTCTCAAACTTCCAGTAATGCCATCCCCCCTTTCACCGTTCCCCATCCCCTTTTCCCTCTCACACCTTACCTCTTGACAGACTCCCCCTTCTCCAGTCCTGAACATTTTTTACCAATTTCCCAGCTCTTTACTTCACTGCCT
The DNA here is from genome assembly GCF_963921235.1 of Mobula hypostoma. NCBI lineage: Eukaryota > Metazoa > Chordata > Chondrichthyes > Myliobatiformes > Myliobatidae > Mobula > Mobula hypostoma. Next base: position 48,297,332 of record NC_086129.1, read on the forward strand.
ACCCCCTCCCAGTTTCACCTATCACCCTCCTCTGCCCCAACTTTTAACTCTACTTTTCAGCTTTTATTTCTCCAGTCCTGCTGAAGGGTCTCAGCCCGAAATGTCGACTGTTCACTCTTTTCCACAGATGCTGCCTGGCCTGCTGAGTTCCTCCAGCATTTTGTGTGTGTTGCTAGAACTAGAGGTCGTGCATTAAGGGTGAAAGATGAAATATTTAAGAAGAACCTCAGGGGAACTTCTTCACTCAGAGGGTGGTGCGAGTGTGGAACGAGCTGACAGCAGCAGCGATGAATGCAGGTTTGGTTGCAAGATTTAAGAGTAGTTTGGATAAACATATTAATGGGAGGGGTATGGAGGACTATGGTCCAGGTGCAGGTGGATGGGACTAGGAAGAATAATGGTTTGGTGTGGACTAGAGGGGCCAAAGGGCCTGTTTCTGTGCTGTAGTGCTCTGTGACTCCAGCAGTCACATCTGATACATGAATGCCCGTGAGAAACTAGTAATACACTTGCTTGCAACACTGCCCCCTTTTTTGTGAAGGTATCAAAAGGTGGTGCCTCAAAAAGGTGGCCCCATTAAGGACCCCCATTATCCAGGATGTGCTCTCTTTCATTACTATCATCTAACCCATTACGCCCATCAGAGAGGAGGTACAAGAGCTTAATGGCACACACTCAACGTTTTAGGAACAACTTCTTCCCCTCCACCATCGAATTTCTGAACAGACAACAAACCCATGAATATGACCTCACTTTTTGCACTACTTGTTTTTTTTTATACATTTCTTATTATAATTTATAGCATATTTTATCTACTGCACTTTTCTGCTGCTTCAAAACAACAAATTTCACGACATAAGTCAGTGGTAATAAAGCTGATTCCGGTAACACTGTCAAGAGGTGGCTGTAGGATTGAAACCCACCATCAATGAATGCTTGGCGATACATTTCCAAGTCATAATGGTGGGTGATTTGGATTGGGCTGCTGTTCCTGTGCATCTGCTACCCTGATTCTTCTTGGTGGTGGTGTTTTGGATGGCAAGTTTAGTTTCAAGGATAGGTCAACTGGACTGACATTCATTTCTTTACAAAATTAGACTGATTTTTATAAAGTTTAAAGACAAAAGCAGGACATGAACAGCAGAGCTATCCAGTTGAATTGGAAGCAGAATTAAACAAGTAAATGGATGGAAAGATGTAATTTACAAGGTTACTTAGTGGGTGCAGCGAAGTATAGTGAGACTGAGAAAACACCACACATTTCACCAGAGTATTTGTTTGTATGTTTGCAGAAGGTGTCACTAGACTGGTAAGTCTGTTCTTAGTGTGGGTATGTAATTATACAAACTGAAGGGAAAAGATACGGATGTAGAAATTTATTAGTGCTCAGGGAAGATGTGCCACTGTTTCACAGTCCCCTATAACTGCTACACAAGATATTTATCAATTTACTCACAGAATGTGTACAACATGGTTTCTGCAAAGGGAAGTCTTGCCTGACAAATCTGTTAGAATTCTTTGAGGAAGTAACACACAGGGTGGACAAAGGAGAGGCAAAGGATGTCATTTACTTAGATTTTCAGAAAGCAAGATAAAATCCTATGGTGTTACAGGAAATATAATAGCATGGATAGAGGAATGGCTGACAGGCAGGAGGCAGTGAGTGGGAATAAAGGGGGCTTTTCTGGTTGGCTGCCAGTGACTAGTGGTGTTCCTCAGGGGTCAGTATTGGGACCACTACTTTTCACATTGTCTATCAATGATTTGGATAATGAAATTGATGTCGTTGTGGCAAAGTCTGCAGATGATATGAAGATAAGTGGAAGGGTAGGTAGTGCTGAGGAAGCAATATGATTGCAGCAGGACTTAGACAAATTGGAAGAATGGGCAAAAAAGTGGTAGGTGAAATACAGTGTTGAGAAATGTATGATAATTCATTTTGGTAAAAGGAACAATAGTGCAGACTGTTATCTAAATGGGGAAAAAATTCAAACATCAGGGGTGCAAAGGGACTTAGGAGTCCTCGTGCAAGACTCTCAGAAGGTTAATTTACAGGTTGAGTCCGTGGTAAAGAAGGGAAATGCAATGTTGGCATTTATTTCAAGGGGAATAGAATATAAAAACAAGGAGATAATGCTGAAGCTTTATGTTACTAGTATTGTCAACAGTTTTGGGCCCCTCAGCTCAGAAAGGATGAGTTGTCACTGGAGTCCAGAGGAGGTTTACGAGGACAATTCTGGGAATGAAGGGGTTAACATATGAGGAGCGTTTGGCAGCTTTGGGCCTGAACTCACTGGAATTTAGAAGGATATGTGGGGACCTCACTGAAACCTGCTGAACGTTAAAAGGATGAGGTAGGGTGGATGTGGAGAGGATATTTCCTCTGGTGGGCATATTCAGAACTAGAAGGCACAGCCTCAAAATTGAGGGACGACCTTTTAGAACGTAAGTAAGGAGGAATTTTTTAGCCAAAGAGTGGTGAATCTGTGGAATGCTCTGCTGCAGACTGTGGTGGAGGCCAAGTCTGTGGGTATATTTAAAGTGGAAGTTTGAGATTCCTGATTGGTCTGGGAATCAAAGGATACAGTGAGAGGGCAAGTGTATGGTGTTTAATGAGATCAGGGATCAGCCATGATAAAATGATGGAGTGGACTCGATGGGCTGAATGTCTTATGGTCTAACATGAACCGTATATTTATTCCCATTAGCTCTTGAACACAGGTGTTTAGCTGTCCAGGGTGGTGTATTGATAAGACCAGGCAAAGGCAGTGGACACAGTGCAGAAAGAAGCCTTTTGGCACACTGTCAACCAAAGTTACCAGATACTGTAGTGGGATTTGAACTCATGACTCTTGATTAGGAATACTAACCACAATGCTGCAGTAACCCAGCAGCACTCACCATCCATGGTATCAGTCATTATTAAGTACTGGTAACACACTTTCTTACATCCAGGAAGGGCCAAGGCAGATAGTGAGATAGAATACTAGAGGGGGAAGAAGAAACAGATGGACCAACACTTTGGCTGGGGATTCAGTCAAGGTGTTGAGAATGGGAGAGGTGGTACTGATGAGAAAGCTGAGGTCCACAAGAGAGTTCACAGAACTTAGAACACACAAACCTACAGCACAATACAGGCCCCTCGGCCCACAAAGCTGTGTCAAATATGTCCTTACCTTAGAAATTACCTAGGGTTACCCGTAGCCCTCTATTTTTCCAAGCTCCATTTACCTATCCAGGAGTCTCTTAAAAGACCCTCCACCACTATCGCCGGCAGCCCATTCCACGCACTCGCCACTCTCTGCGTAAAAAATTTACCCCTGACATCTCCTCTGTACCTACTTCCAAGCATCTTAAATCTGTGCCCTCTCGTGTTAGCCATTTCAGCCCTGGGAAAAAGTCTCTGACTAGCCACACGATCAATGCCTCTCATCATCTTATACACCTCTATCAGGTCACCTCTCATCCTCTGTCGCTCCAAGGAGAAAAGGCCAAGTTCATGCAATCTATTCTCATAAGGCATACTCCCCAATCCAGGCAACATCTTTGTAAATCTCCTTTGCACCCTTTCTATAGTTTCCACATCCTTTCTGTGGTGAGGTGACCAGAATTGAGCACAGTACTCCAAGTGGGGTCTGACCAGGGTCCTATATAGCTGTAACATTACCTCTCGGCTCTTAAACTCAATCCCATGGTTGATGAAGGCCAATGCACCGTATGCCTTCTTAACCACAGAGTCAACCTGTGCAGCAGCTTTGAGTGTCCTATGGACTCGGACCCCAAGATCCCTCTGATCTTCCACACTGCCAAGACTCTTACCATTAATACTATATTCTGCCATCATATTTGACCTACCAAAATGAACCACCTCACACTTATCTGGGTTGAATTCCATCTACCACTTCTCAGCCCAGTTTTGCAACCTGTCAAAGTCCCACTGTAACCTCTGACAGCCCTCCACACTATCCACAACATCCCCAACCTTTGTGTCATCAGCAAATTTACTAACCCATCTCTCCAGTTCCTCATCCAGGTCATTTATAAAAACCATGAAGAGAAGGGGTCCCAGAACAGATCCCTGAGGCACACCACTGGTCACCAGCCTCCATGCAGAATATGACCCATCAACAACCACTCTTCGCCTTCTGTGGGCAAGCCAGTTCTGGACCCACAAAGCAATGTCCCCTTGAATCCCATGCCTCCTTACTTTCTCAATAAGCCTTGCATGGGGTACCTTATCAAATGCCTTGCTGAAATCCATATACACTACATCTACTGCTCTACCTTCATCAATGCATTTAGTCACATCCTCAAAAAATTCAATCAGGCTCGTAAGGCACGACCTGCCTTTGACAAAGCCATGCTGACTATTCCTAATCATATTATGCCTCTCCAAATGTTCATAAATTCTGCCTCTCAGGATCTTCTCCATCAACTTACCAACCACTGAAGTCAGACTCACTGGTCTATAATTTCCTGGGCTATCTCTACTCCCTTTTTTGAATAAGGGAACAACATCCGCAAAACTCCAATCCTCTGGAACCTCTCCCGTCCCTACTGATGATGCAAAGATCATTGCTCATGAGGGGATCTACCCAAGATCTGTAGCTACCCAAGGCTCGGTAGCATAGTGGTAAGAGTGTTGCTTTACAGTACCAGCAATTACTGATCAAGGTTCAATTCCCGCCGCTACCTGTAAACAGCTTGCCTGTGACTGCATGGGTTTCCCCCAGGTGCTCTGGCTTCCTCCCACGTTCCAAAAAAGACGTACGGTTAGAGTTAGTGAGTTGTGGGCATGCTTTGGTGGTACCGGAAGCATGACGACACTTGTGGACTGTCCCCAGTACAGAATAATGTATTTCACTGCATGTTTTGATGTACATGTGACAAATAAAGCAAATCTTTAAAATATTTTTTAACCTTTAAAGATGGTTCCCCAGTCCTGTGCTAGAACCTTCTCCAGAAATAGCACAATTAAAACATGATTGTCTAGAATATCTCCAATGACAGGCATACCTCAAAACATGAGCTGACTCCTGAGGCCACACTCTACAGCATTGTTACAAGGCCAGAATAATGTCCCCACACATGTCCTATGTGGAAATCTTTTCACTGACGTCTGTGCAACTTGTGACTACAAATGTGTGGCTGAATTTCTAGAAAGGTGAAATGTGGCTACAAAAATTTATTTTTGTAACATACACAAAATGCTCGAGGAAATCAGCAGGTCAGGTAGCATCTGTGGAGAGGAATAAATAGTCTAGGTTTTGGGCCAAGACCCTTCATAGATGCTGCCTGACTTGATGAGTTCCTCCAGCACTTCGTGTGTTGCTTCAGAATTTCAGTATCAGCAGAATCTCGTGTTTATGAACGATCTTCATATGTGTGGCACTGGTTAAGAACAAACCAGGCAGCTGAATTACGAGATTGCAGTGTCTCGGGAATGCACTCTTCAAAAAGGTCTAAGGTTTCAGATTCAGTGAAGTTTCCAGTGGAAAAAGGAAGAAAAACGTGAAAAAATTATAAAGATTCTAGGATCTCGGCCTGAAACATGGATTGTTTATTCCTATCCACAGATGCTGTCTGACCTGCTGAGTTCCTCAGCATTTTGTGTGTGTTGCTTTAAATATACTTGTGATTAGGTTTATGTAATAGCCCATCAACAAAGGACTTCTGTGATTAGAAGGGTTTTCCAGCGGATATAAGTTAGTTCAGCGCGTAGAGATGTTGTTGCAGTTTGTAGACAGGAGAGCATGTCATGTTCCAGTGGCAGTACTAAAGGAAATGTCGAAGGAGCCCAGACTGAATCAGATTTATTATCACTGATTCAAATTACATGAAGTGTGTTGTTTCGAGGAAAATGTACAGTGCAAAGACATAAAATTGCTATAAATTGTGAGTTCCTCCAGCATTCTGTATGTGTTGCTCTGGATTTCTAGCTTCCAAAGAATCTCTTGTGCTTATAAAAGATTTTTATATTTTATCTGAGTATGTTCTAAAGCACTTTGGAAAAACAGTCACTGTTGCAACTGGACTACACAGCGGCGAATGATAATAACCAGAGAATCTGTCTCTCCGATTTATCCCTCAATCCACAGCAGTGGCACTCCGCAGAATCCAAAATCTCCCTTTATATCATGCAAGTATTAGCGCGGATTCACTTACCTCTGCGGGGAGCTGTCTAAACGCCGTTACAAAGTGATCAGCAGCTGTTGCTATGCCAACCATTCCGGCTACTTTCTCTGGTCTGGCAAGGGAAGCCAGTAACATGAGCCATCCTCCCATGCTGGAGCCCACCAGAATCTGAAGAGTTGGAGGCAGAGGAGAGCCAACTGAGGCTTAATGTTTCTTTTTCCCACACAAACTTTTCAAAGCCCAGTCAATCACAGGTCAAGTCCTCCCCACCATTAAGGACATCTAGAAGGAGCGTTGCCACAAGAAAGAAGCATTCATCATCAAGGACCCTCACCATCCAGGTCACACTCTCTTCTTACTGCTGCCATCGGAAAGGAGGTACGGGTGCCTTAGGTCAGGAACAGTTACTACCCCTCAACAATCACGCTCCTGAACCAGTGTGGTTAACTTCACTCAGGATGCTGTTCGTTAACTATAGCTCAGCATTTAACAACATTATTCCCACAGTCCTGATTGATAAGACACAGAACCTGGGCCTCTGTACCTCCCTCTGCAATCGGATCCTCAACTTCCTAACCAGAAGACCACAATCTGTGAGAATTGGTGATAACATATCCTCCTCGCTGACGATCAACACTGGTGCACCTCAGGGGTGTGTGCTTATCCCACTGTTCTACTCTCTGTATACACATGACTGTGTGGCTAGGCATAGCTCAAATACCATCTACAAATTTGCTGATGATACAACCATTGTTGGTAGAATCTCAGATGGAGATGTGAGGGCGTACAGGAGTGAGATATGCCAACTAGTGGAGTGGTGCCACAGCAACAATCTGGCACTCAACGTCAGTAAGACAAAAGAGCTGATTGTGGACTTCAGGAAGAGTAAGACGAAGGAACACATACCAATCCTCATAGAGGGATCAGAAGTGGAGAAGGTGAGCAGCTTCAAGTTCCTGGGTGTCAAGATCTCTGAGGATTCAACATATTGATGCAGCTATAAAGAAGGCAAGACAGCGGCTATACTTCATTAGGAGTTTGAAGAGATTTGGTTTGTCACCTAAAACACTCGAAAACCTCTATTGATATACCGTGGAGAGCATTCTACCAGGCTGCATCACTGTCTGGCATGGGGGGTGGGGGCGGGGCTACTGCACAGGACCAAAAGAAGCTACAGACAGTTGTATTATTAGTCAGCTCCATCTTGGGTACCAGCCTCTATAGCATCCAAGACATCAAGGAGCTGTGCCTCAGAAAGGCGGCATCTATTATTAAGGACTCCCATCACCCAGGACATGCCCTCTTCTCACTGTTACTGTCAGGAAGGAGCTACAGGAGCCTAAAGGCTCACACTCAGAGATTCAGGAACAGCTTCTTCCCCTCTGCCATCCGATTCCCAAATGGACATTGAACCCATGGGCACTACCTATTTAATATATATCATTTCTGTTTTGCACTATTTTTGATCTATTTAATATATACCTTCTGTAATTGATTTACTTATTATTTTTTCTTCTAGATTATGTATTGCATTGAACTGCTGCTGCTAAGTTAACGAATTCCACGACACATGCCGGTGATAATAAAGCTGATTCTGATATATGGAAGTACACTCAGTGGCCACTTCATTAGTTAAAGGAGGTACCCAATAAAGTGGCTAGAGTGTAGATCTTCACAGAACCATTGTGCGAATTTCCAAAGCATTTCCCAGCACTACTGAGAAAAGCAGTGACACTATCTCCAGTGAGATAGCTCTGCGCTACTTTTCTGTCTGGTCTGTCACACTTGTCGAGTGGTTACTTACTTCATAAATATAAGACCCTTCCTTTTGAAATGTCCAACATTTCCTTTTGGCATTTTAAAGACTTAAGACACATGGATGAAAGAAAAATGGAGTGTTTTTGGGAGGGAAGGGTTAATTGATCTTAGAGTATGTTAAAAGGTTGGTACAATATAATGCGCTGTAGTGTTCTATATTCGATGTTTATTTTTGTGAAACCCTAGACTCATCAGCTCCAACAATTCGTAGCAGTCCCTTAAAAATTACAAATGACATGCTTGTCCATCAATAGAGGGAAGGGATTTTCATAAAATAATTCACTCAATAGTCCATCAGCCTTAGGCCTGTGCCAATTCATCTCACTCAAGCATCTTGAGTACAAACTCTGAATATTTGTCTCTTGTACATATTTAACCAATTAACATTTGAAAGATATTAATGGATTCTCAATTAACATTGGGAAAATGAAGTTCATTACAGCTCAGTGAATACAGGTAGTCAATAAAACTGAAATAGCAAAAGGGTTCCCAGTACTGACCTGCGGTCCTGTGGTAAGATTATCCAAGACTGTTAGTACATCATTCTTCCAATCCCTTAACAAGCAATCCTCAGAATTTCCTTCTGAGCTACCATAGCCGGTGTAGTCAAACCTGAACAGAGAAACACCAACAACCCAAATAAATTATAGTCTTAATTCGAAAAATCAGATCATCATAATCATACAGCAAGGTAAAAGACCCTTCAGTGCAACTAGTCCATGGTGCTCCCTGTCAACCTCATACCATTTGCCAGGATTTGGCCCATAACTTTATAAAACTACAGATTCCCGAAGAAGGGCCTTAGCCTGAAACGTCAACTATTTACTCCCCTCCGTAGATGCTGCCTGACCTGCTGAATTCCTGCAGCATTCTGCATGCTTACTCTGGATTTTCGGCATCTGCAGATTCTCTTCTGTTCAACCTTTGTAATTGACAAACACATCCAACTACCTTTTAAAAGTTGTGATTGCACCTGCCTCATCCACTTCCTCTGACAGCTGATTCCACAGAGATACCACCCCATGTAAAAAAAAATTCCTATTAAATGTTTCACCTCTTAACTTAATGCCCTCTAATTCTTGATTCCCCAACTCAATCTTAGACCAAATTTAATTTTCAATTTGATCTATATTACAACCTTTGATTTAAACCAAAAGCATAGTCGTGCTACATTCAAAACATGCAAAAAGGCTACCTAGCAGCTACAGACTAATGGATCTCATTAGAGTTGATATCAACATTACAACCAGTAGGTGGCCTAGTGGCTCTACTGTATCCAATTCAGTGGATTCCAGTTAATTGGGCCATCGGTTAACTGGTGCAGCCACTTATTTGGGACAACTCTTAAAGAACAAAAACTAATTGAGAGAATAGCCAGGATCCCCTTCATTAATTTGGGACACTATGCCACTTAATTGGGACAGGAGACAGTTGCTGAACAGTTTCTACCTCGTGTCAGTCGTGTGTGCTTGTGTGGCCGTTAAACACTACACCTTACATTCATTAGAGCAAACAGTTTTTTAAATAGCGTCAATTGCATTGTTGGCAAGAAATAAGCAGAAGACAATTCAGAAATGTTTCCTGGTGCCGAAGAAGAGCAAGGTGGCATGCCTGAATGACTATCGACCTGTGACTCTGACACCAATTGCTATGAAGTGCTTCGAGAGATTGGTTATGGCACACATTAACCACAGCCTACCGGTCAATCTCGACGCTTTGCAATTCGCCTACCGGAGCAACAAGTCAACGGCAGATGCCATCTCTCTTGCCCTACGTTCCTTCTTAGAACACTGGGAGAATAAAGGCGCTTTTAAGGCTCCCTTCCATTGACTACAGCTCTGCCTTTAATACCATCATTCCAAATAAACTGATTCCTAAGCTCCAGAACCTGGGCCTCAGCACTCAGATCTGCAGCTGGATCTTCAACTTCCTCACAGACAGGACCCAGGCGGTAAAAATAGGGGACAAGCTCTCCTCTACAATCACTCTGAGCACCGGTGCCCCACAAGGCTGTGTACTCAGCCCCCTGCTGTACTCACTGTACACCCATGATTGTGTAGCCAAGTTTCCATCAAACTCAATATATAAGTTTGCTGATGACACAACAATTGTAGGCCGTATCTCGGGTAATGATGAGTTTGAGTACAGAGAGGAAATCAAGAACCTGGTGGCATGGTGCGAAGACAATAACCTATCCCTCAACGTCAGCAAGACGAAGGAATTGGTTGTTGACTTCAGGAGTAGTGGACCACACAACCCAATTTACATCGGTGGTGCGCAAGTGGAACAAGTCAAAAGCTTTAAGTTCCTCAGGGTCAATCACAAATGACTTGACTTGGTCCAACCAAGCAGAGTTCACTGCCAAGAAGGCCCACCAGCCCCTTTACTTCCTGAGAAAGCTGAAGAAATTTGGCCTGTCCCCTAAAACCCTCACTAATTTTTATAGATGCACCATAGAAAGCATTCTTCTAGGGTGCATCACAACCTGGTATGGAAGTTGTCCTGTCCAAGACCGGAAGAAGCTGCAGAAGATTGTGAACACGGCACAGCACATCACACAAACCAATCTTCCATCCTTGGACTCACTTTACACCGCACGCTGTCAGAGCAGTGCTGCCAGGATAATCAAGGACACGACCCACCCAGCCAGCACACTTTTTGTCCCTCTTCCCACCGGGAGAAGGCTCAGGAGCTTGAAGACTCGTACAGCCAGATTTGGGAACAGCTTCTTTCCAACTGCGATAAGACTGCTGAACGGATCCTGACCCGGATCTGGGCCGTACCCTCCAAATATCCGGACCTGCCTCTCGTTTTTTTTTTTGCACTACCTTACTTTCCCTTTTTGATTTTCTATTTATGATTTATAATTTCAATTTTTAATATTGACTAATTTTTATTTTTAATATTTAATATTTGTAATCCAAGGAGTGGGAAGCGCAGAAGCAAATATCGCTGTGATGATTGTACATTCTAGTATCAATTGTTTGGCGACAATAAAGTAAAGCATTGTGGTCAAGCATTCAGGCTTGGAGATGCCTGAAATGGCTGGAAACAAAAATGAAACGATCTCACTACTTCAACAAGTTAGAAACTACGAAGAATTTGAAGGGATCAACATTCATCTTGAATGTTACAATGAAAATGAAGATTTGGAGGATACAATCATCAAAAGCATTGTGTGTTCTCCGCACTAGAGGTTGATTTTGTTCATTGTACTGTAGTAGTATTGCTACTGTTCCAATTTGTTCTGTACTTCATTTACATACATAATTTGTTACTCTAACAGTAGTTTGTCTTTTTTAGATCTTTTTAACTATTTCCATGAGACTTCAGCTAATTGGGGCAGCTGCTTAATTGGGCCAAAATGTACTGGTCCCAGTGTGCCTCAATTAACTGGAGTTCACTGCACTGGATTGAAACTACTGACACGATGAAGGAAGCCCTGAACACCACCAGAGATGGAGGACCTGTATCGCTGCCCTAAATGCCAGTGGCTTAATAGGCAGAGAAGACGACTGTGCTGGATTATTACACAGATTTTTTTTTACTTCTATTTTCATTGGGGTCAATCTTCAGATGGATGCGAGAACACCTTTTGGCAATGCCCATCGTCACAGCTTGTGAATGCAACACTATGGTCTTAGCTGGACAGATAAAGCAAACCGCCCCCCCCCCCATTATTTTTTGCCCACAGACAAAATGCTTAGCCATATTATTGTAAATGATGTTGAGTTTAGAATTCAAGACCCAAAATAGATTCCATTTGGTACTTTAAATTGTTCTAAAATTGTCAGTGGCATTTTCTATCACAGAAGCAAAAACAATCTTTCACTTGAATGTAAATTTGATTGTGTATCTTAAACTATTGCAAATTAATGTTAGGATCACAGTATTTGACATTAATGAAGTGTTAACAAATGAAATAGAAGAGTACAGCAAAGGAAGAGGCTCCTCCAGCCCACAACATTGTGCTGATCTAATTAAACTAGTAATTAGACTCAGAGGCCACTTTATTAGGTGCACCTGCACAGCTGCTCATTAACACAAATATCTAATCAGCCAATCACATGGCAGCAACTCAATGCATAAAAGCCTGCAGACATGGTCAAGAGGTTCAGTTGTTGTTCACACCAGACATCAGGATGGGGAAGAAATGTGATCTAAGTGACTTTAACCGTGGAATGATTGTTGGTGCCAGACAGGGTGATTTGAGCATCTCAGCTTCTGGGATTTTCACACAGAACAGTTTCTAGAGTTTACAGAGAATGACACCCAAAAAAACCCACAAAAACATCCAGTGAGCAGCAGTTCTGTGGGTGAAAATGCCTTGTTAATGAGAGAGGTCAGAGGAGAATGGTCAGACTGGTTCAAGCTGACAGGAAGGTGACAGTAATTCAAATAACCACACGTTACAACAGTGGTGTGCAGAAGAGCACCTCTGAATGCACAACATGTTGAACCATGAAGTGGATGGGCTACAGCAGAAGACCAGATCGGGTTCCACTCCTGTACCTAATAACGTGACCACTGAGTGTAAATGCTCATTGAAACTAATCCCTACAGCCAACACGATGTCCAAATCCCTCCATTATCCACCCATTCAAAGATTCAAAGTATATTATCGAAGTACATATGCAGTATACAACCGTGAGATTTCTCATCCCACAGACAGCCACAAAGAAACACCACGGAACCCATTCAAAGAAAATCATCAAACCCCCAATACACAAAAAAAGCCAAATGGCGCAAAAGGCATTTAAAAAACTAGCGAAAAAATACAGAACATAAAACATCAAACCACCAAAGTCATCGAAAGAGTCTAGGCATATTCAGCCCAGCTCAGTTCAACCAACCCAGCGCTGTTTCATTCGTTATCTTCAAAATTCCTGATCAAAACCACATGAAATTGCAACAAAAAAAGGAGTGACCCCAAAAACCAGAAACACATTATAACGTGGACTACAGAGTCCAACCCACAAACCCCATCGATTAAACCTTGCCCAAGACCCAGAGTTCCAGCACCATCGAGGAGAGAGAGACCATACGGACGCAGGGACCTTCCTTCAGGAGCAGCAGATGACAGGGAAAGAGAGACCATCACACACAGACACCTTCCTCTGGCAGCAATGAGCGAGAGGCTGGTAGATGGTGCTGAACAACCGCTCGCCTCTGTTCTCGCCTTCATGAGTTCAATCTTGCTCGACACTTTAATCAGTGAGATCAGCGAAAAAATGGAGCTGATCATGGGCTCCAGACCTCTTGGCCTTGAGGCTGCACACTTTGCTTGAAGCCTCACCAAACATCCTCGGAGACAGATAAGTGCCAGATTGCTCAATCAGCCCGATAACGCACCACCAAAATGTAGATCACAGGCTCCAACTTTAGCAGGACTACATTTGAAAGAAAAAGAAGATGTAAAAGAAGTGAATGAAGTAATTTTGTGAACCGTCGGGAGGAGGCCGCCTTAGTCATGTTGTTCGCTGGCGTCATCTTCTTCCAGAGGAAAAAAAATCTAAGATCCTCTCAAATGCCTCTGTCGTATGTGCCTCCACTACCACCCCCAGGCAGTGTATTCCACGCATCAACCACTCAGTGTAAAAAAGCATGTTCCACACATTTCTTTTGAACACGTCTTCTGTCACCTTACTACCCTCCAGTATTAGACACTTTGTCCCTGGGAAAAAGATACCAGCTATGTACTCTATCTAAGCCTCTCATAATCTTTGAATTGCTGTCAAATCTCTACTCAGCCTCTGCCACTCCAGAGAAAACAATCCACATTCGTCCAATGTCTCTTCATAACATGTCCTCTAAACTAAGCAGTATCCTGGTAAACCTCTTCTGTATCCTTTCCAAAGTCAACACATCTTTCCTGTTATTAGGCAACCAGAACTGAATGCAACACTCCAGATGTGGTCCAACAAGAGTTTTATAAAGCTGCAACATAACTTCCCAACTCTTGAACTCAATGCCTCAACTAATAAAGGCAAGCTTGCATTATGCCTTCTGAACCACTCTATCAACCTGTGCAGCCATTTTTAGGGAGCTATAGACTAGGACCCCAACATCTGTATGTACATCAACACCATGAAGCGTCTTACCTTTAACAATGCACTGTCCCTTTACACTTGCTCTCTCAAAGGTCAATACTTCCCATTTGGCTGGATCAAACTCTATCTGCCATTTCTCTCCCCATATCTGCAATTGACTTGTATCCTGCTGTATCCTTTGGCAATCTTCTATGCTATCCATATCATCACCAATCTAGGCTTCATCTGCCAGCCTACTAACGCCCCTATATTTTCATCTAGTACTGTAGCAAAGGTCCCATTTCAGATGCCTCCAGAACTTCATTTGTCATAGACAACATTCATTGCGACCTTATAATATGCCTGATACAAACCTAGAATATGACCATCACTGTTATTGTCCTATACAAGAGTATTATTACTCTGACCATATTTAATTAATAGCTATTCCTTCCAAAGGAACCAAGATTTATTAAAAAAACATTTTGCTGATATTGACATTACTGCTTTGCTTGGATTTTCAAATGTGCAAAGACAGAAAATAGCAACCCAAGCCTCTGGAGATGAAAAATAGGCCACACTGCCTGTTGTACACTAGTACACACACACACTTCCTTTTCACAGGAAACACAGGGTAAACTGCTATTCTGCATGTGATTCAGTATTAATATATCTCAGGAATTCCAGAAACTTTTTATCATATGACATTATTTTAGGATGTGAGGAAGCTACAATTTTATATATATGCAATGAAGATAGATCCAAAATCATCTATGGGAAAAACAATATTAGTAGGCTAATTTTAACAATAAAATACTAAGTTTAAATAACCTCTTGTAAACCACTGAATAATTTTTGTTTCACTTTTTAAAAAATAAAATTATAGCTCTGCATAGTATTAATCTCATATTTTTCATTACAAATTATATACTGTAATTGCAAATATATTTTAGTTGGTTTAGTCTATAGAAAAATTTTAAATATTAAAGTTACAGTGAAAACAATTGAAGTCAGGGCTAATTATTATAAAGCCTGTCATGTTAATTCCAGGCAGAAAACAGAATACATAGAGTTATAGAACACTGCAGCACAGAAACCAGCCCCTAGGCCCATCTTGTCTGTGCCAAACTGTTATTCTGCCTAGTCCCATCAATCCGCACCTGCATCATAGCCCTCCATACCCCTCACCCCTCCCGCCATTTACTTATCTAAACTTCTATTAAATACATTCCATGAATACAGATTAATAAAAAAAACAGGCATTTCTATAGCATGTGTCACATCACAAAGTACTTTCAAACAGTAAAGTACTCTTTTCGGAAAGATGGCAGCCATTTTGTGCAGAGTAAGCATTGAAATACAGCAATATGATAACTGTTAGATAATGTGTTTTGTCTAGAAATGTTGAAGGATAAATATTGTGCAAAACAGTGATTCCATGTAATAATACAACCAGAGAATATGTAATGAAGTTGGAATTCCTGCAGTATTCCCCCAGGGAAGGTCAGCCTTAAATCTTGTGCACCGACCTACATCCTCAGACTTTACACATGTAAAGTCAGGATTAGTTTTATTTGCCATCATAACATGCCTTGCCACAGTAGCGTAGCTATTACAGTTTGGGGTGTCGGAGTTTGATGGTCAATTCCAGCACTGTCTGTAAGGAGCTTGTGTGCCCTCCCCGTGAATACACGGGTTTCCTCCCATGTTCCAAAGATGTACCAGTTAGTAGGTTAATTGGCCATTTGAAATTGTGTTGTGATTGGGCTAGGGTTAAACAGGTGGGCTGTTAGGCAATGTGGCTCATTGGGCCAAAAAGGTCTGTTCCATGCTGTACCTCTACATAAAATAGAATAAGTGTCATTTGCGTCAAATCAAGTCAGTGAAGATTTGATGCAACTGTTGCCACATTCCCAGCACCAACATAGCATGACCACAACTTCCTCACCCTAACCTGAACGTCTTTGAAACGTGGGAGGAAACCAGTGTGTACCTGGAACTGAGATAGGCCTGTCACTGTGGCACAGAACATCCTTTACCCATTTTCACACACATGAAGTGTAGGAATTCATATTACGGAGACAGAAACATAGAAAATAGGTGCAGGAGTAGGCCATTCGGCCCTTCGAGCCTGCACCGCCATTTATTATGATCATGGCTGATCATCCAACTCAGAACCCAGCCTTCCCTCCATACCCCCTGACCCCTGTAGCCACAAGGGCCATATCTAACTTCCTTTTAAACATAGCTAATGAACTGGCCTCAACAGTTTGCTGTGGCAGAGAATTCCACAGATTCACCACTCTCTGTGTGAAGAAGTTTTTCCTAACCTCGGTCCTAAAAGGCTTCCCCTCTATCCTCAAACTGTGACCCCTCGTTCTAGACCTCCCCAACATCGGGAACAATCTTCCTGCATCTAGCCTGTCCAATCCCTTTAGGATCTTATACGTTTCAATCAGATCCCCCCTCAATCTTCTAAATTCCAACGAGTACAAGCCCAGTTCATCCAGTCTTTCTTCATATGAAAGACCTGCCATCCCAGGAATCAATCTGGTGAACCTTCTTTGTACTCCCTCTATGGCAAAGATGTCTTTCCTCAGATTAGGGGACCAAAACTGCACACAATACTCCAGGTGTGGTCTCACCAAGGCCTTGTACAACTGCAGTAGTACCTCCCTGCTCCTGTACTCGAATCCTCTCGCTATAAATGCCAGCATACCGTTCGCCTTTTTCACCGCCTGCTGTACCTGCATGCCCACTTTCAATGACTGGTGTATAATGACACCCAGGTCTCGTTGCACCTCCCCTTTTCCTAATCGGCCACCATTCAGATAATAATCTGTTTTCCTATTTTTGCCACCAAAGTGGATAACTTCACATTTATCCACATTAAATTGCATCTGCCATGAGTTTGCCCACTCACCCAACCTATCCAAGTCACCCTGCATCCTCTTAGCATCCTCCTCACTGCTAACACTGCCACCCAGCTTCGTGTCATCCGCAAACTTGGAGATGCTGCATTTAATTCCCTCATCCAAGTCATTAATATATATTGTAAACAACTGGGGTCCCAGCACTGAGCCTTGCGGTACCCCACTAGTCACCGCCTGCCATTCTGAAAAGGTCCCGTTTATTCCCACTCTTTGCTTCCTGTCTGCTAACCAATTCTCCACCCACACCAATACCTTACCCCCAATACCGTGTGCTTTAAGTTTGCACACTAATCTCCTATGTGGGACCTTGTCAAAAGCCTTTTGAAAATCCAAATATACCACATCCACTGGTTCTCCCCTATCCACTCTACTAGTTACATCCTCAAAAAATTCTATGAGATTCGTCAGACATGATTTTCCTTTCACAAATCCATGCTGACTTTGTCCGATCATTTCACCGCTTTCCAAATGTGCTGTTATCACATCCTTGATAACTGACTCCAGCAGTTTCCCCACCACCGACGTTAGGCTAACCGGCCTATAATTCCCCGGTTTCTCTCTCCCTCCTTTTTTAAAAAGTGGGGTTACATTAGCCACCCTCCAATCCTCAGGAACTAGTCCAGAATCTAACGAGTTTTGAAAAATTATCACTAATGCATCCACTATTTCTTGGGCCACTTCCTTAAGCACTCTGGGATGCAGACCATCTGGCCCTGGGGATTTATCTGCCTTCAATCCCTTCAATTTACCTAACACCACTTCCCTACTAACATGTATTTCGCTCAGTTCCTCCATCTCACTGGACCCTCTGTCCCTTACTATTTCTGGAAGATTATTTATGTCCTCCTTAGTGAAGACAGAACCAAAGTAATTATTCAATTGGTCTGCCATGTCCTTGCTCCCCATAATCAATTCACCTGTTTCTGTTTGCAGGGGACCTACATTTGTCTTTATCAGTCTTTTCCTTTTTACATATCTATAAAAGCTTTTACAGTCCGTTTTTATGTTCTCTGCCAGTTTTCTCTCATAATCTTTTTTCCCCTTCCTAATTAAGCCCTTTGTCCTCCTCTGCTGAACTCTGAATTTCTCCCAGTCCTCAGGTGAGCCACTTTCTCTGGCTAATTTGTATGCTACTTCTTTGGAAGTAGGCACCCTCCCATTTTTCTCAGAAAACAAACATTTTTATTCCTTACGGCTTCCAGCATCTGTCAAAAGCCATTACATAATGAAGATTAAATGCTGACTGGTGAGGTAGTGCTCAGGGAAGCCTTTCCCACTCATCACCACCTCGTCCCCTGGGTCTGATTTGTATGCAGATGTTTCAAATTTATTTTGAACATTACATGTGCATTTCATAATAACTCCTTATGCAATCTACTTTCTGGTAATAGCCTCGCAGATGCAGATACGGGGTGTAATATAATTTTCATAATCCTTTATTACAGATAAAAGCTATTACCATTACTGCATAACTTAAGTGATATGCAAAATCTTAACTGCACGTTCTAACCACCTATTCATTATCCTACCGTAATAAGTACGAGTCTTGAGTTAGGAGCAGCAAATGCAGCCTCAAATGAGAAGGTTAAAATTTGAAGCCCATTCCATTGTTAAACATCTAATCCAGGCTAAAAAGTTAGCTGTAAGAAGCTGCCATCTTGTCTGTGAGAAGTTAAAATCAGGCTCTAACCACTTCCCATTTCATAAGCATACATGTTCTTCTTAAGGAGGAGGGAAGTCTCCAACACTTGCTAGCTAATATTAATCCCACAACTATCAAACACAAATCAATACCAGACTCTCCTCCATCTCTCTCTTTCCATTCCCCATCCTGGTTACCCTCTCATCTCCCCTCATGACTTACCCATGACCTCCCTCTGGTGTCCCTCCTCCTTCCCTTTCTTCCATTGTCCACTCTCTTCTCCTATCAGATTCATTCTTCTTCAGTCCTTTATCTCCTCCACCTATCACTTCCCAACTTCTTACTGCATCCCCCATTCCCTACCCACCTTCTCCCTCACCTGGTCTCACCCATCATCTTCCAGCTTGTCCTCCTTCCTCTCACCCCACCTTCTTCTTCCCTTTTCCTTTCCAGTCCTGATGAGATGTTGAATGTTTAATTCCTTTCATAGATGCTGTCTGATCTACTGAGTTCCTCCAGCACTTAAAGATTAAAAGTGTATTTTATTTATCACACATACAGCAAAAAGTTTTGTTTGCATCAGCAACCAACACAGCCCAAGGAAGTGCTGGGGGCAGTCTACAAATGTCGCCATACTTCTGGCACCAACTTAGCATGCCCACAACTCACTAACCCTAACCCATACAGCTTTAGAATGTGGGAGGAAACTGGAAAACTCAGAAATCCATATGATTATGGGGAGAATGTACAAAATCATTACAGATAGTAATGGGAATTGAACCATCAGGTGAGCATTATGCTACCATTTTGTGTGTGTTGCTCAGGATTTCCAGCATCTACAGAAACACTTGTGTCAAGACCTGACTGGTTGCATTATGGTCTGGTATGGCAACATGAATGAACAGGAAAGCAAGAAGCTGCAGCCAATAGTGGATTCATCCCAATACATCACAGGCACATCCCTCCCCACCACTGGGCCATGCTATTGAGCAGCTATCATGGCACAGGAGACACAGAAGCCTAAAGTCCCACACCACCAGGTTCAAGATCAGCTACTTCCCTTCAACCATTCACTTTTTGAACCAACCAGCACAACCTTAATCACTCCTTCAGTATAGCAACACTTTGAACACGCTACACTACAATGGAGGAGCATAAACAGTCAACGTTTCAGCTGAGGACTGGAAAGGAAGACCGTAAGACAGAGGAGCAGAATTAGGCCATTCAGCCCAAGTCTGCTCTGCTATTCCATCATGGCCAATTTATTTTCCCTCTCACCACCATTCTTCTGCCTTCTCCCCGTGATCTTTGACACCCTCACTAATCAATAATCTATCAACCTCCACTTTAAATACACCCAATGACTTAGCCTCCACAGATTCACCACCCCTTGGCTAAATAAATTCCTCCTCATCTCTGTCCTAAAGGGACGAACTTCTATTCTGAGACTATGCCCTCTGGTCCTGGACTCTCCCACTATATGAAACATCCTGTCCATATCCACTCTGGCTAAGCCTTTTAATACTCATTTCTCTTTAAAAATGAGATCCCCTTCATTCTTCTAAGATCCAGTAAGTACAGGCCCAGAGCCGTCAAACACCATCAAATGGAAGGGGGCAGTAGGTGATTGGGGGGGGGGGGGTGGTAGGAGTACAAGCAGAAAGGTGAAGGGGAAGGGGAGTGGGTGGGGGAAGGGGGGAATGAAGCCGTTAGTGGTCAAAAATGCTGTTTAGTTTTCCTACCTAGAAGGCCTTAATTGCTTCCTTTATTAAAATATTTCCATCTGCTATTAACATGTGCAATTGCGAAGAAAGCACAGCGCTTCAACTTCCTTAGGAGTTTGTGGAGATGCGGCATGACATCTAAAAACTTTGACAAACTGCTATGGATGTGTAGTGGAGAGAGTACTGACAGACCGCATCACAGCCTCGTATGGGGATATCGATGCCCTTGAACAGAAAATCATAGGTAAAGCCCTCATAACCATTGAGCACATCTACATGAAATATTGCTGTAGAAAAGCAGAAGGTACAAGAGCCTTGGGACTCACACCAGCAGGTTAGGGAACAGTTATTACCCCTCAACCAGCAGGCTCTTGAACCAGAGGGGTAACTACACTTGCCCCATCACTGAGATGTTCCCACAACCAATGGACTCACTTTCAAGGACTCTTCGTCTCATGTTCTCATTATTTATATTTGCATTTGCGCTGTTTGTTGTCTTCCGCACTCTGGTTGAACGCCCTAGTTGGGTGGTCTTTCATTGATCGTGTTATAGTTACTATTCTATAGACTTATTGAGTATGCCCACAAGAAAATGAATCTCAGGGTTGTATATGGTGACATATATGTACACTGGTAATAAATTCACTTTAAACTTTGAATACTCTAGATGTTCAACAGGGTATTTACAGGTCAAAGATATCTTCTGTAAATGCTAAGTAAAACATTCAGAGTAGATTTAATTCAGAGGTCAATGCTATAAACAGTGATGGGAACCAAATAACTTGGCAACAATAATCAAAAATGATTTTTAATTTAAGCGCGAAGCATTTTGGACATTAGGTCAGTAAGACTGAATGCGTCCAATCTCTATTAATCAATTGCATTTGCAAGATTGCTCATTTTAATTGACTGAGTTAGACATAGGAACATTTGAATATCAAGTGTTGTGGGACAGTTAATTGAAGTGACACAATTATTAGATTGGTTTCCATATTGTAAATTTCTAACAATTAGAATCTTTTAATTCAATCTCATTATTCATTTCCCACGAATAACTCTTTCTGTCTCACAGCCCCACAGCATGAATAATTCAGATAAATGACTGCAATCCCACCAGAGCAGCTCGAGAATGTACATTCAGTTAATTAAATAAAAGCCAGGACTGGAAAAATACCAACATCAATAATGTGACCATTAAACTACTGGATTGTCATTAAAGAACTGAAATTTGATTCACTAAGGACCTTCAGGAAAGGAAGTCCAACTTCCTTACCCAGCCTATCCTACATCTGACTGCAGACCAACAACAATACTAAAATGATACATTGCCTCGTTGAGACCACACACATTCAGCATTGTGCGTACTTTGGATTTCTTTACCCAAGGAAGAATAGGCAATAAATTTCTGACAACCCAGCACCCTCAGCGCGTTGGCAGTGGCAAATTGGCAAATTTTTCAGACTACTGGAGATTACGTCTAGAAATACACTCATTTATTTCAAATTCACTTTTCCCCCCCAAAAGATAAAAGATATTATATAGCAGTATAATAGATTTTCTGAAGAACCCAGTGAGTTTAAAGAGAGGGCTGTGAGTTTAAAGACAACATCGAAAATGAGGGCCCAGAAAGCCACTGGAATTCCAAGGAAAAGCAGATTAACAGTGTTTTACTGAGATTTGAAAGATTAGCTTTATTTATCATATGCACATTAATATACAATGCAATGTGTTGTTTGTGTCAAAAATTAAGGATTGTGCTGAGCAGCTGAAATTGTGTTTCTGTGTTTAACATAGCACTATGGGAGGAAACCGGAGCACCCAGAGGAAACCCACGCAGTCACAGGGAGAACATACAAACTCCTGTCAAACAGTGGTAGGAATCAAACTCTAGTCTTACACTTGGCACTGTAAAGCATTGCACTAGCTGCTATGCCATCATGTTCCCACCCCACCCCGTAGAGGGAGTGCAACAAAGTTTCACCAAATTAATTCCCAAAATAGCAACACTATCGAATGAGGAGGGATTAGGTCAACTGGATCTTCAATTCACTGTAGTTTCAAAAAAACAAAAAAAATGAAAGGAGAACATACAACATTCTGACAGGGCTCAACAGGACAATTCCTGGTCCAGAACCAGGGATTACCTTAGGATACAAAGCACAATATTCCAGACTGAGAAGAAATTTTTTCACTCAGAGGGTGGTGTACCTGTGGAATTCTCTACCATAAAAGGTTCAAGCTGTTGAATATTATTAATACTTCTAGATACAAAAGGCAAAGGCAAGGGAGAGAGAACAGTATCATATTGAGGCAGATCTGCCAATATTGCATTGACTAACTGAGCTGCAGTAAAGAGCTGAATGGCCTTTTATATTTTTTATTAAAAACAAAATTCATAGAACAGAGAACAGTACAGCACAATATAGGCCCTTCATCCCACGATGTTGTGCTGACCTTTTAACCTACTCTAAAATCAAACACCTCCCTCCCCGTAGCCCTCCATTTTTCTTGCATCCATGTGAATATTTAAGAGTTTCTTAAATGCCTCTACCATGACTACTTTTCACACACTCACCACTCTCTGTCTAAAAGCTCTACCCCTGACAGCCTCCCTGTAGCTTCCTCCCAACACCTTAAAGTATACCCCCTTGTATTAGCCTTTTCCGCCCGGGAAAAGGCCTTTGGTTGTCCACTTGATCTATTATTCATCTTGTACACAGATGTGTAGATGTGGAAATGTGAAATAAAAATAGAAAATGCTGCAGATGATCCACATCAAACATCTCAGCAAAGAGAGAAAAAGCAGATTTAACAATTCAGGTCAGGAAATATCATCAAGCTGAAATATGGCTCCACTTCTCTCTGAGATGCTAACTGAGATGATGGGTACTCAGCATTTTGTTTTGAACCCACAGCAATATTCAAAGTATATGTCCATTTTGTTGCAGGCAATCACAGTGAATACAAAGAAGCATAATTGAATCAATAAACAACTACACACAACCAATATGCAAAAGATGATTGTAGTGGACTGTTAACTGTGGAATGAATCTTGTGGGCAGTAAGTGGTGACTTCACCTACAGCAGACTACAGTCTTCAAATGATTTTAGACAAGTTATATTCTTGTGTTGACGATCATTCAAGCCAATCGTTCTGTGGCGGCAATCACCATGAAGAGCTGTGCTTTCCGATGTGCAGGGAGAGGCAACACCAGGATAAGCTTCATTCAAGAATTTAAGGCTGAGAATTTTTATTTTCCTGGAAGACAGCATGGTAGCTTAACAGTTAGCATAACACTATTACAGAACCAACAACCCAGGTTCAACTCCTTCGCTGCCTGTAAGGAGTTTATATGTTCCCCCTGTGACTGCATGGTTTCCTCCCACAGTGCAAAGACATGCACAATAGGGTTAATAATTTGTGGGCATGCTATGTTGGCACCGGAAGTGTGGCGACATTTGCAGGCTGTCCTTGCACATCCTTGGACTTGTTGACACAAATGACACATTTCATTGTATGTTTTGATGCACATGTGACAAAGCTAATCTTTCTTTTCTTAATGTCTTAATTCTTGAACTTCATTGACTTAATTAAGACCCTAAGACATAGGAGGAGAATTAGGCCAAGTCTGCTCTGCCATTTCATCATAGCTGATCCATTTTTCCTCTCAGCCTCAATCTCCTGACTTCTCCCCATATCCCTTCATGCCCTGACCAATCAAGAATCCATCAACCTCTGCCTTAAATATACATACAGACTTGGCCTCCACAGCTGCCTGTGGCAACGAATTCCACAGATTCACCAGTCTCAGGCTAAACAAATTTCTCCTCATCTCCATTCTAAAAGGATGCCCATCTATTCTGAGGCTGTGTCCTTTGGTCTTAGACTCCCCTATCATATGAAACATCCTCTCCACATTCACTCTATCAACCGCCTTCTTGCCCGAACTGAAACCATCCATCAACCTATTCTCGAGCTACTATATGCAAATGACTGTGCTCTTTTCTCTCTCTACCTCTCAAAGGATGCACTACAGGCTGCAGTCACTCAGTTTGCCAAGGCTGCAAGGGCTTTTGGGTTAATAGTCAGTCTGAAGAAAACAATGATCCTCCACCAGAAGCCCCTTCGTGGCGTTTACAACGCACCTAGGATCACCATTGACGACCACCCTCTCACCACAGTTGAGCAGTTCACCTAGCTGAACAATGTCATCTCCAACAATGGTACAGAAGTAAGAGACATAGATAATCAACTTGCCAGAGCCAGCAGTACCTTCGGACACCTCCAGAAACGTGTGGAAGAGCCACCAGCTGTGTCTGTCCACAAAAATCCAGGTGTACTGGGCTGCCATCATCATAACACTGCTATAAAGCTCCGAAGCCTGGGGTTTGTACCGCAAGCAAATCCGGTTGCTTGAGCGCATCCATCACGGGTATCAGCTGGGAGGATCGTGTCTCCAACAACAAGGTCCTGGAGAAGGTTCAACTTCCAAGCATTGAAGCCACTTTGCTACTCAGGCAGCTCCGCTGGCCAGGCCACGTGTCTCGTATGGACAACCCCATACTGAAAGCAGTACTCTACGGAGAACTCTCTCAGGGCAAGAGAGATTGTGGTGTCCCGGACAAGAGGTACAAAGACTAATTTAAGCAGCATCTCCCTTAGGCAAATATCGAGGTCAACAAGTGACAGCAGCTGGCTTGTGATAGAGACCACTGATCCACGTTGCAGCCAAGAATTTTACAGAAACCAGCAAGAGTTACTGCTGAAGAGAAGAGGAGACACAGAAAGGATCCTACTACCCAAGCGCTCACATCCCAGCTGTTCCAGAGTCTGCAGATCCAGAATTGGCCTCTACAATCACCAACGATCGTGCTGTCGCTCCTGAGGACTCCTCTTCCCCCCGATCTTCGCAAGCGAAGCACCAGTCATCATCATTCGATTGATTCATTGGGTCACTGCTATTAATGGGAGCTCTCAGTGGGAAAATTGGCTCTCACCTTTTCTGAACTGCAAGTGTAAAAACACTTCTAAAAATAGTATAATAGCTACAAAGCACCTTGAAACTTCTTAAGGGTTACAAAGAATGAGGAATTTTCCCCAGAAATGTTATCAGAATCAGGTTTATTATCACTGACAAATGTCATGAAATTTGTTGTTCTGTGGCACCAGTACAATGCAATACATTTAAAAAACTGTAACGTACAAGTAAGAAATAATATATTAAAAACTAAATTAAATTAGCAGTGCAAGAGAGCAAAAAATAGTGAGGTAGTGTTCATGGATTGGTTCACTGTCCATTCAGAAGGACGTTGAAAAAGGAACCAGTTAAGACAATCCAGCCATATTAGATATAGGATAGACTTACTGGACTTGCACACCATTTCTATATATTCAATGCCTTTCAGGAAAACCTACCAGATGGTTTTAAGTCTTACTAGCACTCATTCCAAGTAGCACACTTCGTATAAAGCGCATATGCTTTTAGAACATTGTGGCATTACCTGACAAAGGAATAGCCTGCTGAATCACAAAATGCTTCCAAGGCCAACGCTTTCTCCCCATTCATGTTGGATTTGAATCCCGAGAGGAACACAACTCCAGGGTTTTTTGCTGAGATCCTATGATAGGCCAGGCGAGGCAAGGATAACCTTGTGAGAAACTGCATGGAAGACATAGTTCTGCAACAAGAAAGAATGAAAACCATGGAGTTATCATTCCAAAAACTAGGAAAATATTGCTTCTAGTTCAGTGGAACAACTACAGCCTACCAGTTTCAGTGAAATGGGTTCAATCCTGACTTCTGATGCTGTCAGCGTGGAGCTTGCATGTTCTCCCTGTGAGTATGCAAGTTTTCTCGGGGAGCTCAAGCATCCTTCCAATGTCTTATGGGTTATTAGGTTAATTATTCGCTGTAAATTGCTGAGAGTATGTAGGTGAATGACAGAATCTCGGGATTGATGAGAATAAGACCATAAGTCAAAGGAACAGAATTAGGCCATTTGGCCTACCGAGTGTGCTCTGCCATTTCATCATGGCTGATCCATTTTTCCTCTCAGCCCCAATCTCCTGCCTTCTCCCCGTATCCCTTCATGCCCTGACTAATCAAGAATCTATCAGCTTCTGCCTTAAATATACCCAATGACTTAGCCTCCACAGCTACCTGTAGCTACGAACTCCATAGATTCACCATTCTCTGGTTAAAGAAATTCTGAATGGCCACCCCTCTATTGTGAAGTTGTGTCCTCTGGTCTTAGACTCTCCCACCCTAGGAAATATCCTCTCCACATCCACTCTATCAAGGCCTTTCACCATTCAACAAGTTTCAATTAGGTCACCCCTCATCCTTCTGAATTCTAGTGAATAGAGGCTGAGCCATCAAATGCTTTTCATATGACAAGCCATTCAATCCTGGAATCATTTTCGTGAACTTCCTTTGAACCCTCTCCAGTTTCAGCACATCCTTTCTAAGGGGCCCAAAACTGTTCACAATACCCCAAGTGAGGCCTCACCAGTGTCAACATTACATCTTTGCTTTTATATTCTTGTCCTCTGGAAATAAATGCTAACATCGCATTTCCCTTCCTCACCATAACTTAACCTGCAAATGAACCTTTAGAGAATCCTGCTTGAGGACTCTGAAGTCCAGTTACACCACAGATTTTTAAATTTTCTCTCCATCTAAAAGTAGTCTACGCTTTTATTTTTTCTTCCAAAGAGCATGACCATACACTTCTTGACACTGTATTCCACCTGCCACTTCTTTGCTCATTTCCTAATCCAAGTCCTTCTGAAGCCTCACTACTTCCTCAAAACTACCTGCCCCTCCACCTATCTTTGTATCGTCTGCAAACTTTGCAACAAAGCCATCAATTCCATCATCCAAGTCACTGACATATAACCCAAGAAGATTTGGTCCCAACACAGACCTTTGTGGAACACCACTAGTCACTGGCAGCCAAACAGAAAAGACTCCCTTTATTCCTACTCTTTGCCTTCTGCCAGTCAGCCACTGCTTTATCCGTGCCGGAATCTCTCCTGTAATACCATGGGCTCGTAGCTTGTTCAGTGGCCGCATGTGTGGCACTTTGTCAAAGTCTGTCTGAAATTCCAAGTACACAGCATCCATTGATTCTCTTTTGTGTATCCTGCTTGTTATTTCTTCAAAGAGTTCCAACAGATTTGTCAGGCAAGATTTTCCCTTAAGGAAATTATGCTGACTGCAACCTATTTTATCATGTGTCTCCAAGTGCCCTGAAACCATATCCTTAACAATCAACTCCAACATCTTCCCAACCACTGAGGTCAGACTAACTGGCCTATAGTTTCCTTTCTTCTGCCTCTCTCCCTTCTTGAAGAGTGGAGTGATATTTGCAATTTTCCATTCCTCCAAAACTATGCCAGAATCTAGTGAATCTTGAAAGATCATTACTAATAGCTCTACAATCTGTTCAGTCGCCTCTTTCAGAACCCTGGGGTGTACACCACCTGGGCCAGGTGACTTATCTACCTTCAGACCTTTCAGTTTTTTTCCTCCAATCAATTCTGGCTAATGTTCCCTTTACTCCAATGTAATACTGATACATCTGACTTTAGCTTCTCTTTCCCATATTGCAGGGTGAATTCGATCATATTATGATCACTGGCCCCTAAGGGTTCTTTTACCGTAAGCTCTCTAATCAATTCTGGTTCATTACTCAACACCCAATCCAGAATAGCTGATCCTTTAGTGGGCTCAACCATGAGCTGCTCTAAAAAGCCATCTCGTAGGCATTCCAGAAATTCCCCCTCTTGTGATCCAGCACCAACCTGATTTTCCCAATCTACCTGCATATTGAAATCTCCCATGACTATTGTAACATTGCCCTTTTGACATGCGCTTTCTATCTTCCGTTGCAACTCATAGTCTACACCCTTACTATTGTTTGGGGGTCTGTATATAACTCCCATCAGGGTCTTTTTACCCTTGCAGTTCCTTAGCTCTACCCACAAGGATTCTACATCTTCTGATCCCATGTCACCCCTTACCAATGATTAGATTTCATTTTTTTTTAAACCAACAGAGCGATGCCAGCCCATCTGCCTCCCTGCCTGTCCTTTCAATACAATGTGTATCCTTGGACATTAAGCTCCCAGCTATAATCTTCTTTCAGCCATGATTCAGTGATGCTGACAACGTCATACATGCCAATCAGTAACTGTGCTACAAGTTCATCTACCTTATTCCGTATACTGCAGGCATTCAAATACCTTCAGTCCTGTATTCACCCTTTTTCCATCTTATCCGCATCTTATGTTGAAACTCATCCTGTTGACTGCGATTTTGCCCCACTATTAGCCTCTCCTCACTACACATTGCCTGTTTGTAAACCAACTAACTCATACTCAGCCCTATCACTGCGGTTTCTAGCCTCATGCCAAATTAGTTTAAATTCTCCCGAACAGCTCTAGCAAACTCCGCCACAAGGATATTGGTTCCCCTCAGGTTCAGGTGTAGCCCGTCCCTTCTGTACAGGTCGTACCTTCCCCAGAAGAGATCACAATGATGCATAAATCTGAAACCCTGCCCCCTAGACTAGTTTCTCAGCCATGCATTCATCTGCCAAATCATCCCATTCTTACCCTCACTGACAAGTGGCACAGGCAGCAATCCAGAGATTGTTACCCTGGAGTTCCTGCTTTTCAGCTTTCTACCTTGCTTCCTAAAATCTCTTTTCAGGACCCCCTCACCTTTCCTACCCATGTCATTGGTGCCAATATATACCAATACTTCTGGCTGTGGGATAAGAAAACGGGATCAGTTTAATTGGGGGCTTAATGGTCAGATGACATCTAGGGGCTTGTTTCCATGGTGTGTGATGCTATGACAAACTGGATGTGCAAGAAACAAACTAATCTCATTTGCTTTAGTTCCACACAGTGTGATGGGATCCTGAATTACCCCTATGAACTGTGCTCGTTTACCCCTATTAACTGTGGGGAGGGGGAGAGATAGTTATTTAACACCAACAACTTGTTTTGAAGAGAGAGAGATGAAGACTATCATTTTAAGGCATTGGAAGTCACTTTTGGATTTCTGCTGAGTTGGAGAGCGAGATGGCACTGAGCAGCTAGTAAGTTGCTATGGTGACCGAAGGGGTGTTATTTGGTGGACACTGGATGTTATGATTTTCGGCAGGTTGTTGATACTTCTTAAGGACTTTTGCCTGCTTGCATTTCTTACAGAGAGAGAGGAAGGAGTTATTTGAATGACAGCTAATGCTCAGCACGGGAAGATAAAATAGGAGGTCAGATGATAGACATCAGACAGGTTTTGGACACTGAATGAGTGTTGTGCCCGCAGAAAAAGTGGGTTTTTGGAGGATCAATCAGACAGGTCGATCAGTTGCTCTTGCAGTGGAAAGGGGAAAGGGGTTGACTGGTGGGGAGTTGTCCATGTGTCCACCCTCGCCTGGGGGATAGCTCCACCACAGAAAACCAGACCCCTTTGTTAAAGTCACAGTCGGTGACTTTTAAAGGATTTCGAAGGACAACGAGGAGATTGACGGCATCAGCTCACCTGAAGACTCAAATCTCTCCCTCTCTCTCCATCACTACTCGACTCAATACCACGAACTGAACTTTACTCATCATCGTAAGACTGTATCTTTTTACCCCTAAACTTAAAGCAGCTTGGTTTTTCATATATATATTTCCACTTACTGATATACACATTATATATGTGTGTGTGTGTATATATATATATATATATATATATATACACACACACATATACATACACACACACATATATATATAAATATAAAATCATTGCTAACCTGTTTGATTTATCTACATTTATATTACTGTATTGCGTAGTTACTAATAAATATTAATAGTTTATAGCAATACTGGACTCCAAAGTGTTTTCCATCTCTGCTGGTTCCTTGTTCCTGTCACGGGGTACGTGACAACAGCAACTCAAAACCATAGTTCTATCATCAGCAAGAAAATGTCTGTCTGTTCTGTCACCTCTCCCAAAAGACTCCCAGTGGTGTGAGATTGAAAACATATTCAGTTAAGACAATTAAGTGTAGGACAGGGTTGTGCTTATCATTAATAAAATATTTCATTAGATGTAAAGCATATCCTCAGATACTGACGAGCAGCACATCACATCTTTGTTAATACTTTCTGATATGGCCTCCAATTTGCATTATTTGGAATTAGTTTATCATCACGTGTACCAAGATACAGTGAAGGATATTTTTGTTTGCATACCATCCAGGCTTATCATAGAGGTAGTTTAAAAAAAACAGAATATAGAATATAGTGTTACAGTTCTAGAATGCAGTACAAGTAGAGTGCCACAGTGGGGTAGATTAGATGAAGAATTCATCTCTGCATAGAATTAAGGAATAGTATAATATTTCACCTCGAGAGACGCAGAGCAGATAGTAGAGATGCTGCCTCACTGCAACAAGGAGGCGTGTTTAATCACAAAGCTTTAATCAGACAGTCACTGTTGGCATAAAGTTTACAGACTTGGGTTTTCTCTGTGTTCATTGGTTCCTACCAGGACCCACAGAGGTGGGAGTTTAAATGGCTAATGTAAACTCAGTCTAGTGTGTAGTGCCGAGTGTACAAGTGCCACAGTGGAAGATTATATTGGGGCAAGTGTGTGCACAGACTCACTGGCACAGGGCTAGGAATGAGCTACCAGATGGTTTCATTTACTATTGCTGGTGCCACAGCTCGCATTCACATCAATTAAGCTTTTTTTAAAATCATATACTTCATTTTATAAAATTATTCAAAAACACTTCACTGAGAGATTTGGGCAATATAATTCCAAACCATACTTTTCTAATCATATGCTGTGTCATCCCATAATTTACAAGATTAAAAAGATAGGTTGCCCTTAATGTTTACATTTCTCATCCATTGCTCACAGCCCAAACATAGATGATTTACTGTACAGCGCAAGCTGGATTCAGATACAGGTTCTGAGGTGAAAAAGATTTAAAGATTAGCTTTATTAGTCACATACATCTAAACATGCAGTGAAATGTGTGCTGTTTTGCATCAAATCCAATCAGCGAGGATTATGCTGGGTAGCCTGCAAGTGTTGCCATGTTTCCGGTGCAAACATAGCCAGGCCACAACTCACTAACCATACATCTTTAGACTGTGGGACGAAACTGGAACACCCGGAGAAAACTCACACGGTCATGGAGAGAATGTACAAACTCCTTATAGGCAGCAGCAGGAATTAAACCCTAATCGGTCGTTGCCGGCTGCCACAAAAGAGTGATGTATTAAGCACCATGCTACTGTACCATCCCATTCAGTCCCAACCTTGGGTGATTTGTTACATAAAAACTGAATGATGCCATCTAGCTAAGTTACCTGTTTTTTGTTTAAAACAAATGGTATGATCCAAATTCTCTTTTCACGAGCTTGCCAATTTTAAAACAGAAAACCAGATTCTGTCGATGAACTAAAAAAAACACAAAATGAATTTGAAAACAAGGTTCTTGCTCCACAAATATCCACAATGAAAACACAAAAGTTTACACAGTTCAACAGATCACTGAATTTGAATCTGCAACTGTTCATCTACCTCTCTACTAAAAAACCCCGATTCATAATTGATTATACCTCTTCAGAAAAAAAAAAACTAGCCTTTCTATACCTTTCATCACAAATAAATCATGTCCGGTCAACACCCTGAAATACCTAACTTGAACTCTCAGTAGTGCCCCTCTCCGATATCCCCAAACCCTTTCACAGCCTTCCTGAAATAGGACAGAAATTAGAGATTAGCAATCAGCTTTACTTGTCATATGACGGGCGGGGGGAGTGGAGGGAGGGAGAGACGGGCGGGGGGAATGGAGGGAGGGAGGGAGAGACGGTCGGGGGTAGCGGAGGAAGGGAGAGACGGGGTAGCGGACGGAGGGAGGGAGAGACGGGCGGGGGGTAGCGGAACGAGGGGGCAGAGGCGGGGGGGAGCGGAGGGAGGGGGGCAGAGGCGGGGGGGAGCGGAGGGAGGGGGGCAGAGGCGGGGGGGAGCGGAGGGAGGGGGGCAGAGGCGGGGGGGAGCGGAGGGAGGGGGGCAGAGGCGGGGGGGAGCGGAGGGAGGGGGCAGAGGCGGGGGGGAGCGGAGGGAGGGGGGCAGAGGCGGGGGGAGCGGAGGGAGAGAAGGGGTGTTGGAGGGAGAGACGGGCGGTCGGCAGTGGAGGGAGGGAGGGAGAGACGGGGGGTTGGAGGGAGAGACGGTCAGTGGGTAGTGGAGGGAGGGAGGGAGAGACAGGGGAGTGGAGGGACGGAGGGAGAGACAGGGGGAGTGGAGGGAGAGATGGGGGGTGGGTAGTGGAGGGAGGGAGGGAGAGACGGGGGAGTGGAGGGAGAGAGAGGCAATGGGTAGTGGAGGGAATGAGGGAGAGACGGGCGGTGGATAGTGGAGGGAGGGAGAGACAGGGGGTTGGAGGGAGAGATGGGCGGTGGGTAGTGGAGGGAAGGAGGGAGAGACGGGGGGTTGGAGGGAGAGACGGGCGGTGTGTAGTGGAGGGAGGGAGAAACGGGGGAGTACAGGGAGAGACGGGCGGTGGGTAGTGGAGGGAGGGAGGGAGAGACGGGGAGTGGAGGGAGAGACGGGCGGTGGGTAGTGGAGGGAGGGAGGGAGAGACGGGGAGTAGCGGAGGGAGGGAGGGAGAGACGGGGAGTAGCGGAGGGAGGGAGGGAGAGACGGGGGAGTGCAGGGAGAGATGGGCGGTGGGAGGGAGGGAGACACGGGGGGAGCGCAGGGAGGGCGGGAGAGACGGCGGGAGGGCGGGAGAGACGGCGGGAGCGCGGGAGAGATGGCGGGAGCGCAGGGAGGGAGGGAGAGACGGCGGGAGCGCAGGGAGGGAGGGAGAGACGGCGGGAGCGCAGGGAGGGAGGGAGAGACGGCGGGAGCGCAGGGAGGGAGGGAGAGACGGCGGGAGCGCAGGGAGGGAGGGAGAGACGGCGGGAGCGCAGGGAGGGAGGGAGAGACGGCGGGAGCGCAGGGAGGGAGGGAGAGACGGCGGGAGCGCAGGGAGGGAGGGAGAGACGGCGGGAGCGCAGGGAGGGAGGGAGAGACGGCGGGAGCGCAGGGAGGGAGGGAGAGACGGCGGGAGCGCAGGGAGGGAGGGAGAGACGGCGGGAGCGCAGGGAGGGAGGGAGAG
The DNA here is from genome assembly GCF_963921235.1 of Mobula hypostoma. Taxonomy (NCBI): domain Eukaryota; kingdom Metazoa; phylum Chordata; class Chondrichthyes; order Myliobatiformes; family Myliobatidae; genus Mobula; species Mobula hypostoma. The sequence goes on from NC_086129.1 coordinate 48,330,798, forward strand.
ACGGCGGGAGCGCAGGGAGGGAGGGAGAGACGGCGGGAGCGCAGGGAGGGAGGGAGAGACGGCGGGAGCGCAGGGAGGGAGGGAGAGACGGCGGGAGCGCAGGGAGGGAGGGAGAGACGGCGGGAGCGCAGGGAGGGAGGGAGAGACGGCGGGAGCGCAGGGAGGGAGGGAGAGACGGCGGGAGCGCAGGGAGGGAGGGAGAGACGGCGGGAGCGCAGGGAGGGAGGGAGAGACGGCGGGAGCGCAGGGAGGGAGGGAGAGACGGCGGGAGCGCAGGGAGGGAGGGAGAGACGGCGGGAGCGCAGGGAGGGAGGGAGAGACGGCGGGAGCGCAGGGAGGGAGGGAGAGACGGCGGGAGCGCAGGGAGGGAGGGAGAGACGGCGGGAGCGCAGGGAGGGAGGGAGAGACGGGCGGGCGGAGGGAGGGCGGGAGGGAGAGACGGGCGGGCGGAGGGAGGGAGGGTGGGTAGTGGAGGGAGGGAGGGGGGGAGGGAGAGACGGGCGGGCGGAGGGAGGGCGGGAGGGAGAGACGGGCGGGCGGAGGGAGGGAGGGTGGGTAGTGGAGGGAGGGAGGGAGGGAGGGTGGGTAGTGGAGGGAGGGAGAGACGGGGTAGTGGAGGGAGGGAGAGACGGGGTAGTGGAGGGAGGGAGGGACGGGGTAGTGGAGGGAGGGAGGGACGGGGTAGTGGAGGGAGGGAGGGACGGGGTAGTGGAGGGAGGGAGGGACGGGGTAGTGGAGGGAGGGAGGGAGAGATGGGGTAGTGGAGGGAGGGAGGGAGAGACGGGGTAGTGGAGGGAGGGAGAGACGGGGTAGTGGAGGGAGGGAGGGAGAGACGGGGTAGTGGAGGGAGGGAGGGAGAGACGGGGTAGTGGAGGGAGGGAGGGAGAGACGGGGTAGTGGAGGGAGGGAGGGAGAGACGGGGTAGTGGAGGGAGGGAGGGAGAGACGGGGTAGTGGAGGGAGGGAGGGAGAGACGGGGTAGTGGAGGGAGGGAGGGAGAGACGGGGTAGTGGAGGGAGGGAGGGAGAGACGGGGTAGTGGAGGGAGGGAGAGAGAGACGGGGTAGTGGAGGGAGGGAGAGACGGGGTAGTGGAGGGAGGGAGGGAGAGACGGGGTAGTGGAGGGAGGGAGGGAGAGACGGGGTAGTGGAGGGAGGGAGGGAGAGACGGGGTAGTGGAGGGAGGGAGGGAGAGACGGGGTAGTGGAGGGAGGGAGGGAGAGACGGGGTAGTGGAGGGAGGGAGGGAGAGACGGCGAGTGGAGGGAGAAACGGGCGGGAAGGGGTGAAGAGACAATACTACGCGAATCACCTCGCTGAAGCAACTGCGCAACTACAGGTAGTCAACTGGAACAAAATACCAGGGCGTTCGACTCGGTTGCAATCGACCTTTGTTCTGGATTTCCGATGATATCATCGGTGTTTCATTATCAATCCGTGTTTATCGCAATACTCCCCATGCAACAGCACTGTGACAATAACTTCAGAGGACGAACCAGAATACTATCGAATAGCAGTTATTCTGTTCAGGATGGAGCCGTTATAAAGCACCCACGATGTCACCATCTGTTTGTTAACAGGCAATTAAGGATGAGCAATAAATGCTGGTCTTGCTGGCAACACCAACATCTGGGAAATGAATTCAAAATAAATTTGAACAATGAGTTATTTTCGGGGGTCAGGGTTCTGAATGGGGTCGTTCTAACCATCCCTCAGTCTCTTTGACCCACTACCATCGGGAAGGAGGTGCAGGAGCTTCAGGACTAGAACTGCCAGACGGGGTAACAGCTTCTTCCCTCAGGCTGGGAGACTAATAAATGCCCTGCCACCACCAAGGGCTTTTCACTAGGACAGTGAGCTGTTTGCTGTTTACCTTTGATGTGTACAACATGCATTTTGAATTATATTTTATTAACTAATTTGTGGTAGCATTTCATGTGCTTTATGTGATATACGTTTTGTGGGTGCACCATAGTCCAGTGGAACATTATGCCTTTTGATTGTGTATATGTATAGTCATATGAAAATGAACTTGAACCTGAATTTGAAACTGGGAAATTCACTATTAAAATTAGTCTGTGAAGCTGTGGATTGAGGTAAAAGCGAGGATCAGGATGTTCAGTTTATTTGTGGAGGCTTGCAGTGAAGATAGTGTCATATTTGTTACCTCAAAATGTACCTCGAGACACATGTGGTTAAACAACTAAACTCCTCTTGGGCTTCTAGCTGGGTACAGATATCGGTTTTAACTGGTGTTTTGTGACTAACTCTGCCATCTTCATCAGATATGATGCCTGGGCATGTCTGGTCTGCTGGTATTTAATCCTCCATCATCTGTCCCTCCTGATTAGTTAGTCCTCATCCAATCAGGTTCCTGCTGTTCCCCCTTGTTTACAGTTGTATTCCAGTTCTTCCTTGGAGCAAGGCTTTGGTCTTTGTTAAAATTCTTTTCCTCTAGTTTTATTTCAATGGCTTCCTTCAACAGGCAGTCCCAAAAGCCATTGGCGTGGCACACTAGTTTTGTGCCACTGAAGTCATTGTAAATCAGGATGGCTGGCGTTTACAGAATTCCCTGTGAATGCGGAGTGGCGTATATTGGCCAGACAGGATGCATGGTTGAAACATGCAACAAGGAGCACAGGTGGTGTACCCGTTTGGATTACCTGAAGAAATCGGTGGTTGTAGAACAGTGGAAACCTGATTGGATGATAACTAACCAATTAGGAGGAATGGAAGATGGGGGTATAAATACCACTGGACTAAACATGCCCTGGCATCATATCTGATGAAGTTGTCATGGTTTGTCATTGAAATGTCAGTTAAAATTGATACCTGTACCCATCCGGAAGCCCGAGAAGAGTTTATTCATTGTATACACTGGGAAAGCACTAGATCCTTTTTTATGTGTAGTTAAATTACGAGAGGCAGTATATAAAGCACTCTTAAAAAGAAGATAGTGAAGCAATCTTTTTAAATGGTGCAGCTGTTTTCTTATGTATGTTTTAAGACCCATCGTTTAAGCACAATGTTGGGTTCAGTCACAATTAGAATCATGATTTCATTGTAATTGGAATAGCTCTAATTAAAGCAGCTTTCTTATGCAAAGGCAAGCATTTTCCAGCAATGAATGTCATGAGAAGGCAGAGGAATGGAGAATGCAAAAGGTATTGGAGAAAGAAAAGACTTAATTCAGTCAAGTGTGAGGTGTTACGCTTTGAAAGGTGAAATGTGGGTGGCACGGCAGTTCACAGAATACAATTACAGCGCCAGCGGCCTGGGTTCAATTGCCACCGCTGTAAGGAGTCTGGTGTGTGCTCCTTGTGATTGTGTGGGTTTCCTTTGGGTGCTCCAGTTTCCTCCCACATTCCAATGACATTCCTAGATTAGTAGGTTAATTGCTCACTGGGTGGTGCAGGCTCATTGGACTGGAAGGGCCTGTTACCGTGCTGTGTCTCGAAATAAATGAAAAAAAGGAGGAATTATATGGTTAATGGTAGGCCCTTTAAAAGCATGAAAATACAGAGAGATTTGGGGTTCAAGGCCAGAGTTTACTGAAAGCAGCTATGCACGGAGAAGATGGTAAAGAAGGCATATCGTATACTTACCTTCATTGGTAGAGGTGCTGAATATTCGGGTATGGAGTCATGTTGCAGCTAAACAAAACTTCAGTCAGACCATACTTGGAGTAGTAAGACCTTTGAGTTTGCCAAGCACTTTTTCCTTTGTCATAGAATGGCACTCACTCCTGTTCACTGACGTCAGAATCAGAATCAGGCTTATTATCACCGGCATGTGACGTGAAATTTGTTAACTTAGCAGCTGCAGTTCAATGCAATACATGATCTAGCAGAGAGAGAGAAAGAGAAATAATAATAAATAAAATAAAACATAATAAATAAACAAGTAAATCAATTACATATATTGAATAGATTATTTTTTTAAATGTACATAAACAGAAATACTGTATATTCAAAAATGTGAGGTCGTGTCCAAAGCTTCAATGTCCATTTAGGAATTGGATGGCAGAGGGGAAGAAGCTGTTCCTGAATTGCTGAGTGTGTGCCTTCAGGCTTCTGTACCTCCTACCTGATGGTAACAGTGAGAAAAGTGCATGCCCTGGGTGCTGGAGGTTCTTAATAATGGACGCTGCCTTTCTGAGACACTGCTCCCTAAAGATGTCCTGGGTACTTTGTAGTCCAGTACCCAAGATGGAGCTGACTAGAAGTTGTATTGTTCTATGTTCTATGAATCTAGAGCACATGAGCAACAATTTAAAAGATTAGCTTTATTTGTCATATGGACATTGAAACATACAGTGAAATGCAGTGTTTGTGTGAACAACCAACACAATCTGAGATGTGTTGGGGTCAGCCTGCAAGTGTCATGAAGGATTTTGACCTGAAATGTTGACTGTTTATTCATTTCCATAGATGCTGCCTGACCTGCCGAGTTCCTCCAGCATGTGCTCTGGATTTCCATCAGCAGATTTTCTCATGTTTATCATTTCTGATTACTACATTTTAGGAAGGAGCAAAGATGGTTGAGTGGAGATCTGCAGGGTCATGATGGGTTTATATCGGGCAAATGGGGAGGCACTGCCGCATCGCCTTGGTGGTGTGAATACCAGGGCACTTAGATTTAACAGGAATGTGTGAGGAAAGAGGACTGGTAATGATCAGGAACTCACTGCTTAAAGTGGTGGCAAAGAAGAGTCAATTAATAGATGCAAGTAAACGGGTTGATTCATGAAAAGGGGATATGTTTAAAACCTAAATTCTCATCCTTCCTAACATTTCTTTTGCACCTGAGTTTTGGGAATTAAACGTTATGGTTGCCTGCACAGGAGCTGTTATTTGGGTGTCAGCAGGGTCCATCAATACAGAGATCTGTCACACGCTTCGGGAACAAAGCAAGGATAAAGAGCAAGGCAAGTTTGATGTTATGGATGCTTGACAACTTTAGGAACATTCAGCCAGAACAGAATGTAATTAGCTTTTGAAAATATGCAACTTTTCAAATTCCTTTGACTGTGGTCATGAAAACATTCTCAGCATAGGCTTCACTCAGGCTGATGAAAATGTACTTCAGGGAGGAAAATATGTGCGGTATTTCAGGGGAAAGATGGTTTGTGTTGAAAAGAGTTCCTGTACAAATGTTCAGTTAAAAAAAAAAGTGACAGTACAGTCTAGCTCCTTCCAGTTTAAACTTATTAAGTCTAAAATTATAAATATAGTGAAAGAAAAACAGCTCCACCACAGAGTGTTGACGGTCAGCAGAACCCCACAGAACACAACTTGGCACTAGTGGACAACGCGACCAAAGGCGACATCCTTCAGACAGTTCACAAAACTAATTATTTTACTACTTCTTCTTTCAAATATGATTCTGCTACTATTGGAATGTGTGATCTGCATTTTGATGTGTTTTCAGACCGATTGAGCTATCTGGCGCTTTGTTGTCTCCAAGGGAGTTGGGTGAGGTTTGGAGTGGAGTGTGCAGCCTGGAGGCGGGTGTGAGCCCATAATCGATTCCATTTCTTGCTTATTAAAGCATCAAGGAAGATTGAAATCAACGAGGACGCGAGCGGAAGGTGAGTGACTGTGTCCAGCACCATATGCCTGCAATTGACCAGTCTCTCTCTCCCTCTCACTTACTGCTGCTGCAGTCCTGGGTCTTAGGCAAGGTTTAATTGACATGTTTTGTGGATTGGACTCTGTAGTTCATGTTTCGCACCATCCTCTGAGTGAAGTTCTCCCTCAGGTTACCCTTAAATATTTCACAGTTCACCCTTAACCTACGACCTCTAGTTCTAGTCTCATTCAACCTCAGTGGTAAAAGCCTGCTTGCATTTACCCTATCCATACCCCTCATGATTTCATATACCTCTATCAAATCTCCCCTCAATCTTTTATGCTCCAGGGAATAAAGTCTGAATTTATTAAACCTTTCTGTGTAACTCAGGTCCTCAAGTCCCGCCAACATTCTTGTATATTTTTTTCTGTAACTGTTTTTTTCATTTTTACTTTAAAGGCTACAGTTTAATACCTCTATCAAAAGGGCATTTCCATCGGAAATCCCTGAAGTGCTCAGTAATGCTGAGCTCATAGAGTAGCACTTGAACACATGCCTTTCTCCAAAGTTCAAAGTAAATTTATTATTAAAGTACCGGAGCCCCAGGTCAATAAGGGAAAGGTCGGACCAGAAAGTAGATGTCAGGGAAAGTATTGAAAGGCAAAACCAAAATAGCAGGTATGATGGTGGGATAGTTTGAAGTGTATATATTTTAATGCTTGGAGTATTATGGGTAAGGGCCTGGTGGGAATTATCCCAGGTTATTGAAGGAGGCAACAGATGAGTTCGCTGGGCCCTTGACCTCTGTAGCCACAAGCGAGGTCCCGGAGGACTGGCAAGTGACTAACGTTGTACCTCTATTTAAGGAGGGGAGAAGGGAAAACCCTGGGAACTATAGACTGGTGAGTCTCACATCAGTTGTAGGAAAATTGCTGGAGAAAATTCTTAGGGATAGGATATATATTTGGAAACTCATGGCTTAATTAGGGAGAACCAGCATGGCTCTGTGCGTGGCAGATCATGCCTTACCAACTTGACTGAGTTTTTTGACAAGGTGATGAGGGTAGGGCAGTGGATGTTGTCTACATGGACTTTTAAGGCATTTGACGTAGTCCCTCATGGGAGGCTAATCCAGAAGATTAAGATGCACGGGATCCGCTGCAATTTGTCTGTTTGGATTCAGAACTGGCTTGTGCATAGAAGACAGCTGGTAGTGGTTGAAGAGACTTATTCAATTTGGAAGTCTGTGATTAGTGGAGTTCCACAGGGATCTGTGCTGGGACCTCTGCTCTTTGTAGTGTATTTAAATGACCTGGATGAAAATGTAGATGGGTGGGTTGGTAAATTTGCAAATGATACCAAGATTGGTGGAGTTGTGGATAGCGTAGAAGAATGGCAAAGGACACAGCACGATATAGATCAGTTGCAGATATGGGGTGAGAAACGGCAGATGGAGTTTGACCCAGATAAACGCGAGGTATTGCATGTTGGTAGGGAAAATACAAGGAGACAGTACACTGTTACAGGCAAGTTCCTTAACGGTGTTGCTGAGCAGAGAGATCTTGGGATCCAAGTTCATAGTTCCATAAAGGCAGCTACAGAGGTCGATATGGTGGTTAAGAAGGATTATGGAATACTTGCATTTATTAGTCGAGGCATTGAGTTCAAAAGTCAGGAGGTTATAAAACTGTGGTTAGGCCACATCTGGAGTATTGCGTACAGTTCTACAGGAAGGGTGTTGAGGCTTTGGAGAGGGTGCAGAGGAGATTTACTAGGATGCTGCCTGGTTTAGAGGAACGTGCTATCACAAGAGGCTGGACAAACTGGGTTGAGACTGAGTTGTTGCCTCTGAAGCACCAGAGGCAGAGGGGAGATCTGATAGAGGTTCACAAGACGATGAGAGGCAGAGACAGAGTGGAGAGAGGATCTCTGTTTCCCAGGGTTGAAATGTCGAATACCAGAGGGAATGTACTGAAGGTGAGGGGGGGGGGCAGATTCAAGAGGATGTGAGGGGTAAGTTTTTCACTCAGAGAGTGGTGGATGTCTGGACTGCACTGCCTGGTATGGTGGTAAAGACAAATACATTAGAGGCTTTTAAGAGACGTTTGGATAGGCACATGGATATAAGGAAGATGGAGGCATATGAACACGGTTGTAGGTAGCAGGGATTGGTGCTTGGGTGATTTTGATTTAATTTTTATCTGGTTTGGCACAACACTATGGGCTGAACCCTGTTCCTGTGCTGTACTCTCCTCTGCTCTGTGTTCTATGTTCTATTTCACCAGATACTACTGTGAGATTCATTTTCTTGCAGGCATTCACAACAGAACAAAGAAATACAACAGAATCAATGAAAAACTCCACACAAAGACTGACAAACAACCAGTGTGCAAATAGGAAAAAAACAAATGGTAATAAAGAAAATAAATAAGTAAATGAATAATTCTGAGTTGTAACACCATTGAAAGTGAGCCCATAGGTTGTGGAATCAGTTCAGTGTTGAGGTGAGTGAAGTTATCCACACTGGTTCAGGAGCCTGATGGTTGAAGGGTAATAACTATTCCTGAACCTGGTGGCGTGGGACCTTAGACTCCTGTACCTCCTTTCTGGTGGCAGGTCCCAAAAACCCTCTGTGCCATATTTCTGTGCTAAGATTTCAAATTAAGCCAGAATTACCTTCCCCCTCACCTGTTCTCACCTATCCCCTGCCAGTTTGTACTCCAACCACTCCCCCCACCTTCTTATTCTGACTTCTGCCCCCTTCCTTTCCAGTCCTGATGAAATGTCTCAGCATGAAACATCATCTGTTTTTTCCCCTTCATTACATGTTGCCTGACCTGCTGAGTTCCTCCAGCATTTTGTATGTGTTACTCTAGAAAATTAAGGATTTATTTTGGAGGTAGTGATCACAGCTCTATCTCCTGCACCATAGCGCTGGAGAGGGACAGGAGCAGACAATTTGGTAAAACATTTAATTGGGGTAGGGGGAAATATGATGTTATTGGGCAGAAACTTGGGAGCATTAATTAGAAGCAGATGTTCTCGGGAAATGCATGGCAGAAATGTGGCAAACGTTCAGGGAACATTTGCATGGTGTTCTGTATAGGTATGTTCCATTGAGGCTGGGAAAGGATAGGAGGGTAAAAGAACCATGATGTACAAAGGATATAGAAAATCTAGTTATGAAGAAAAGAAAAGCTTACAAAAGGTTCAAGAAACTAGGTACTGTCAGAGCTCTAGAAAATAAGATTGCTAGGAAGGGGCTTAAGAATGTAATTGGGAAAGCCAGAAGGGATCATGAGAAGGCCTTGGCGGGCAGAATTAAGGAAAACCCCAAGGCATTCTACAAGTATGTGAAGAGCAAGAGGATAAGACGTAAGAGAATAGGACCAATCAGGTGTGATAGTGGAAAAGTGTGCATGGAGTCGGAGGAGGTAACAGAAATACTTAATGAATACTTTGCTTCAGTATTCACTACGGAAAATGACCTTGGTGATTGTAGGGATGACTTACAGTGGATTGAAAAGCTTGAGCATATAGACATTAAGAAAGAGGATGTGCTGGAGCTTTTGGAAAGCATTAAGTTAGATAAGTCACCTGGACCTGATGAGATATACCCCAGGCTACTGTGGGGAGCGAGGGAGGAGATTGCTGAGCCTCTGGCTATGACCTTTGCATCATCAATAGGGACAGGAGAAATACCAGAGGATTGGAGGGTTGCAAATGTTGTTCCCTTATTCAAGAAAGGAAGAAGTGATAACCCAGAAAATTATAGATCAGTGGTGGGCAAGTTGTTGGAGAAGATCCTGAGAGGAAGGATTTATGAGCATTTGGAGAGACATAATTTAATTAGGGATAGTCAGCATGGCTTTGTCCAACAGAAGGCAAAGGGTGGTTGTAGATGGTTCGCATTCTGAATGAAGGTTGGTGACCAGAGGTGTTCCGCAGGGATCTGTTCTGGGACCCCTCCTCTTTGTGATTTTTATAAATGACCTGGATGAGGAAGTAGAAAGGTGGGTTAGTAAATTTGCTGATGACACAAAAGTTGGGGGTGTTATGGATAGTCTGGAGGGTTGTCAAAGGTTACAGCGGGACATCAATAGGATGCAGAACTGGGCTAAACAGTGGCAGATGGAGTTTAACCCAGGTAAGTGTGAGGTGGTTCATTTTGGTAGGTCAAATTTGAAGACAGGATATAGTATTAATGGTAAGACTCTTGGCAGTGTGGAGGATCAGAGAGATCTTGGGGTCTGTGTCTGTGCACAGGTTGACAGTGTTGTTAAGAAGGTGTGTTGGCCTTCATCAACCGTGGGATTGATATAGGACCCTGGTCAGGCCCCACTTGGAGTACTGTACTCAGTTCTGGTCGACTCACTAAGGAAGGATGTGGAAACCATAGAAAGGGTGCAGAGGAGATTTACGAGGATGTTGCCTGGATTGGGGAGCATGCCTTATGAGAATAGGTTAAATGAACTTGGCCTTTGCTCCTTGGAGTGATGGAGGATGAGAGGTGACCTGATAGAGGTGTATAAGATGATGAGAGGTATTGATCGTGTGAATAGCCAAAGGCTTTTTCCCAGGGCTGAAATGGCTAACACGAGGGGGCACAGTTTTTAGCTGCTTGGAAATGGGTACTGAGGGGATACCACACAGAGAGTGGTGGGTGCATGGAATGCACTGCCAGCAATGGTGGTGGAGGCAGATACAATAGGTTTTTTATAGACTCTTAGATAGGCACGTGGAGCTTAGAAAAACAGCGGGCTATGCAGTAGGGAAATTCTAGGCGGTTTCTAGAGCAGGGTACATGGTCGGTACAACATTGTGGGCCAAGGGCCTGTAATGTGGTGTAGATTTCTATGTTTTATGTTTAAGGTTTTATGTTTCATGTTTTTGTATAATTTAATTGGTCTTTAACTTTTAGCTAATGCTAACATGATACAAAAAAAGAGAACTTCACCACATAAAAATCAAGAGATACAAAACTGAATTAAAATGAAGAGTAATGTGAAATTTAGAGAACTACAGTGGGAGGGCAGGAAGGTGACTTGTATTCAGATATTCCCATTCTCAAGACATTGGATGGCTGCTACAGGAACAGGATTGGGTCAATTGCCGATTGGCTGTGTGAAGTTAGAAGTATAAAGCCTTCTCATTGCAACAATCACTGAGAGCTGTTGCCATTACAAATCAGTCCTTTCTAAGCAAAGCAGCTTTCTCTTGTATTGATGACATTCAGTGCAGAACTGAACAAATGGTGAGTCACCTTTCCAGAAACCCAGGCTGTCTCCAGTGCTTAATGCTTGGTCAGAGATTTCCCCACCCCCACCAGAAAATCAAACGACAATGCTTTTTGATTGTTAGCAGAACTAGGCCATTTGGTCCTCTCAACCCCATTCTCCTGCCTTCTCCCCGAAACCTTTGACGCCCTGACTAATCAAGAACCTATCAACCTATGAAGACCCTACCTGCCTTAAATACACCCAGTGACTTGGCCTCCACAGCCGTCTGTGGCAATGAATTCCACAGATTCATCACTCTCTGGCTAAAGAAATTCCTCCTCATCCATAAATAATCTAAACTCAGTTCTGATTTCTTCTCTGGCACAAATGAATGAATTAACAACTTTATTCATTTATTTAGAGATACATCATGGTAACAGGCTCCTCTGGCCCAACAAATCCATGCAGCTTGATTACACCCATGTGACCAATTAAGCTACTAACCCTTACGTCTTTGGAACAGGTGTGAAACCTGGAGGAAACCCACGCGATCACAGCGAGAATATACAAAATCCTTACAGACAGTGCCTAGAATTGAACCCAGGTCACTGGCATTGTAAAGCATTGTGCTAACAGCTACATTGCCGTTAAAGATGACGGGTGTTGTGTCGATAGGGGGAATGCAAGCAGGCTTTTCCTCCTCTTGATGGGAGAAAGTAGAACTAGAGGCCATAGTTTAAGGAAGAAAGGTAAAGTGTTTAAAGGGATCCTGAGGATGAACTTCTTCTCTGAGGGCGGTGCAACTGTGGAATGACCTGCCAGAGAAAGTGGAAGATACGGATTCAATTGTAACATTTAAGAGAAGATTAGGTAGGTATCTGGATGGGAGGTATCTGGAGGGATATGGTCCAGGTGTAGGTAGACAGGACTAGCTATTGGCAGAGACTAGATAAGCTAAAGGGCCTGTTTCTGCGCTGTAGAGGTCTATGACTCTATGACCATTGAGCCCCATGAGACTATGTCCCACTTTCACTACACTATGGCCAATTTGGTGATTTTTCTCATTACTCTTTGTGTTAGTTGTTTCTGTGAATATCTAAATTACAACAATGACTTAAACTTCTGAAGTACTTATTTTGTATTCAGAGATACAGTGCCGAACAGGCCCTTCTGGCCCGATGAGCTGCACTGCCCAGCAACCGACTGATTTAACCCTCGCCTAATCACAGGACAATTTACAATGACCAATTAACCTGGGAACCTGAATGTCTTTGGACAGTGGGAGGGAACTGGAGTACCTGGAGAAACGCACGCAGTCACGGAGAGAACGTACATCTTGAGCTGTATTATTGTAGTGCTGCTGCACTACAGTAGCACTTCTTGGCTGGGAAAGTACATTAGATTTATTGAAAACTCGGCTATAAATACCAGTCCTTTGTCTCTTTTTCTAAAAGTACAAGTAAACAAATTGCTGGCCGATTCCTGAGAGCTGTCCAAGAACATTGTGTGCAGGATCGTGCACAGCTGACATGCAGTAGGTAGTCTGACTGTTTCCCAATAGGTCAAAGACCCGAGGACATAGGTTTAACATTTTGGGCATAAAACACAAAAAGGGAGAAGGGGAGGGAAAATGTTTAATTTACTCAGTTATCAGAATTTGGAACTCACTGCCAGTGGAATTGAAGTCAATGATCAGAGAACTGAAAAGGCATGAGAGAGGATCAAGGATCAACTTTATTTGTCATATACATTTCCATGTATTAAGAACTTGCTGTCGTGTGTTAGTCAGGGCACGACATGCAACAGAAAACAATTCAACACTTGTAAAGAATACAGACTCATATAAAAATAAAGTTAAAGTACAGATATGGAATAAAATGTGCACAAATACCAGGATGTATCTGCAATGTAAACAGCATTGTAAACAGTGGTTTAAAGTGTTCACAGTGTGGTGCAGTGATGGGGGTAAGAGATAGAGGGGGAGAAATAACTAGAATGGTTGATCAGATTAACTGCCTGGGGGAGAAACTTTTAAAATAGCATCAAGTTTTTGTTTCAATAGCCCTGTAGTCCTGACCCTAGTACTTTATTTGTTTCCCTGCACCGCACTTTCTCTGTGCCTAGAACAATCTATTCTGTCTTCTTTTAACAACTCCAATGTCATGATTTCTAGACGGTGCACAAACTAAAGCTTTTTACTGCATGGCAGTACTTGTGATTCCAATAAACCACTTCCAATTCCAAGATAACAAGTGCCATCATTCAGGGTGTTGCATTGGATTGTCACCACTATAAACAGCTTCTTTGATCAGGTTTCCCCCTCCCACTCCCATAGGAGAAAGCAGTTTTCTTGATTTTGATCATTTCCTGTGGCCATCGTCCATCTCTCCTCCACTACAGGTGGTTCTGGCTGCATTAAGTGATATCTGCAAGATGTACTGTCACAATGACGTGGTAGTAGGGGATGGGCACGGTTAGCCGAATGGTTTAAGTTAGTTTCCTATGGCGGGAGCTAGAGAGCACAGCCTCAAAATTGAGGAGGGACCCTTTAGAACAGAGGTAAGGAGGATTTTTTTTAAGCTAGAGAGTAGTGATTCTGTGGAATACTCTGCCAGACTGCAGTGGAGGGCAAGTCCGTGGGTATATTTAAAGCACAAGTTGATAGATTCCTGATCGGTCAGGGCATTAAAGGATGTAAGACATACAACCATAGAACACTACAACACAGAAAACAGGCTATTCGGCCCTTCTAGTCTGTGCCGAAACTTTATTCCACTAGTCCCATTGACCTGCACCCAGTCCATAACCCTCCAGACCTCTCCCATCCATGTATCTATCAAATTTGTTCTTAAAAATTAAGACTGAGCCCACATTTACCACATCAGATGGCAGCTCGTTCCACACTCCCACCACTCTGAGTGAAGAAGTTCCCCCTAAACCTTTCCCCTTTCACCCTAAAGCCATGTCCTCTCGTATTTATCTGTCCTAATCTAAGTGGAAAGAGCCTATTCACATTTACTCTGTCTATACCCCTCATAATTTTGTAACCCTCTATCAAATCTCCCCTCGTTCTTCTATGCTCCAAGGAATAAAGTCCTAACCTGTTCAATCTTTCCCTATAACTCAACTCCTGAAGACCTGGCAACATCCCAGTAAATCTTCTCTGCACTCTTTCAATCTTACTGATATCCTTCCTATAGTTAGGTGACCAGAACTGCACACAATACAGTATTCCAAATTTGGCCTCGCCAATGTCTTATACAACCTCGCCATAACATCCCAACTCCTATACTCAATACTTTGATTTATGAATGCCAGGATGCCAAAAGTCTTCTTTACAACCCTGTCTACCTGTGACACCACTTTCAGGGAATTATGTATCTGAACTCCCAGATCCCTTTGTTCCTCCACACTCCTCAGTGCCCTACCATTTACTATGTATGTCCTACCTTGATTTGGCCTTCCAAAATTCAACACCTCACATTTGTCTGCATTAAATTCCATCTGCAATTTTCTGGTCCATTTTTCCACCTGGTCCAGATCCCTCTGCAAGCTTTGAAAGCCTTCCTCGCCATCCACAACGCCTCCAATCTTCGTGTCATTAGCAAACTTGCTGATCCAATTTTCCACATATTCGTCCAGATCATTGTTATAGACAACAAACAACAATGGTCCCAGCACAGATCCCTGAGGCACACCACTAGTCACAGGCCTCCAGTCTGAGAAGCAATCATCCACTACCACTCTCTGTCTTCTCCCACACAGCCAATTTCAAATCCAGTTTACAACCTCTCCATGGATACCTAGTGTCTGAACCTTCTGAACTGACCTCCCATGTGGGACCTTGTCAAAGGCCTTACTAAAGTTCATGTAGACAACATCCACAGCCTTTCCTTCATCTACTTTCTTGGTAACCTCCTCAAAAACTCTACAAGATTTGTTAAACATGATCTACCACACACAAAGCCATGCTGACTATCCTTAATCAGCCCTTGTCTGTCCAAATACTTGTATATCCGATCTCTCAGAACACCTTCCAATAATTTACCGACTACTGATGTTAGGTTCACCGGTCTGTAATTGCCTGTTTTACTTTTAGAGTCTTTTTTAAACAACGGAACAACATGAGCCACCTTCCAATCCTCCGGCACCGCACCGGTGGCTAAGGACATTTTAAATATTTCTGCCAGGGCCCCTGCAATTTCTACACTAGTGTAGAAATGAAAGAAAAAACAGTTTAAGATCTCCCCCATCTCGTGAGGCTCCACACATAGACGACCACTCTGATCTTCTAGGGGACCAATTTTGTCCCTTACTATCCTTTTACTCTTAATATACTTGTAGAAACCCTTCGGGTTTACCTTCACATTATCTGCTAAAGCAACCTCATGTATTCTTTTTGCCTTCCTGATTTCCTTCTTTCGTATTTTCTCACATTTTCTATACTCTTCAAGTACCTCATTTGTTCCTAGTTGCCTATACCTGCTATACACCTCTCTCTTTTTCTTAACCAGATCACCAATATCCCTTGAAAAACCAAGGTTCCCTGTGCCTGTTAACTTTGCCTTTAAAACTGGCAGGAACATGCAAATCTGCACTCAAAATTTCACCTTTGAAGGCCTTCCACTTACTGAACACATCCTTGCCAGAAAACAACTTATCCCAATCCACTCTTCCTAGATCCTTTCTCATCTCCACAAAATTAGCCCTTCTCCAATTTAGAACCTCAACTCGAGGACCAGATCTATCTTTATCCATAATTAACTTCAACTTGTCACAGACAGGACCTAGGCTGTAAAGATAGGGGACAAGCTCTCCTCTACAATCACTCTGAGCACCGGTGCCCCACAAGGCTGTGTACTCAGCCCCCTGCTGTACTCACTGTACACCCATGATTGTGTAGCCAAGTTTCCATCAAACTCAATATATAAGTTTGCTGATGACACAACAATTGTAGGCCGTATCTCGGGTAATGATGAGTTTGAGTACAGAGAGGAAATTAAGAACCTGGTGGCATGGTGCGAAGACAAAAACCTATCCCTCAACATCAGCAAGACGAGAAATTGGTTGTTGACTTCAGAAGGAGTAGCGGACTGCACGACCCAATTTACATCGGTGGTGCACAAGTGGAACAGGTCAAAAGCTTTAAGTTCCTCAGGGTCAATATCACAAATGACCTGACTTGGCCCAACCAAGCAGAGTTCACTGACAAGAAGGCCCACTAGCGCCTTTACTTCCTGAGAAAACTAAGGAAATTTGGCCTGTCCCCTAAAACCCTCACTAATTTTTATAGATGCACCATAGAAAGCATTCTTCTAGGGTGCATCACAACCTGGTATGGAAGTTGTCCTGTCCAAAACTGAAAGAAGCTGCAGAAGATCGTGAACACAGCACAGCACATCACACAAACCAATCTTCCATCCTTGGACTCACTTTACACTGCACGCTGTCGGAGCAGTGCTGCCAGGATAATCAAGTACACGACCCACCCAGCCAACACACTTCTCGTCCCTCTTCCCTCCGGGAGAAGGCTCAGGAGCTTGAAGACTCGTACGGCCAGATTTGGGAACAGCTTCTTTCCAACTGTGATAAGACTGCTGAACGGATCCTGACCCGGATCTGGGCCGTACCCTCCAAATATCCGGACCTGCCTCTCGGTTTTTTTTGCACTACCTTACTTTCCCTTTTCGATTTTCTATTTATGATTTATAATTTAAATTTTTAATATTTATTATCGATTTGTAATCCAGGGAGCTTGAAGCGCAGAATCAAATATCACTGTGATGATTGTACACTCTAGTATCAATTGTTTGGCGACAATAAAGTAAAGTTACCAGTCCATATGATTAGTCTATTAATCCATTATGTCCCTTCCACAACCTCCTACCATCACACATCTCAATTAGGAGATAGCTCCTCCACAGCTTCCCAGCCCAAATGAAGGGTCTCAAGTTTACATTTTCCTTCTGCACATGCTATCTGACCCACTGAATTCCTGCAGCAGTTTGTTTTTTCACTCCATGATTAGTTTAAATAAGGTAAATTGAGTGCATAAATTGAATGCAGCTGTTGCTCTGAGCAGATGGTTCAGGAAATATTTAAGATGTTGGGCAATGCTTCTACGGAAACAAACCTTTTTCACTCATTGGATACAGTTTGGATCATGCTGCCCTGCAGGGGTGGTAGACACTGAATTATTTAGAATGTTTGAAAGGGAATTGAATAGCTTCTTGAGTTAGCCATACAAATTATCCTATGGAGAAAAGAGTGGGGAAATTGGACTGAAAGGATTCCTCTACTTGAATCTAACAAGAAGTCAGTGGGTTAGATGGTAGCTCTAACCCCATAATAATTATAGGTAGTGTCTCTATTAATTTTGTTTGGGTAACAGAAATTTGCCTTTACAGAATTAACAAATTTGAGATGCACAATTTTTGTGGTGGGGGTTGGGGGAGAGTAAGTAAATTTTTTCAACTTGCTTTTCTTGATGCATGTGCAGATGACATGCTGACATAATGGAAAATTGCAATCTAGCCCATATTCCAAATGCACAAAACCTCCCATAGCACAGGGGTTAACTGTAGGTGACAATTAACCAAACTGTTTTGTGTACCAAATGTCTTGTATATTTGTTTATAATTAAACTAAACCTTGAGCAATCAAGTTAAGCTAAAGCAGTTGCAATTCATTATTAATGAAGTTATGCTGCATTTCTCTTGGACAGTAACAGAAATTATGTCGATGTTGCGAATGAGGGCTGGTGATGAAAGGACCATCGTAAGGAAATCAGCCATTCAGGTAGTGTGGATATACAATCAGAGTGCTAATTATTTGTTCTTATCTGGGTTCATCTTGTTTTAGATGGTGAATGGAAAAGTCAGTTAAGATGGTTATTGGATGTGAGTGAGAAAACAATATAGTTCAAACTTTCTTCCTTGATTAAAGATTACACTGTAGCGGTGTGCTACACACAGCGCTAGAATAACCACACGGAGTCGGTGAGTTAGAGTTGCGATGAAAGAGATTTATTCAAACTTCGCGGCCTGCTTTAAAGCCTTCCCGTTCCCGTCCTCCCTGGGGCGGGACTGCTGTGGGGAATGCATATTCCCAGACCCTTTCTGCGCGCGGGATTTTCCCCCGCTGGTGAAGATGGCCTGGCGCCCTTTCTGGGGCTGGCCCTCTGCCTGCGCGGGCTGTTGTGAGCCAGTTCGTGGGTGCCAGAAAGTGGGTCGCCACATAACCCCCCCCCCCAGAACCGGCGATACCTCCCCCAATGTCCACAGTCTGGATCGGCCTCTGTTTGGGAGGTCTGCCCCTGCGCCGCGGTGCCTGAGCCTGGACCGGCTGCACCAAGTTCACATGGGCCGGTTTGAGTCGGTCCACCGTGAAAACCTCCTCTCTCCCCCCAATGTCCAGCACGAACGTGGACCCGTTGTTCCTGATCACCTTAAACGACCCCTCGTAGGGCTGCTGTAGCAGTGCCCGGTGTCCGCCCCGTCGTACAAAAAGAAACTTACAGTTCTGCAGGTCTTTGGGTACGCAGGTCGGACTTTTTCTACCCGATTTCTTCACTCCTTCTTCTCAGCTGCTTGCTTCAACTGAAACAAGAACCGTTGAAAATTTTCGGCTTTTTTTCCTTAAAGATGTGTTGGGTACCTCCCAGCTACTGCTGCATTCTCCGCGAATCAGTATCTGTCTGCAGCCCGGGGTTTGGGGTGGCGGGACACTGGGATGTCATCTGGTCGTCTGTTTCCATTAGGGTAGGCAGCTCATCTTCTCCTATGTCTGCCTGCCTCGATGACGAAGGTCGAGGTTCGTCGTCTGCTGTGGCTGATGCGGAAGGCTTGCCTGAGTGCTTAGCCTCGCTCATTTTTCTATCATACAGTTCTTTGTAAGCACTCAAACCATCTTGCAAATATGCCCTAAACCGACGTACCCAGTTCCTGGACGACTTCACTTTCGCTACTGCATTCGGTTTTGATTGTTATCCTTTCCTCTTGCAATTGCATCAGCTCTTCGTCTATCAGTTCTTGGTCATGGGACGCCAAAAGCTCTTCAACATCATCTTCGTCAACTTCCACAAGCCAAACTCACTTTGTCCTTCCTTTGTTCACCGCGATCAAAACGCTTAATTATGTCTAGTTTTACGCTATGTGTAACACCCTTACGAGCTCTTTTAGGCTTTTTCGATACCTTAGAGCTCATCTTGCAAACGGCTGCTCACAGGCACGCGTTTAAGCAATGCTGGCGAGAATGCCGTTCCGAATCCAGGGGAAAGCGGCCGCTCAGGGCGTGCGCTACCTTTTTCGCAAACACCTTCTGTTAGCCAAAACAGGGAACTAATGTAGGTCTTTCGTAACAGTGAGGTTTCGTAAAGTGAACATTCGAAAAGCGGGGGACACCTGTACATAGTAAATGGTAGGGCACTGAGGAATGCAGTAGAACAGAGGGATCTAGGAATAGTGGTACATAGTTCCCTGAAGGTGGAATCTCATGTGGATAGGGTGGTGAAGAAAGCTTTTGGTATGCTGGCCTTTATAAATCAGACCATTGAGTATAGGAGTTGGGATATAATGTTAAAATTGTACAAGGCATTGGTGAGGCCAAATTTGGAGTATTGTGTGCAGTTCTAGTCACCGAATTATAGGAAAGATGTCAACAAAATAGAGAGAGTACAGAGGAGATTTACTAGAATGTTACCTGGGTTTCAGCACCTAAGTTACAGAGAAAGGTTAAACAAGTTAGGTCTTTATTCTTTGGAGCGTAGAAGGTTGAGGGGGGACTTGATAGAGGTACTTAAAATTATGAGGGGGATAGATAGAGTTGACGTGCATAGGCTTTTTCCATTGAGTGTAGGGGAGATTCAAACAAGAGGACATGAGTTGAGAGTTAAAGGGAAAAAGTTTAGGCGTAACATGAGGGGAACTTCTTTACTCAGAGAGTGGTAGCTGTGTAGACCGAGCTTCCAGTAGAAGTTGTAGAGGCAGGTTCGATTTTGTCATTTAAAAAAAAATTAGATAGGTATATGGACAGGAAAGGAATGGAGGGTTATGGGCTGAGTGCAGGAAGATGGGACTAGGTGAGAGTAAGCATTCGGCACAGACTAGAAGGGCCGAGATGGCCTGTTTCTGTGCTGTAATTGTTATATGGTTATATGGTTACATTGCTGCCAAAATCAAAGGGAGCTTGGTATAACAATACAGCCAAGATTACTCATCTCAAAATACTCTTCCTACTTTTGTGTTACACCTGCAGCTAGAAGTGGCAGCGGAGCCTCCCCCGTTACTCGGCCCGACCCAGAGCACACGACGACGCGACCCGCCGATCGATTCCTACGGGATGCGTCCACCAACCTCAAAGTGCTGCCAACAACACACTGCATCAATGGAAACCTGGAAAGATGCACTATTTACTGAGGAAGCATGGGAAAAGAGCTGGGCTGATGGTCAGATTGAAGCTGAGGGGCTTCAGGGTCCCTGTGCCCACCATCCTACTAGCTAATGTGCAAGCCATAGAGAACAAGGGAACAAGGTGGATGATCTTAAAGGGAGGCTCACCTACTGCAGGGAGATGCAGAACTGCTGTGTATTCTGTTTCACTGAGACCTGGCTCTCCCCTGCCACCCCCGACTGTGCCATCCAATTTTCGATCCATTGGATGGACTGCACGGCGTCTTCGGGCAAGATGAGGGGAAGTGGTGTCTGCCTACTGATCAACACTGCGTGGTGCTCGGACACAGTGACACTGACAAGCTCCTGGAGCCCGGACCTGGAACACCTGTCGGTGAAGTGTCATCCCTACTATCTGCCACGGGAATTCACCTCAATCATACTGACAGCAGTCTACATTCCGCCCCCAGGCGGACGTGGAGTGTGCTCTGAATATACTGTATGCCAGCATCAGTGAACTTGAGACCAGGTATCTGGAGGCTTTGCTCATTACAGCCGGGGACTTTAACCAGGCCAACCTCAGAAAGGCGCTGCCAAAGTTATACCAACATGTCTCCTGCCCCACTAGAGGCCCGAATATACTTGACCACTGCTACATAGCGGTCAAAGATGCCTACCGTTCCGTCCCACGACCTCACTTCAGAAAATCGGACCATCAGGCCGTACTCCTCCTCCTGGCTTACAAACAAAAACTGAAGCGGGAGTTCACGGTGTCAAAAGTAGTGTCGCGTTGGATGGAGGAAATGGATGAGGTCCTCTGTGACTGCTTTGACTCGGTGGACTGGTTAGTATTCAAGGACTCAGCAGCTAACTTCGATGAGTATGCCTCAGCTATCATGGACTTTATTTGGAAATGCAGGGAGGACTCTGTGTCTCACAAGACGATCCGGGTATTCCCTAACCAGAAACCTTGGATGAATTATGAGGTCAAGTCCCTTTTAAAAGCTAGAGCTGTGGCTTTTAGGTCCGGGGATACCAGTCGCTACACGGAATCCAGGTGTGAACTCCGGAAAGCCATTAAGGGCGCCAAGAGGTAATATCGAGCCAAGTTGGAAGCCCAGGCTAACCAAAGGGATGCCAGTAGACTATGGCAGGGTCTAAATGAGATCACTGGGCGCAAAGAAAAGGCTGGGAATATCAATAACTGTGGCGCTTCTCTT